>NC_091983.1:56314770-56620131 GCF_044704955.1 Pristiophorus japonicus
CACTCCCCCCTTCTCCTTACCCACTCCCCCCCTTCTCCTTACCCACTCCCCCCCTTCTCCTTACCCACTCCCCCCCTTCTCCTTACCCACTCCCCCCCTTCTCCTTACCCACTCCCCCCCTTCTCCTTACCCACTCCCCCCCTTCTCCTTACCCACTCCCCCCCTTCTCCTTACCCACTCCCCCCCTTCTCCTTACCCACTCCCCCCCTTCTCCTTACCCACTCCCCCCCTTCTCCTTATCCACTCCCCCCCTTCTCCTTACCCACTCCCCCCCTTCTCCTTACCCACTCCCCCCCCTTCTCCTTACCCACTCCCCCCCTTCTCCTTACCCACTCCCCCCCTTCTCCTTACCCACTCCCCCCCTTCTCCTTACCCACTCCCCCCCTTCTCCTTACCCACTCCCCCCCTTCTCCTTACCCACTCCCCCCCTTCTCCTTACCCACTCCCCCCCTTCTCCTTACCCACTCCCCCCCTTCTCCTTACCCACTCCCCCCCTTCTCCTTACCCACTCCCCCCCTTCTCCTTACCCACTCCCCCCCTTCTCCTTACCCACTCCCCCCCTTCTCCTTACCCACTCCCCCCCTTCTCCTTACCCACTCCCCCCCTTCTCCTTACCCACTCCCCCCCTTCTCCTTACCCACTCCCCCCCTTCTCCTTACCCACTCCCCCCCCTTCTCCTTACCCACTCCCCCCCCTTCTCCTTACCCACTCCCCCCCCTTCTCCTTACCCACTCCCCCCCTTCTCCTTACCCACTCCCCCCCTTCTCCTTACCCACTCCCCCCCTTCTCCTTACCCACTCCCCCCCTTCTCCTTACCCACTCCCCCCCCCTTCTCCTTACCCACTCCCCCCCTTCTCCTTACCCACTCCCCCCCTTCTCCTTTCCCTCCCCAATCTCGCTGTCAGAAACACAGACAGAGAATGAGAGAGACACACACAGACAGACAGAGAGATAGAGACACTGGGAGGGGAGGGGGGTGTGGGGGCATCCCAGCCCGCTGTTGGAGGGCTCCCGGTGCTGCAGTCGGTAAGTAGAAAATGTTTTGTTTTATTTGATTTAAAAAAAAATATATTTCTTATTAATTATTTTTGATTGATTTATTGGTTGATTTATTGATGTTTTTATCAGTTATTATTGATGATGGCTCTTTATTTGTAAAACTGAAGTGTTTAATGTTTGTAAACTTCCCTTTTAAACCCCCCCACCCCCCCCATTTCCCTACGCCTGATTTGTAACCCATTCTAAGTTAGTTTGGAGTAAGTTTTCACTGCCGAAACTTTGAAAACAGGCGTAAGTGGCCGGACACGCCCCTTTTTGGAAAAAATAAATTCTGTTCCAAAGTGAAACTGTTCTAACTGACTAGAACTGGAGCAAACTAAATGCCGAGAATTTGAATTTCTAAGATACTCCGTTCTACACCAGTTGCTCAAAAAAATCAGGAGCAACTGAGGCCGAAACTTGGGCCCATTATCCTTTTACTATTATTATATGCCTATAGAAGACCTTTGGATTACCTTTTATGTTGGCTGCCATTCTATTCTCATACCCACTCATTTTCTTTTACATTTCTCGTCTGACCTTATATATAGCCTGATTCTCAAATATACTTGCAACCTGACAACTTGTCAAATGTTGAACGAGTCTTTACAACCATGTTGTGAACTGTACTCTATTGCCCCGTCTGTGAATTATAAAACCTATAGAATTAATACATTTTAGAAGATTTATGTATATTTGCAAGAAGCTTTTCTTTCTCTGATGTTGCTTTTTTCAGTATGGAACAACTCCATTGATATGGGCTGCCAGAAAGGGTCATCTTGAGTGTGTGAAGCATTTGTTGGAAATGGGTGCTGATGTCGATCAAGAAGGAGCTGTAAGTATTCTGAACAATTTTATTCCTACGTGTAATATGTTTAAAATTAGTTTTGAAATGTGCAGAGGATTAAACAAAAAAATATTTTTGTAAGTTTACATTTATGTTGAAATGTAATGACGCGCACTTGAATTTTGCATAGGAATAAAATAATCTTCAGTATGCAAGTACATTTTGATATAGCCCCTGCACACGAGTTGAAATGGGTGCTAAATAATTTTTCCAAATTTAAAAAAAATAGTTAATGTAGCATTGCTGTAATGATTTGATATTCACAACTTAGCTTGCCTTGATGATATGAGTGCCGCAGGTCTTCCTATATGATGCTCCGATGTAGTCATTTTAAATTAACTTTAGCAAGTGATAAAATGCAAACATTGCAATATTCAAAATTGCAGACTGAGCGAAGTAACACAATAAGTAACATTGTTGAATTTTTGCTGCTTTGCTTTCAAATGACTGTATCTGGTGTACAGACTGTTCTTTGAGTCGTAAAGTTAGTGGTATGGTGGTATTGAAAATTGGTCAATACGGATCAAGGTAACTTGATCTGCTGTTAGCTTATTATCTTCTGGTGCCTGTGGTTATGAATCATCTACCCAAGTAAAGTGGTCTTTTTTCAGATGTTTGTGGCACATGCACTTCCCTTCTTCAGTTTTCTTTCCTTTGTCACCTGACCCCTACCTCCTTTCCTTTCTCTCCTAGGTTTATCACAGAGGCTACCTGTCTCAACCCTCTTGCATTGATTTAATGTAGTAGAGATACACCTAACCTGGGTTTGATTAGCAAATTCATTCTATAGCATGTAGTATAAGGATATGTAAATAATATTTAACAGTAAATATAGTTCTTCATGCAGGCTATTTCTAGGAGAGTTAGGTGTAGCTGCTGTAGCACCACCTAAACATTGGTCCAAATAGTCTGCAGAATACTGATAGCAAAGCTTTACACGCCCTGTCTGCTACCTGTAGAACTCTTTCGTAGACAGTGTTGTCTCCGAGAACTCTGTCCCTTGTTCAGATTTGAAGTTAACAATTCCTGCTGAATTAAGTTTGTTGCAACATGCATCAAATTATGGGACTGTGACTTGCCTGTTTGCTACTCTGGTATACTTTTTCCCATATATTTCTTGCTTCCTACATTACAACAGTGACTGCACTCCAAAAGTACTTAATTGGCTATAAAGCGCTTTGAGACATCCGGTGGTTGTGAAAGGCGCGATATAAATCAAAGTCTTTCCTTCCTTCCTTCCTTTCTTCCTTCCTCCCCTTCCCACCCTCTCTCCCACCCACCACAGGACTGTGTTTTGTGAGATTTTATCCTAGAACATGGAAGAATTAGGAACAGGAGTAGGCCATCTAGCCCCTCGAGTCTGCTCCGCCATTCAACAAGATCATGGCTGATCTGGCCGTGGACTCAGCTCCACTTACCTGCCCGCTCCCCATAACCCTTAATTTCCTTATTGGTTAAAAATCTATCTATCTATCTGTGATTTGAATACATTCAATGAGCTAGCCTCAACTGCTTCCTTGGGCAGAGAATTCCACAGATTCACAACCCTCTGGGAGAAGAAATTCCTTCTCAACTCGGTTTTAAATTGGCTCCCCCGTATTTTGAGGCTGTGCCCCCTAGTTCTAATCTCCCTGACAACCTCTCTGCCTCTATCTTGTCTGTCCCTTTCATTATTTTAAATGTTTCTATAAGATCACCCCTCACCCTTCTGAACTCCAGGGAGTAAAGACCCAGTCTACTCAATCTATCATCATAAGGTAACCCCCTCATCTCCGGAATCAGCCTGGTGAATCGTCTCTGTACCCGCTTCAAAGCTAGTATATCCTTCCTTAAGTAAGGTGACCAAAACGGCACGCAGTACTCCAGGTGCGGCCTTACCAATACCTTATACAGTTGCAGCAGAACCTCCCTGCTTTTGTACTCCATCCCTCTCGCAATGAAGGCCAACATTCCATTCGCTTTCCTGATTACCTGCTGCACCTGCAAATTAACTTTTTGGGATTCATGCACAAGGGTGCCATCAGCCGTCCAGGCAGCGGGCGGTCGAGGGGGTCGTTCAACCTGACTGCCTGCCTCTCTTCCGCTCTTACATCCGGTCCAGGGTGTCCTTGGAGATGGAGCACGCGGTGTCCACCGGTACGCTCGCGGCCTTCCGCGAGAGGTGGGCACCGGAGGGACTGGAGTGCATCATCACGCCCGGCAACCAAATTTTAATTTGATTTTACGTTTTAAAGTTTAATTTGTTTTAATTGCCGGTGCTTTTAGTGTGTCCCCCCCCCCCCTTTTATAGGGGGCACTGGAGGGAAAAAAATTTGATTTTAGTGCCCAAAAAAAAAAAACCAAAAAAAGAAAAACACAAAAAAAAACACAAAAAAGAAAAAAAAAGGGCCTTGTAAATGTCTGGTGTGTCATCCAGGTCGGGTGGCACGGATTAATGTTTTATGTTTTTCAGATAAACTCCAAAAAGAGTTTCATGCACAAGGATCCCCAGGTCCCTCTGCACCGCAGCATGTTGTAATTTCTCCCCATTCAAATAATATTCCCTTTTACTGTTTATTTTTTCTCCAAAGTGGATGACCTCACATTTTCCGACATTGTATTCCATCTGCCAAACCTTAGCCCATTCGCTTAACCTATCTAAATCTCTTTGCAGCCTCTCTGTGTCCTCTACACAGCCTGCTTTTCCACTAATCTTTGTGTCATCTGCAAATTTTGTTGCACTACACTCTGTCCCCTCTTCCAGGTCATCTATGTATATTGTAAACAGTTGCGGTCCCAGCACCGATCCCTGTGGCACACCACTAACCACCGATTTCTAACCTGAAAAGGACCCATTTATTCCGACTCTCTGCTTTCTGTTCACAAGCCAATTCTCTCTTCATGCTAATACATTTCCTCTGACTCTGTGTACCTTTATCTTCTGCAGTAACCTTTTGTGTGGCACCTTATCGAATGCCTTTTGGAAATCTAAATACACCACATCCATCGGTACACCTCTATCCACCATGCTCGTTATATCCTTTGGGCTGTCTCTGTTTGGACTTTAAAGTACCACCAATATACAAGAAAAAAAACAAATAAATAAAGCAATACATCACTTAATGGAATGATGCTGATTGCCTGAAATATGACTACAGCAATACTAAATTTACCTATGAACATTAATCAATTGTCAAGCTACCAGAAAAAGCACAAATGCACTGTTAGAAACACAGGAAAGAAGGGATTAGAGTCTAATAGCATAAATCACTTCTTGTCTTTCTCGATTAGTGTTTATGGAAAAGGTTCCACTGTACATCACTTTCAATTACAAATTAGTCCATTTAAAAATGTGATTTATGTCAAAGCTTTTGAGCTGTATCCATCATAATCTTCAGCTATAATTGTGACTTAAAGTAAGCATACAAAATAAATTGATTGAATTTGAGGCAGTGGTGACAACCGGTTATTACAATGTCAAAGGGATCACTGAAACATAGCTAACAAGAACAATGGAAGTGAACGAGCACAATAACCCTGATTTCGAGGTCGGCGGTGTAGCTAATGAGCAAACTGCCGACATCTGAACGAAATACGCATTTACCTTGTGCGAACCCCCTTCGGGAAGTTGCTTTCAGATACTGCAGAGTTGTGCACAGTGTAGAGGTCCACAGATTCCAGGGGTGCACAGTTGTGTGTATGCGAACCTGGGATGACGTGAGGCGGTGCTCCTTTCACTTCCTGACTCTTGGCCAAATCAGGAAATCGAGGAGATTGCTAAAACAGGAGTGTAATATGTGTCAATAGAAGACAGAAGTCTTCTACTGGCAAATATTTACAATCTACGTAGCATTTAATAGTCACTCTTAATTGGAAATGTTGGTTGAAGGGATTTAAAAAGGTAGATATATTTTAGTTGTACCAGATATATGTTTGATCAAACATCTTTCATAACTCTGTAAATAATACAGGTGCAACATCCCGAATCCGAAAACTGGACATTTCGGCAGGCGACAAGGTCCGAAATCCTGCAAAACCCGAAATCCGGCATGGATTCGAGCCGGGGTGATGTCCAAAATCCGGCACAGATTCGGACCCGAGGATTTTGGACATTTTACCTGTACTGCATTTGTTAGATATATGGTTCTTAACTACTCAGTATTAGGTTAGATGCTCCATTATTTGAATTATGCCCATAAAATAACAAACCCCAGTACAAAATGTTTTTATAAATTCATAGTTTAAAAAAAAATTGTAATATGTTGAGAAATAATCTGCACATAAAAGAAACTTTGCCTGTAAACCAATAAATTGAATCTATAGAGTGCCAATTTCTGGTGTTTACTGTGCTTAATTTCTGGGTCCAAAAACTAATCGGAAAAGATTTTGACATGTGAAAAGAGCTTTGTGATTGGCCAGTAAATTTTTAATCAGAAAATACTGGAAACACTCAATTTTCTCATCCCCCTCTCCTTGCCAGATGTAAAAGTTTTCAGGGCAATTAATGCACAGCAGGTAGGCAATTAGCCCAACCTTTCGCCAGCACGTTGATTTGAATGGGTTGGTGCAACAAAGCCGATGCGCAGTCGGAGCTTGACAGCTTGCAAGTTCGGGATGTAGCGCATGCGGAAATTCCGAACTTGCGGTCATTTAACAACAACAACAACTTGTATGTATATAACTCCTTTAACGTAGTAAAACGTCCCAAGGAGGTTTATAAGAAAAAAACAAATACATTTGACACGGAGCCACATAAGAAGAAATTACGGCAGATGACGACACGGGCTGCAGAATTTTGGATGACCTCAAGTTTACGTAGGGTAGAATGTGGGAGGCTAACCCGGAGTGTGTTGGGCTAGTCAAGTCTAGAGGTAACCAAGGCATGGATGAGGGTTTTAGCAGCAAATGTGCTGAGGCAGGGGCGGAGACGGGCAATGTTACGGAGGTGAAAATAAGCGTTTTAATTATGCTGCGGATATGTGGCTGGAAGCTCATTTCAGGGTCAAATATGACACCAAGGTTGCGAACAATCTGGTTCAACCTCAGACAGATGCTAGGGAGAGGGATGGAGTCGGTGGCTAGGGAATGCAATTTGTGGCGAGGACCAAAGACAATGGCTTCGGTCTTCCCAATATTTAATTGGAGGAAATTTCTGCTCATCCAGTACTGGATGTCGGACAAGCAGTCTGACAATTTAGAGACCATGGAGGGGTTGAGAGAAGTAGTGAGGTAGAGCTGGGTGTCAGCATGCGTGTTGAAACTGGCGCCGTGTTTTCAGATGATGTCGCCAAGGGGTAGCATGTAGATGAGAAATTGGAGGTGGCCAGGGATAGATGCTTGGGGGACACCAGAGGTAACGATGTGGTAGCAGGAAGTGACTCCATTGCAGGTGATTCTCTGGCTATGATTAGATCGATAAGAATGGAACCAGACATGGATTTATGAAAGAGAAATCATGCTTGACAAATCTTCTAGAATTTTTTTGAGGATGTAACTGGTAGAGTGGGCAAGGGAAAACCAGTGGATGTGGTGTATTTGGGCTTTCAAAAGGCTTTTGACAAGGACCCACACAAGAGATTGGTGTGTAAAATTAAAGCACATGGTATTGGGGGTAATGTACTGACGCGGATAGAGAACTGGTTGGCAGAGTCGGGATAAACAGGTCCTTTTCAGAATGGCAGGCAGTGACTAGTGGGGTGCCGCAGGACTCAGTGCTGGGAACCCAGCTATTTACAGTGTACATTAATGATTTTAGATGAAGGAATTGAGTATAATATCTCCAAGTTTGCAGATGACACTAAACTGGGGGCGGTGTGAGCTGTGAGGAGGACGCTAAGAGGCTGCAGGGTGACTTGGGACAGGTTAGGTGAGTGGGCAAACGCATGGCAGATGCAGTATAATGTGGATAAATGTGAGGTTATCCACTTTGGTGGCAAAACCACGAAGGCAGAATATTATCTGAATGGCGGAAGATTAGGAGAAGGGGAGGTGCAACAAGACCTGGGTGTCATGGTACATCAGTCATTGAAAGTTGGCATGCAGGTACAGCAGGCGGTGAAGAAGGCAAATGCTATGTTGGCCTTCATAGCTAGGGGTTTTGAGTAGAGGAGCAGGAAGGTCTTACTGCAGTTGTACAGGGCCTTAGTAAGGCCTCACCTGGAATATTGTGTTCAGTTTTGTCTCCTAATCTGAGGAAGGACATTCTTGCTATTGAGGGAGTGCAGCAACGATTCACCAGACTGATTCCTGGGATGGCAGGACTAAGCTATGAGGAGAGACTGGATCAACTGGGCCTGTATTCACTAGAGTTTAGAAGGATGAGAGGGGATCTCATAGAAACATATAAAATTCTGACGGGACTGGACAGGTTAGATGCAGGAAGAATGTTCCCGATGTTGGGGAAGTCTAGAACCAGGGGACATAGTCTCAGGATAAGGGGGGGGTTAAGCCATTTAGGATTGAGATGAGGAGAAACTTCTTCACTGAGAGAGTTGTTAACCTGTGGAATTCCCTACTGCAGAGAGTTATTGATGCCAGTTCATTGGATTTGTTCAAGAGAGAGTTAGATATGGTCCTTACAGCTAAAGGGATCAAGGGGTATAGAGAGAAAGCAGGAAAGGGGTACTGAGGTGAACGATCAGCCATGATCTTATTGAATGGAGGTGCAGGCTCAAAGGGCCGAATTGCCTACTCCTGCATCTATTTTCTATGTTTCTAAGTGCCATCCCACCTAGCTGAACAGTGGTGGAGAAGCATTGGAGGAGGATGGAATGGTCAACCGTGTCAAAGACGGTTTGTTGGTGTGGGGCCAATATAACACCCTGAGGATATTTCAAAGTGCTTTACAACCAATGAATTTTGACATGCGAACATTGATATGTAGGCAAATGTGGCAGCCAATTTTGCATGAAACAAGGTCCCACAAATAGCAGATAAGATGAATGACTGGTTAATCTGTTTTTGGTGGTCTTGGTTGAGGCAGAGATGTTGGTTAACATGCTGAGAGAACTCCTCGCTCTTCAAATAATGCCATGAGATCTTTTATATAGAACTGAGCAGGCAGCTGGGGCCTGGTTTTAACATCTCCTCAGAGAGAGGGCACCTCTTGTAATATAGCACTGCCTCAGTACTGCACTGAACTGTTGATCTAGATTATGTGCTCAAATCCTGAAGTGGGGCTTGAGTTCACAGTCTTCTGACTCTGAAGTGAGAGTCCTATCAACTGAGCCAAGTTGACAAGAAGCTGAGAGCATTGAGTAAGAACAGAAGATGCAAGAATGGTGTAAGGGATGATTGCATGTAAGGTATATCTATCTGGGAGATAAGGTAGTTGAAACCTCACAGATTTAGCCATTGTAAAAATTCAATTCACTGGCTTTGTGTTCCATGAAATAAAGGCCAGGGATTTGTTTTAGATCTACAGGCTCAAGGAAAACACCGTTGCTATATTTTTGGGTCTGTTTATTCTAGCTACATTGAATTACTTACCTTAGATTATTCTCCTAAATTAGTTCTCAGCTTCTCTCATCCTTAAGAGTGACCTTGATGCAAAGTACCCAGGAAGAGAACACCAAATTTTTCTTGTGATTTGTGTTAAATGTTGGATCTAGCAGATTCCACCTCTTTTTTTTTAGCAGTTTATTTTTAAATGTTAAACTTAATTTGTTTCCCTCATTTTTGTGGTCTTTCAGCCTTCTGATTCCCCATTAAAATTAAAAGATAAATCAGATTCCTGTCTGCTTCTCCTGGCCGCCTTTTCACTCACTTCAGGGCCTTAGCCTGTTGTTTCTCCATTTTTATATTATTATTTTTACCTTTTTAATATATTTATATTGCCTGTCAGCAAATAAATAATACCCACATCCCATCCACTACTTCCTGCCGAGCTGACTTTGGGTTGCCCCATGCATTTTCCCACATGCATGCCTGCAGCCCTGCTGACTGCAGTCTAGTTGGCTGATATTTCTGCCATATTGATGGTCAATGTTTCGGACTTTTTTTCATCCTGCTTTTTCTCCCAGATAGACCTGACTCCCAGCCCATTCCTTGCACCTCTTCTCACCCTGTGCAGCCTCCCTATTGCATCCCTTAACTCCGTTGGGTTCAAGACTGAGGAGTTAGAACATAAGAATTAGGAGTCGGTCATATGGCCCTTCGAGCCTGCTCCGCCATTCAATAAGATCATGGCTGATCTTTGATCTCAACTCCACTTTCCTGCCCAATCCACATATTCTTCGATTTCCAAAAATCCAAAAATGTATCTATTTCAGTCTTGAATATGCTCAGTGCTTCAGCATCCAAAGCTCTTTGGGGTAGAGAACTCCAAAGATTCACAACCCTCTTGAGTGAAATAAATCCTCATCTCAGTCTTAAAAGGCCGTTCCCTTTTCCTGAGACTACGCCCCCTAGTTCTAGACACTCTAGCCAGGAGAAACAACTTCTCAGCATCTACCCTGTCAGTGCCCCTCAGAATCTTGTATGTTTCCATGAGATCATCTCTCATTCCTCTAAACTAGAGAGTATAGACTCAATCTCTCCTCATAGGACATTCCAGGAATCAATCTAGTGAACCTTTGTTGCACTGCGTCTACGACTAGTATTTCCTTCCTCAGATAAAGAGACCATAATTGTGCACAGTACTCCAGGTGTAGTAAGATGTCCTTACTCTTGTACTCCATCCCCTTGGCATAAAGGCCAGCATACCATTTGCCACCTTATTTGCTAACTGTACTAACACGCTTAACTCTCTGTTTCCTGTACGAGGACACCCAAATCTCTCTGAACACCAACAATTGATAGTTTCTCACCATTTAAAAAATGTTCAGCTTTTCTATTCTTCCTATCAAAGTGAATACCCTCACATTTCCCCACATTATACTCCAACTGCCACCTTATTGCCCACTCACTCAACCTGTCTGTATCCATTTGCACGCTGTTTATGTCCTCACTGCTATTTGCCCAACTCATGCCCTTCAAACTCTTAGCCTGGTGAAAGCAGGCGCACAGCCTACTTTTACCAGCGTAAGAGTTTTAAAACATATAAAAATTAAATTTAAAAACACATTTTTATGTTTAAAAATCCTGTCCATTTCGGTAAGCTTATTTTAAACCTTATTAAAACACACACAAAAAAAGTCAATTTTTTTTCTCAAACATTTAATTAACTTTAATTTCAATTAATTTTAAACATGTCAGGTGTTTTATTTATTATGTTGTGTTTGGGTGTTTTAAAGGTTTTTCTCATTAATCGTAATGGGAACTCGGAGAAACGGAGTTCCCATTATTATCAATGAGAATACTGCAACATGATTGGTTGTCCAGGCCCATGTGACTCCAGCTTGGACTTGCGTACCTCGAAGACAAGTCCCCATGCGATGCGCAACAAATGAAGGCCTCCGACCGGGCTCTCCACGTTCCTCCAGGACCACCAGGTAGATTTGAGGATTTTTTTCGGGTAGGAGGCGTTTGTACGAAGAAAGCCTCCGACCGGAATTTTAGCCCCACTGTCATCGTCTACCCTATAGTAAAGATCTCGGGTCACCTCTTGGTCTTCTCTTTTCTAGAGAAACGAACCCCACCCAGCCTGTTCAATCGGTATAATCTCTCAGTTCTGGTAAATCTTTTTTGTACCTTCTCCAGTGCCAATGTCTTTTTTATAATATGGAGACCAGAACTATTCACAGTACTCCAAGTATGGTCTAACCAAGGTTCAATACAAGTTAAACCTAACTTCTCTGCTTTTCAATTTTATCCCCCTAAAAATTAACCCCAGTGCTTTGTTTGCATTTTTAATGGCCTTCTTAACCTGTGGCGCTACTTTTAGTGATTTGTGTATCTGTACCCTCTGATGTCTTGTTCCTCTACCCCATTTAGACACTTATTTTCCAAGGAGTATGTGACCTCATTTTTCTTACCAAAATGTACTATCTCACACTTTGGTCCTCACTCCTTATGTCCAATGTCACAGGAGATAGACTAATACGTAGATATACTAACTATCTCCTTGAAAGGAAAGATGCCAGTGTGGCATCTATGTTAGAAAAAAAATATTGTATTAAGCTTTGTTTGAAAACCCCCCACTAATTTTTACATCTCTCTGTAGAACTCTATGACAGCTTTAATAGTGGCAGTTAAAGGTGGCTATACTGAAGGAGTGAAGGAATTGCTAAATCGCAACCCAAATGTCAATCTGACTGATAAAGATGGGAATACAGCTTTGATGATTGCTGCCAAGGAAGGTCACATCGAGATTGTTCAGGATCTGTTGGACGCTGGCACTTATGTCAACATCCCTGACAGGGTTAGTATTTTCTTTATAGTAGTTTGTGTTCAGTAAATTTGGATTCATGTTTTCACAAATTAAAACTTGTAATCCTAAACCTTGGAAAAAGTGTGGATCTTGCTACTTTATTTCCCAGACGTTTGTAACTAGCATTTTATTAAATATATGCTTCTGGTTATATAAATTCCCTTCATGGTTTTGACGGTAATTTAGAACCTTAAGTTCTTCATATTATTGTTATTGAAACTTTCTACTAAGGGGTACTGTAGTAATCTTGTAATTTTGGAATGTCTTTATTCCTTGTCCATCTTTTTCTCCCTGTGTCCCACTATCCCTTCCCAAGCAGACTGGCTGGCCATCTGTTCCTGCTTTTGCATAGCCTGCTGCAAGAAAATCTAACCACATTTGATGGGGGTGACTGGCTCATTGATTTTTTTAACCCCCTCTTTGCGGGGAAACACCTCATCACAATGGTATATTTGAGATTAGGAGCTAACCTTGTGATTGGCAGGAAATTTTGTTGCGTATTTGTGTACTTAAAAAAAAAAAAGCAACAACTAAATGAATGGCTTGGACAGTGTGCACGCAGCAAAGTTTTGCCAAAAGTAGGTTTAAACTTTGTGAAATCTGACTTTAGTTTGTGCATTTTACACGATTCTGATGCTAGGTTCAATCATATATATTTTTTAATTATCCATCATGTATGTGCATTTTCTTTTCAGAGTGGCGACACTGTCCTAATTGGTGCTGTTAAAGGTGGTCATGTGGAGATTGTGAGGGCTCTCCTGCAAAAATATGCTGACATAGATATAAAGGGAACGGTAAGTCTAAACATAGATTATAACAAGACAAGGAAAAGTGTTGCTACAGCGACAATTAGCTTCAATAGTGAACATTGGAGGAGACATGAATTTATAATAGAACTATCCACAAGATCGGAGATTAAATGCAAACTGAGATGATTAAATACTTTCTGGGACATAATGGTCCTCTATTACCTGGATAGGAGGGGAATGTTCTCTGGAAGGTAACGAGTTAGAGCTGAACAGTGGAATGTGAGCATGGAGCAAGTATTCTGGAATTCCAGTCGACCATCTTTTGAGACTAGAACATATTTATGCAGAGCTTTCTCTCAAAGGTTAAATGATGAATTTAGTGTGCTAATCGACTTCGTCTTGGCTTGTACATGAAGACTGGCTACTTTTGAGAAGGTTCTGTTTCAGGAACCATGCCCATCATAAACTGATGCTTTGGGCTAAAATATTAAAAATTAAGAGTAGAATGATGTTACAGTGCAATTGATGCTGATGGGGAAAATGAATAGGCATTTTACACTTCACAGCATCAGTTGGTGTGAAAAATTATTTTGAAAGGAAGAAAGGACCTGTATTTATATAACCTTTCACGAGCTCAGGATGTCCTACAGTGATTCGCAGCCAATAAGTACTTTTGAAGTGTAGTCACTATTATAATGTAGGAAAATACAGCAGCCAGTTTGTACAGTGAGGTCCCACAAACTACAATTAGAGAAATGACCAGATAATCTTTGTGTTGTAGTTTGAGGGATAAATGTTCTCCAGGACTAGGAGAATGCTCCTGCTGTTCTTTGAAAAGGTATTATGGTATCTTTTATGTCCACCTAAGAAGACAGATGGGATCTTGGTTTAACGTCCCATCCAAAATAAGACCCTTGTGCAGTGCGCCAGTTCCTTAGTACTGCACTGCAGTGTCAGCCAAGGTTATGTACGCCAGTCTCTGGAGTGATGCTTGAAACCACAACCATGTTATTCAGATGCAAGAGTAATACCGCAGAGCCAAGCTGATGTTTAAAGTTGAATATTGGCTTGCTTAGTCCCAAGAAGAAGGAAGCCTTTTCTACCTTTTGATGAAGTGAAATTAGATTTTAATTTATTTAATGCTGTAATTTCTTTTTAAATTGTTTTTAGGATAATAAAACTGCTCTATATTGGGCAGTGGAGAAAGGAAATGCAACAGTAGTAAGAGATATTCTTCAGTGCAATCCCGACACAGAAATCTGTATTAAGGTATGACTGGGTACTTACTGAAATCGATACTGTACAAAATTATACGAATGTTTTATTTTGGATTCTTATCACTTTATTCTTTCTCTTCTTGTCTCTCCCCTGCTCCCCCCCCCATCAGGAGGCAAGGTCCAATTTGCAGACATCTTGATTTAGATCTAATTAACTTTGGGGAGGAGACTTTTTACATAATCAATCAGTTTTCCCCTCTCCCTTAACTTCATGACCCAAATGATGCGAGCAACTTTGACCTCTGGAGGATCCTTGCATGTGCTTTCCATTGTGAGACCCTTCTTAATGGATCTGCTTGGGTGTATCACTTTTTGTATCGGTCGGTGTTGCAGTTCATCCGAATATGGGCCAGATTTTGCTGAAAAAAATAACGGTATCTGAACGATGCAAGCCGTTATTAATGTGAAACTTGGCCAACAATTTGCAGCAAGGAAGAGAGACCCCATGAATTGCCAATCACCACAAGTTGCTGACTGATTTGCACTGCTCAGCCATTAGCTTCACAAAAACAACATCTCATCCTTAAACTCCCCGTGATTTTCATGAAGTTACTGCATTTGCACATTAATTGCCCAATAAATTAGCCACAAAGTGAAGTCTAGTAATTAATAGCATAAGTACTCTGTCCATGATGTGATAATTGTTAATGACTGCCAGTCAACCTCTCTTGCCCAGAAAGTAAACAATTATAGGTGTGGAGTCTCATTCCTTCAATTTGTAAATTGTTTTGAGTTTTAAAAATGTAAAATTAAAAATTAATTTTTCTTGCATTTCCTTTTTTTTTCCTCAGTCTAATCATTCTTTGCCTCTATTTCTCTCGTACCTGATTTGATGTTGAATTCATCCACTCTAATTCACCCTCCTTCTTGGTCCTTCCTCTGTTTATTTCTCAATTGTTAAAACTCATTGGTTTGCCCTGTTGTTCACTGAGGTCCGAGATGTCCTGATTCCCTCGCTGCGTCTTTATCAGCTCTCACTTCCAGCAACTTTGTGGGCAAAAATTTTTTAAATCTAAATGTGCATGAGTAGGCCCAACTAACTGGGCACGCTGCAAGATCTCACACGTTATATTCGGAATTTAACTTACCGCAAACATATAGGGTGAAATTCTCTTTCTGCTGGTAAAATTCTCCTTTTCTGCTCTATTTACAAACTTACTCACTTAGATCAATTGAAGTTTTGATCTAGTTCCTAGTGAGAGTGATCCCGTTGCACAAAATTAGCCGCAGTTCCATGACTGAGACACCACAATAATAACTAGTAGGGAAATGGAATAATTAATCAGTACTGTGGGAATGTTCTACTAAAGTTGTGGGGCGTGTAAAGGAAGCTTTACCTTGCACTTGGCCTGTACTGTACCTAGCCTGGGAGCACTTGCTATTGACTCTGGTGCATTAACTGGAAACATTTTCTGTATTTCTGGGTACTGATGTTTCTGCTGACACACAATTCATTACAATTTTGTTTGAAATTTTCAAAGAATTGCCATGAAATCTTAAGTATGCGTTATTTCAAGTAATACTGAAAAACAGAACAACATTTTTGAAGCATTTCCAGTTTTAGTACTATATTACTTGTTGAGGTATAACTTTTTGCAAATGAAATGTTCATTAACTGATTAAATACAAATTAAGTTAGTTGATTATATTTCTTCCCACTTTTTTTTTGCTGCAATTGGTGATTTTTGGGGTGGTTACAGTGAAATAATTTGTAGCAGTCTTTGAGAATTGCTACAACTCCACAAAAGGCAAATATATGATGATGGTGTCATTGGGGAAGGCAGTGTTAAGTAGGTTATAGAATACTTTAGGTCACTGATTTTAAAATGTATAAAATCTTTTTTGCATTTTCAGGATGGTGAGACGCCTCTCATTAAAGCAACTAAAATGAGAAATATTGAGATTGTTGAACTTTTACTGGATAAAGGTGCTAAAGTCTCTGCAATAGATAAGGTAACAACTGTTTTTGCATGTAATTTGATAGGCAACATTGGTGCTGCAGTCAGTATCTTACAATGTGATGTCCTGTTATTTTCAATTATTGACTTTTACAACAAGTTGTAAAACTGGCATTGAATATTAGTGAATTTTTTTTAACACTTCTGATGTCATCCGCAATACAGGACAATTTACTGAGTGGGAGTCAAATTCAGTAAGGTTAAAAAAAGGAAAAATCATGTACAGTGGAACTTTGATTATTTGCCATAATGGGGCAGAAATTCCGGCCTCCCGAATCCGTACTGTGTGTACACGGATCTGGGAAGACATCGCAAAAGCCGGTTTTCAGCGCACAATGCTGGAGTTCGACAGATCTTCCGTATCTCGGGAACGAGGACATTTGCAAGGGCAAGATTGCGGTATTTACCTATATCTTGCCCAGCAAATGTCCTGAAAACTTTTGCGCCTGTAAAAGTAGGCTATGTTTTAAAACACACTTAAAACATAAAAAATAAAATTTAAAAAACACGTTATTTTTAAAACTCTGCCAACTACACTAAATTTATTTTAAAACATAATTTAAAAAAAACTTATTTTTAAAAATTGGGAAAATATATATTTTTAATACATAAATAACTAATTTAAATTAACGTTAAATATGTAGTGTATTTTTAATGTTGTGTGTGTTTGGGGGGGGGGACGGACGGTTCTCATTCATAATAATGAGAACTCCAACCTACGGAGTTCCCATTATTATGAATGAGAACATACTTTACCTGGATTGGCTACCAGAGCCATGTGACTGCAGCTCCAGCCCTGCGCACGTCCTGACGTGCACGCGTTGCGATGCGCTTGTGGGCGAAGCAGCTTCAGATAAGTGCATTCGCTCAAGATTTTTTACCCAATCGCCTGCAGGAAGCAGCTGACCGGGATTTCTGGGCCAATAAAAATTGGTGGGTAATTGAGATTTCATTCGAACAAGGATGGACTGTTTTGGGGATTGGAGGTGTCCATTATATATCCCTGTCAAGTTTTGATTCTTTTGAGGTATTCCTGAGCTGACAAAATAAACTAATTTAGGGAAAGTCAAATATAAGAAGCTGCTCCATACTCCTAAACCAGTGACCAGTGTGTCCTTCTCTTTTTCTCTCTCTCTCTCTCTCTCTCTCTCCTACAGTGTGATCCACTGAATTACAGACTCCTATGAAATGAGAATGTGGGTAAGAGGAGGGTGGATGATTGATATTCTAAGGCAAACATAATATACAGTTAGAGAGGATTCGTTGGGGTTTTACCAAAGAAAAGTGATCTTTTGGTGATGCAAGATGAACAATAGTAAATTTTACTGTTTAGAGATAAAATTCTTTGTACAATTCCACATGACAGGAATTACTTCGATCAATCTTCATAGCTACCATAAATTGCTACAGGGCTTGCGCTGCTATGATAGCTCTTTTGTATGTGTCAGTAACTTTACTTTCCAGCATTTGCAAAAAAAAGCCTTTATATTTCTCCTAAATTTACTCTTCTGTTTTTCACTGCATCACTAATCTGCATTGATTCTACCTCATATTTAATTTCACTGCATGTAACTTCAGAGTACATAAATATCCTGTTTCTATAGTTGGCTTAAGGTCTGAGTTTTTTTATAGAGTACTATCACAAGAAGATTTGTTTGGATCAAATCTAATTTTATTGTGACTTCAGGTGAAGTTATCCAGTGTAAATAGGGTAGATTGCTTTGTGTTTAAATGTGAATTAGAGTGCTATTGCTTTAAGAAAGCACTTTGGAAATAAACTAGGATCAAACCTTTGATCAGGATACAATCTGGAGCTGACGTTCCATGGTGCATTCTCTTTATTAACAGATACAAAATGAGGTATAGTTGGAAATCAGGGCACACTGGAATATTATTTGGGAAGAAGTGTGAAAGTGGATTTTGGAGCAAGACCCAGTGTGCCCCATTGGGGATTTGCTGAAGGAGTGGAGGCGGGCTGTTCTTGTTTGTACCTTTTTTACTAATAATGTCACCGAAAGAGATAGGACTGACTAGATGATGCACGGAGGAAAACCTGGCAGTTCATCCTTTGGTGCCTGTAGCATAGGGTAAGTCTGCATGAAGCAGGGGTACATTACTTGCCAGGCTGTGGAATTGTGGACCACCAAATTTGGAAATGGAAATTTCCTTATGGTGATAGATCACTTCATCCTGGCTTGCCAACATTTGACCCTGATCTACGCCAGTATTTCCTCCCCTAGCCCCAACCTAACTGGTACCCCAGCTGTGCTGATATCATGGGGATATCAGCATTTTTTTGGTCTTACCCCATTGTAGATACGGGGGTTTATGCAGGCTCTCAGGAAATTCAGGGCTCAGGTATTTTGCTGTGTGAACAATTTAAAAATAAATAAATGGAATTAATTTATTTTATGCAGATTATTTGTGTAAAGTTGATATGCTTTTTTAAAAATTAAAACAAAAAGCATAATTGAACTAACAAGATATCAAATTGATACATAAATTCTCACATTGAGGTTTATTCATGTCTTGCATAGTTTCCTAATTTTTATGACCTGATAACTTCAACAAACTGACTTTTTAATTTTTCGACTACAATAGCAAAATATTGCAGATGCTGGAAATCTGAAATAAAAACAGAAAATGCTGGAAATGCTCAGCACGTCAGGCAACATTTGTGGAGAGAGTAACGGAGTGAAAATCTGTCGATGTTCTGATGAAAGGCCATCGACCTGAAAAGTTCATTCTGGTTGACTCCACAGATACTGTCTGACCTGCTCAGTATTTCTGGCATTTTCTGTTTCTATTTTTATTTTTTCTACGCCACTATTATCTAACCTGATGGTCTTTCACCAAAATTCTGACTTTGTGCCTTTTATAGTTTAATCATTTTGTTACTTTGTATAATTTGTAGATTATTCTGCTGAAATTTGAGAGATAGTTAAATGTGTGCAGCCATACTCCATACAGGCAATTGTCGGTCTCGTGGCTTATTTGATTTGTCTGGCTGAGTAATTGTTTATTTGGCCAACAAACCTCAAGCAAATTAATGGAAATAATATCTGAATGCGTGGAGATATCTCGTTTAGCTGCAAAGTGCTGCCCCTTATTTATGTTATTTACGTTGGTGCTAAAACATACATATATGCATGAGTATTTAGCTTTGGATAATTTGCCTTTTTGATCTTTATTTTTTTGACTGAGCATTTGGGTGCACAACAATTGTACCGCTACAGTAAGTATAGTGCACTGCTTCCAATGGGAAAATGTAATTTAATAACACAGATATGTAAATGCTGAAAGTGCTTGAGTATTTTATTCCCCACAAGTTATTTGTAATTAATTATATTGTATGTCTATTTTCTTAAAGTAAAATCGCAGAATTTGGATACCAATGAATACTTTTTAATGTCACCAATCTGCTGTGGAATCTTATTTTTTGCAGAGTCGGATATTGAACTTTTATGCTTCAATCTGAATTATGTTCTGATTGCCTTTATGTAAACTTGTCTTTTAAATGAAGTCTGGTTAGCAAGGCACAATATGATTGGACTGGAAAATATTTTTCCTAAAGTTTCATTATTTATGGTTTCAGAAGGGAGATACTCCACTTCACATAGCAATCCGTGGGAGAAGCAGAAAATTAGCAGAATTGTTGTTGAGAAACCCTAAAGATGGACGTCTACTATACCGACCTAACAAAGCAAGCGAAACTCCGTACAACATAGATTGTAGCCATCAGAAAAGCATTTTGACCCAGATATTTGGAGCACGTAAGAGCTTTACTTGTTTGTGTGCAATCACAAAATATTTGGGTTTGTGAAAAAAATCAAAGTTGGCTAATGAAATAAAAATACACTGGGCTTCTCTTGTGGCACATGATAGTATCTAGTGTGGTGCTGAGCCATACAGATGAGAAAAGTCTGTGCTAAGTAAGCTAATCTCTGCTATGCTACTACAATATAGGCTTTTTGGTCTCCCCTCCTCAGGTGGGAGAAAAACAATTGGCAGAGTTCTCCTTTTTTGCTATCTAGTGATAACTTTGTGGCTTTTATGGCAGTGGAACTAAATGTCTTGCCTCTCGGGTCGCTGCTAATCAACAATTCTAAATGAAACATTTTATAATGGAGACTGACTGGGAGATGCCAGTATGTGTGCAGCTATCCCTGGCACAAAGAAGAAGAAAAAGGCGACAGAGACTGGGTTTGGTAACTACCCCTTTGTTATTTAGGTGCTTCCTGAAGATCTTCCAGGGTTGAGGAAAAGCCAGTCAAATGAGGTGGGAAGGCTTTAAGGTGTTAATCCGATTCTTTTTGCTGCAAGTATGTTAGGTGTGCACCGAAACCCGGATGCCAGAAGTTGGCAGTAGACCAGTGAGGCATAAAAAGGCACTGGACCCGTCGTTCTCTCTTTCCCCCCCCCCGCCCAAACCCCACCTAGGTTGTTGCAGTGGATCTTTGGTCCTGGAAATATTCTGACCAGCTCTCCACTCCTGATTCCGGGTACAGTTCCGTGCCAAGGGACCAAGGGATAGGCCTGCGAGTAGGGAATATTGGGCCTTTACAGATGACCTGAACCTGGAACTCCAGGCAGGTTCAGGTCATGTTAGGACAGCAGAGTGGATACCTTTGGGTCCATTCCATCTGTTTTGCATAGAAGCCAACGCGCATGAATATTATTTTCTGGTAATCCATTGCGGGCCACTTTCTGAAGTAATCATGCCAGTCGTTTAATCATCTAGAACAGTATATCTGCGAGTAAATCTACACTGACAGCAGATGCAAAAACAGAATAAATACTTAATGTAAAATTTAAAATATTGTAGGCAATTTTAAGACTATAAAGTTAAGAGGTTTCCAATGATTATTATAAAATGCTTGAACGCAACCCTTTCTGTTTGATATTGTTCAATCCCTTTATACCACTGTCTTGACCAGAAACTAATCATTCACAGTTGATTATAATATTTATTATCACTAAAATTAGTGATTAGGCGACAATCATTGATCATTGAATGCCATAAATTGATTATGCAGGGTTCACTTGGCAATCGTTATTCTTGTGATCACTGGTAGTTTTGAATTTTTAAAAGAAAGTCGTAAAACGCTTTTGAGAATTGTACTATTATAATAAATATTTAAAATCAGGATATTAATGGGAGCAATTACAAGTCTAAAATCTCATCTTGGATTTAAATAATGGTTATAAACTGCTTTGCTCTTCATTTTGTAACATCATCTGAAGACCGATTACTTTGTCATGATCGATTCAAGGTGTAACTTTTTCTCTTGGGTGGTATGTAAGAACAGGTGTTTCTCAAAATGAATTCTGGTAGTTACCGAGAGTAAAGAAAGCTTGGAGAATGTGTTTGGGTGTCAGTTGGTGCAAGGCCAGAGCCTTCATGTATTTCATAGAACTCTCTAAGTGAATACAATGGCTTTTTATATTGAACATCAACAATGCAGTTTCCAAATGCTTCGAACACCGCTTTGTTAATTTTAGTTTGTTGCTTATCAATACTTTGTTGATCCATACAGGGTATACTGTTTAAAATGGCAGATTCCTTATTTTAGTTTCAATTCCATTTGACATAATGGAGCTGGGTTTGTGCTTTTTTTTTCTGGAATATAGTACCTCTACCAAAAATATTAGGAAGTTGGATATTCTTGCATATCGTTAGTGAGAATTTTCTCTCCCCCACCTAACCGCCACCGCCCCACCACCCCCCAAAATTGTAATGCCTCTTGATTTCATAGAATCATATAAATTTACAGCACAGAAAGAGGCCATTCAGCCCAATGTGCACATAACAATAATCCATCTACATCATGCCCCCTCTTATTTTTCTTGTAGCCTTACTGTATCTATTTTTTGGGGGGTTTGTATTTTAAAAGTTATTTAATTTTATAATTTTCAGCAAATAAATAGAGTACAAGAACAACAATAACCAGTTCAGAACAGGATGATTAAAACAACATGGGTAAGCAACAGAACCATGTGATGTCTGTAAACTCCCAAGAAAAGAAAAACAATGAAGTATGTAGTCCTGAATGTATAATAAAGAGAGTTCATTCAATCTCCAGTTGTGATTAATTTTTAATATAAATTAAAACTATGTAAAAGACATCTTAAAAGATATGTCAAACCTCCAGTTATTTTCCCTCGAACTGGGAATATAACAACGGTTGAAGAGAAGGTAGAAGCTGTAACTCTGAAAGGGAGATGAGAGGCTGATGAGTTTATTTCCAATAAAATAGGTTTTGCCATATCCTATCTATATTTGCCTATCAGGAGAGATACTGAGATTGAAATCTAGGAACTCCTGATGAGCCCTGTGAACTATGCTTAAAAAAGCTGACCACAACTGGGACCATGACATTATGTAGCTGGAGAGTAATCTTCCAGAGCATTGGAATCCAGGTGCATTATTTTGAATCCTGTCTCTGCGAACGTAGTTCCAATATATGAAAGTTGTAAATATATACACTGAATATTGAGGACTTGCAGGTAAAAACACTGAAACCACATTTTCTTGTGAGGTGGCTGTCCTTGCCTGAACCATTACAACAGTTTTAATAATTCAGGTTAGGGACAGGGAACCCACCTTACTGTGGGGGAAGCTAAAATTGCTGAAGGGTAAGGCCATCCTGCCTGCCATAATAAATAAACAGGGAATCATAGTACGAGTCTCTGAAAGTGCACGACCAGTGATGAGAGGTTATTGCAGAGGCAAGTAGGTGGGGGCAGATGGCTCATGGCTGTATTGCAAGAACAATCTAGTATAAAGAGGTGATGGGTTAGAACCCATTGTGCCTGTTTTTTGAGTGCAAAATGGAGACACAGCACCATGTTCCCAGGGCTATGCCCCACATCTGAACTTTGTCTTTTTTTGCATGCTCGTATGCCTCCTTTTTGATTTTTATATCGGCTCCATCTACATTCCTTCTTCCTTCCATTTCCAAAAACACATCTAATTGTCCCTTGAATCCATTTACGTTATACAGTACCGCCGCTTGTAGCAGGCGTGATTTTCCTGCTATATGCAATAACCAGTATAACATTGTAGCTCTAATATGGGTGTTGAAGTCTTCCAAATGGGGTCTGAGCAACGCTGTACACAGAAACAACTCACTCTCTTCAAAACAAGGAGTAGATTGTCTACAACCTGTAGTTTGAGGGTTGTAAGTATAGAATGACTGGTGACTAGGTCTGCCAGCACGATCCTATTAGATTTTTGCAACTATTTGTTGCTCAGTGGCATCGCCTCCTTTTCTTCTCTGCTGTTGATTGTTCACAACCTGGCCCAAGTCACATCTCACTAACCATAGATGGGCTAAGTAACCACCCACTGTTAAAGGGATTTTCTCCAATTCCTTTAAGTTTAATTGGAATAAAACTAGTTTAAAAAATATATGCCCTTATTTTCGCCATTGTCGGCGTTTTTTTGGTGCCTGGCGATTTTTTTTTGATGTAATGGGTCAGTTTAAATTTTCCCCAAAGTTTTGGCGCTGGCGCCGACTATCAGCACCAGAGATTTTGGAGGCAGATATTTTGGCGCTGGTCTATGTTGTAAAGTGATTCCGCGGAGTTTTTAGCCATTTAGGCCATTTTCCCCAGCACCGTTTTTTTCCCCAAAACAGTGCAGAGACACCTTGGAACTCGTTTTTTAAAAATCCTACCTTAAGTTAATGAAATCGGCGCTGGCCCGCTGCAATCCCTGGCTGAAGGTCCTCCACGCACCCGGCCCACTGCTATCCCTGGCTGAAGGTCCTTCACGCCAGACTGAACAACAAACTCCAGGCACATTGAAAAATAAACTTGCAGAAGAGCCTTCATTTTACAAACAAGACTGATGGAGGAAATTTTCAACTTTGCCCCAAAGGGATCACCTGGCAGAGCAGATCACAGCTTATAGAACCTGCCCCTGTTTCATTTCAACATTTTTTTTTAAACTACATATTTTATTATAAGAAGTTAACAGCATTCACTAGATTAACTTTTATATATTTTAATGCCTTTATTAAAATTTTTATATGAAGGCATAAGACTCGTGCTTGTAGTTTCAAGTTCATGAAATAGTATTTTGAACTTTATGCAGATTGGTTACAACACAGAAGGAGGCCGTTTGGCCTGTCGAATCCGTGACATAATCGAGAAAGATTTTCTAGTGCTGGATTCAAAAAATAATGTACAGGATTCTGGTTAAATGTAAAAATAAATACTTTATTAAATATTTGTACAGTACAGTTGTACTAACTTTTAACTTTAATAACGAATACATTTTTGCATCAAACTTTTCAATGAAGAAACAAGCAAGCAAGCCATCTCTCCTTCCCTTTGAAGCTGTGCGCCACTCCTGCCCCTGTTGTTGCCTCTACCCCTAACCGTGCCCGTTGTTGCAGACTTCTGCTTCCTCGCCCCTCCCCCCGACCCCAAGGTTTTTTCTGTTTTCTTTCCAATGGCGCGTTTGTTGTTAGTGGGTTCCGACAGGGACAGAGCTAGCAGACGTCATTGTGGAAGGCCCGGGTTCCTTTTCGGACTCTTCTTCAGCCTGTGGATCAACCCCTGACTTTGGTCTGGGGGTTAGAATGTTAGTGGCAGCAATAACCGGACGAGGTGTGCCCCCTTATTGCTGCTACTACCTCTGACATCTGTCCCGACAGTGTTCCTATCTCTAATGACAGTCACGCAATTTCTCCCCTCACCTCACCCTTTCCTCCTGACAGTATTGCTACTTCAAGTGTCAGTTCCGCTAATTCTACCCTCACCCCACCCAAGGTTTCCAGGAGCGATCTCGTTAGTTGGATGCTCGCCCCACTCATCCCCACGAACTATTCTATATTCCCTGCATTCTGTATTTCAGGTTCAGTTCTCCCTTCCATCTTTCTCTGCCGTCTCCCAGGTGTGGCTTGCTGCGACACACTGGGACCCGCAGCCTCAAACGGTACACCTTGAAATGTCACGTCGGTTGATTCACTCAGGAAGGTGCTTGGAATCCTCGAGGGGTTGACCATCTCCAATTCCAGTGTAACCATCTCAGTATCGGGGTCTTCCTGCTGCCCTTCATTTTCCTAATGTAGATGAACAATATCTGGCTGACAGCTTCCTGATCATGCTCTTCTTCTACTTCAGGTTCATCTTCTGTCGCTTCCTGATGCGCAACGTCTGTAAAACATAACAGATGCTTGGTTAGCAGCAGGGGAAGAAACGTAAACAGCACATGCAGTACTTAACATTTAGCCAACTCAGACTGTGCAATTTGCAGGGCTTGCCCTCTCTTGGTAAAGCCCAGCTTCCACGTTGGTGGTTTGATGTTCTGCGAGATTTAATCATATCAGCTATCCTCTGTTCCACAGCTGTTAGTTGCAGCCTACTTGCCAGACCGCCTCCTGTTTTTGACCTTCCTTGATTGATCTGTGACACCATCTTCTGCAAAGGTGAAAATAGAACTTTTTCTATAAATCCCCAGGGCCTGATGGTCTGCATCCCAGATTACTTAAGGAGGCGGCCTTGGAAATAGCGGATGCATTAACAGTCATTTTCCAACATTCCAGATACTCTGGATCAGTTCCTATGGAGTGGAGGGGAGCCAATGTAACACCACTTTTTAAAAAAGGAGGGAGAGAGAAAACAGGGAATTATAGACCGGTCAGCCTGACATCGGTAGTGGGTAAAATGATGGAATCCATTATTAAGGATGTCATAGCAGTGCATTTGGAAAGAGGTGACATGATGGGTCCAAGTCAGCATGGATTTGTGAAAGGGAAATCATGCTTGACAAATCTTCTGGAATTTTTTGAAGATGTTTCCAGTAGAGTGGACAAGGGAGAACCAGTTGATGTGGTGTATTTGGACTTTCAGAAGGCTTTCGACAAGGTCCCACACAAGTGATTAATGTGCAAAGTTAAAGCACATGGGATTGGGGGTAGTGTGCTGATGTGGATTGAGAACTGGTTGGCAGACAGGAAGCAAAGAGTAGGAGTAAATGGGTACTTTTCAGAATGACAGGCAGTGACTAGTGGAGTACCGCAAGGTTCTGTGCTGGGGCCCCAGCTGTTTACATTGTACATTAATATTTTAGACGAGGGAATCAAATGTAGTATCTCCAAATTTGCAGATGACACTAAGTTGGGTGGCAGTGTGAGCTGCGAGGAGGATGCTATGAGGCTGCAGAGTGACTTGGATAGGTTAGGTGAGTGGGTAAATGCATGGCAGATGAAGTATAATGTGGATAAATGTGAGGTTATCCACTTTGGTGGTAAAAACAGAGAGACTATTATCTGAATGGTGACAGATTAGGAAAAGGGGAGGTGCAATGAGACCTGGGTGTCATGGTACATCAGTCATTGAAGGTTGGCATGCAGGTACAGCAGGCGGTTAAGAAAGCAAATGACATGTTGGCCTTCATAGCAAGGGGATTTGAGTACAGGGACAGGGAGGTGTTCCTACAGTTGTAAAGGGCCTTGGTGAGGCCACACCTGGAGTATTGTGTCCAGTTTTGGTCTCCTAACTTGAGGAAGGACATTCTTGTTATTGAGGGAGTGCAGCAAAGGTTCACCAGACTGATTCCCGGGATGGCGGGACTGGCACATCAAGAAAGACTGGATCAACTGGGCTTGTATTCACTGGAGTTCAGAAGAATGAGAGGGGATCTCATAGAAACGTTTAAAATTCTGACGGGTTTAGACAGGTTAGATGCAGGAAGAATGTTCCCAAAGTTTGCGAAGTCCAGAACTAGGGGTCACAGCCTAAAGATAAGGGGTAAGCCATTTAGGACCGAGATGAGGAGAAACTTCTTCACCCAGAGATTGGTGAACCTGTGGCATTCTCTACCACAGAAAGTTGTTGAGGCCAATTCACTAAATATATTCAAAAAGGAGTTAGATGTAGTCCTTACTACTAGGGGGATCAAGGGGTATGGCGAGAAAGCAGGAATGGGTACTGAGATTGCATGTTCAGCTATGAACTCATTGAATGGCGGTGCAGGCTCGAAGGGCTGAATGGCCTACTCCTGCACCTATTTTCTCTGTAAAGAGAGGGTCCACGCGCACCCCCCCATCCCCCACCGTGCGTACACCTGACCCTCGCCGCGCATGCGCACAACCCCCGCCCCCACGCACACATTGAAATAAAGTTCCACAAGCAGTGTGACAAAAGGTTAGAATTCATTACATTGTCAGAATCCCTGTTTCTGCCTGAAATAAACAGAACGCTTAAAACGCTATAACCAGAAACTTTGAAATTGATAATGAAAATGGGTAATGATTATCGCTTTCTGGATATACAAGTGACTGCCCATTTTAAAAATGGACATTTTAAGTGCGGGGAGGGGGGTGGCGCGCGAAGACACTGGTTCAAATCTGAGATTTTGGCAGGTTAACATTTTAATATTATAATCAACTAAATACTACAGCCAGGGCTTTGACTTTTCTTTCGGGAAATACTTCCATGGGTACTGTGTGCCCTTCAGTATTTCGTCCAAGCGACCATTATTCACATGTAAACTTTGATGGTGGGTGTCAATAGGCTGTGAGACTTATGGGGCATCACAGTTGAACCTAGTGTTGTCCTGATATGTGCACATTGACACTTCAAGCAGGGGTTACTGGATGCTGACCAGGAGTGTGATTCCTTGCTGATTTCCCCTTCCACCCCCGCCCCCCCCCCCCCCCCCAATGCTAGCCTAGGGGTGATGAACTCAATTGTAGTCAGCTTGCTGACATGTCACCAGTGATCAGCTATCTTAGCGTAGACTTTGGATCTAACCTGGAAATTTCCTGGTCTATATAACCCAACTACTTATTAGATAAGCTCTATTGAGGTATTGGTAAAGCCAGTTAACTATCCCCCTTTCCACAACACCCATTTCAGCAATAACAATTAAAGTTATGCTATAGTTGATTTTATGTAACTGGATTAAAACGAAAATTGAATGCTGTTGGATTATACCATCTCAGGCATCTACAAGATCCTATTTTTTGAGAAACAGGACAAGTTTGGATCATAGTTGAAGGAGGGGTTGCACTTTGTCTACTGTAGGATTTAGGAAGCATTTGAAAGTTCTTCACTTCCTTCACACATGGATAGTGAGACTGTTATGTATTGTCCATGTACATTAAATGTATAGTTACAGTGGTGCGCCACAAGGGGCACTGTGGTGGGAGACCCAAAGTACCTGAGACAGAGTATAAAAGGCTGACCACCACACCTGAAGGGTACTCTGGAGTTACACAATAAAGGACCAAGGTGACAGCAGTTACTACAACACCAGACTGTGTGGAGTCAGTGATTTGAGTGTTGCATACATTACAAATTGGCGACAAGGACACGGACGAGCTCTTCACGCAACCATGGCTACTTTGGGCACGCTAAAGGATTTCAGAGGGTAATGACTGGGATGCCTTTACAGAAAGGCTCAGGTACTATTTTATAGCAAACGACCTGACAGGGAACACGAGCGCACTGATAGAGAAGCGTAAGGCGATATTGCTATCCAGTTGTGGTGAGGAGGTTTACCGTCTCGTCAGGGATTTGCTGGCACCTGCGAGCACCAAGGACAAGTCATATGAGGAGCTGATTGAACTCATTCGTAACCAACTGAAACCGAAGGAGAGCATCCTTAAGGCCAGGCACAAATTCTACCACCACTGCAGACCTGAGGGCCAGGATGTCACAAAATATGCTGCGGACATCAGGAGACTTGCGAGAGTCTGCTGAGGGGGGCTAATCGAGTAGCACCATGCTAGCGCTGCGGAGGAAGCCAT
Organism: Pristiophorus japonicus; assembly: GCF_044704955.1. Lineage (NCBI taxonomy): Eukaryota > Metazoa > Chordata > Chondrichthyes > Pristiophoridae > Pristiophorus > Pristiophorus japonicus. Next base: position 56,343,692 of record NC_091983.1, read on the forward strand.
GGGGCTCACCGGTGCAGGTTTGCGGAGTATACGTGTAATACCTGCCACACGAAAGGCCACCTTCAGCGTATGTGCAAAAGAGACACGACTCACCGTGTGGCTGAGGAGATGGTAGATGATCTGCTATCCAGCGAGGAGCATTGCGGTTTGGCTCGACGGGCATCCCAGCCCCAGGTAGATGCGTTTGGACTGTATACGTGTACCGACGATTCGGCCCCAGTGACTTTGGAAGTTAAGATTAACGGAGTCCCAGTGAGTATGGAAGTGGACACGGGGTCGGGTCAGTCGCTGATGAGTCAGGAAACTTTTGATAAACTGGATCAACCCAGCTGCACGACCTAAGCTGGTCCCAGTCACAGCGAAGCTGCGCACCTACACCAAGGAATTGATGCCTGTTCTTGGCAGAGCGGATGTGCGGGTATCTCACGGTGGCGAGATGCACGGTTTACCTTTGTGGATCATTGCAGGCGATGGGCCGACACGAATCGGCAGGAGAAGGATGGGGAAGGTTTGTGGGAGCTGGGAAGACTTCATTCCTCCACAGACTGCTGTCCCCTGTGTTCACAGGCAGAGCAGGCCTTCACCTTCGGATCGGATGGCAGCGAAGGAAGCATATGTGGGGTTGGGCAGACCAGCGGCGGCCATCGACTCTCCCCTGCAAAGTCGGAGAGTGAGAAAGAGGCGCTGGAACCAGCAGAAGCGCCGACTGAGCTGGAGAAGAGAGAGGGAGAGCGGGCAGCAGTTCGGTGGATTTCTGGTAGCGGCGGATCTCCCTCAGAGCCACGGTGCCGTGGCCGGAGCGCTCTTCTGGGCTGTTTTGGTCGCCAGCTGTTTGCGGGGAGAAAGAGAGAAGGAGCAGGCAGCAGCGAGTTCAGGATGGCGGCAAGCCTCGTGGCAGCAGAGTTCTGCAGAGAGAGGCAGGCAGGCACCAGCAGAGCACCTAAAATGGCGGCGCCCAGTAGAAACCTCGTGGAAAAATCAAAATGGCGTCTTAAAAGGGAAATGTACCCGGGAGTCTTAAAGGGGCCTTACACCGTTGGCGGTCCCCACAGAGACTTTTTTGTAAGGGCAAGAGTGAGTCAAAATGACGACTGTGATTTGTATGATGACGTGATTTATGACGAGTTAATATTTTGATGTTAAAATGGTTACTGTGATTAAAATGAAGAAGAGAGTTAATATCACAATGCATAGTTAAAAGGGTTAATGGATCTGTGACTAACATGACTAATGGATTAATGCGATCTCTGATTTTATGTGATTTATGCAATTGTTCAGCGGCTGCAGACAAGCCGCAAAAGGCAACTATTTTCTGAGAACAGAGGCAACGCACTAGTTGCCATACCCTGTCTCAGCACAGCCCATTACCTCGGGCAAAAAGGGGCCGAATGCCGCCACCATACCTCACCCATGAAATAACTGTTCAGTGTACCTGCAACGTTTTGATATAACTCTTCAACGCATACAGATGTACTGTCCATGTGTACCTGCTTTCTACTGGAGATTATGTTTATGTACTTGTATCACCCATGTAAGCACTGCAAATATCACATGCTTGCACCAGATCACAAGCATAATCTCCACATGGGGTGGGGGGTGGGGAAAGAGAGAAGTGGATGGTCATGGACTTCCACTCTCAAATCAACCAGGACGAACCAGGCTGAGGCTACCGGCAATTTGCTTTTAGAACTGGGGTGGGGGGGAGGGGAGTGGGATGTTATGTATTGTCAATGTACATTAAATGCATAGTTACAATGGTGCGCCACAAGGGGCACTGTGGTGGGAGACCCGAAAGTACCTGCGAGACAGAGTATAAAAGGCTGACCACCACACCTGAAGGGCACTCGAGTTACACAATAAAGGACCAAGGTCACAGCAGTTACTACAACACCAGAATGTGGAGTCAGTGATTTGAGTGTTGCATACATTACAGACACAATATCAGAAATATGTGACAAATGAAATGGGAAATATATGTTGACTTCCCTAACATGGAGCCCTGGAGTAACATGTTCACAGTCTTAACCATCATGCTGTTTTTCCAAGAGCAGCAAGAGAGCTTTATGAACTGGAAAGTCATTGGGCTAGAATTTTCTAACAGCCTGCCAGTGCCCGATTGCCGCCCAAAATACCGCTAAGATTCCCAAGGTTATCGCCTTCCCCAAAATAAATGTTAAAATCCGCCGCGCGAAACACATGGGCGTTGCACCCCCAATCTAGGCGAAAAAGTGGAATTTAGGGTCGATTGGATGGTTCCTAAAGAAAATGGGCAATTTTAAATAATAAAAAAAAAGTATTTACCCCGAGGCTGCGGGTTAGGCCTAGCAGCAGAAAAACACTAAAAATCATTTTTTTTTTTAAAAACATCTCTCAAAAAAAATCAAAAAACATTCTCAAGACCATTTTAAACTAAATCACCACAACACAATTTTAAAATAATGAGGAGTAAAAAAAAAAAACAATTACTAACCTTTTTCTTGAAGAGCTACTCGCCTACAGCCCAGCTCCGCTGATTCTCATGGGCAGTTTTTCATACTTGCCTACGGGTTACCGCTGATTAGGGAATTTTTCGCTCACCTGTTTATGGCAAATACTGCCCAGAAACTGGGTGGTAAGCCAATGGAAATTCTAGCCCTTTATCTTTTAGAGGAGAAGTGGGAGTAGAATAAAGAGCTACATGGAACGTAGCATACTAAACATCTTGTGTGGGTTTCTTGAAGTGATGCTAGAGTGTGCTAGTTTTCTTCCAGAGGTAGGTTAGAATCTTAACGCAACAAATCTCAACTTTTCTATTCAGAGAAATTAACTAAATTTGCAATGTTAGAGTTCAGAATGTGGACCCCATGACCTGTTTCCTGGTGCTCCGTTCAGGTCTTGACAGCACCACTTGATTCCTGACTTTATCATAGTCTTGATACAGATGTGGATGGAGAGTCTGAGTAAACACAGAAACATAAAAAATAGATGCAGGAGTGGGCCATTCAGCCCTTCGAGCCTGCACCACCATTCAATATGATCATGGCTGAGCATTTTTGCAACTTTAGTACCCCATTCCTGCTTTCTCTCCATACCCCTTGATCCCTTCAGCTGCAAGAGCCACATCCAACTCCCTTTTGAATATATCTAACGAACTGGCCTCATCAACTTTCTGTGTAGAGAATTCCACAGGTTCACAATTCTCTGAGTGAAGAAGGTTCTCCTCATCTCTGTCCTAAATGGCTTACCCCTTATCCTTAGACTGTGATCCCTGGTTCTGGACTTTTACAACATCGGGAACATTCGTCCTGCATCTAACCTGTCCAATCCCGTTAGAATTTTATATGTTTCTATGAGCTCCCCTCTCTCCTAAATTCCAGTGAATATAAGCCTAGTCGATCCAGTCTTTCTTCATATGTCAGTCCTGCCATCCCAGGAATCAGTCTGGTGAACCTTCGCTGCACTCCCTCAATAGCAAGAATGTCCTTCCTCAGATTAGGGGACCAAAACTGTACACAATATTCAAGGTGTGACCTCACCAAGGCCCTGCACAACTGCAGTAAGCCCTCCCTGCTCCTATACGCAAATCCCCTAGCTACGAAGGCCAACATGCCATTTGCCGCCTTCACCGCCTGCTGTACCTGCATGCCAACTTTTACTGACTGATGTACCGTGACACCCAGGTCTCGTTGCACCTCCCCTTTTCCTAATCTATCACCTTTCAGATAATCTGCCTTCCTGTTTTTGCCACCAAAAAATTGGATAACCTCACATTTATCTACATTATATCTAAAGAGAAGGGAATATCTGCCCTCTACATCATGGCAACATTTGACGTATGGCATCAAGGGACTCTAGGAAAACAGGTCAATGAGGGTTAATCAGAAAATATTCCAAACACTAGGGTCATACGTGCCCCACAGGAAAACTTACATGGTTGTTCGAGGCTAATTGTCCTGGACCCAGGACATTGCTACAAGAGTTCCTCAAGGCAGATTCCTTGGCCTGACCTACCTCAGTTGCTTCATCAATGGCCTTCTCTCCATCATAAGGGCAGGAGTGGAGCTGTTTGCTGATATTTCCAGCTCCATTCACAACTCTTTTGCCAAGGGAGCAGCCCCAACCATGTCCCCCTGACCTTCAACAGCGCTACCATTACACGAAAAGCCTAATTGAACAATCGTTTTAACACTAATTAAAAGAGCAGAACAGATATTGGGTACTCTACTATGTGTAGCTCATTCCCTGACCCCTTAAAGCCTTTCCACTATCCACAAGGCTCAAGTTAGGAGTGTGTAAGAATGCTCTTGCATGAAGGGTGCTGCTACAAAACTTGAATGTTTGCACCATCTAGGATGGAGAAATCCATTTGGTCAGCATCCCTGCCACAGAACTCTATCCACTCCCTCCACCACCAGCGCATTGTAGCTGCAGGATGTACTTCAGCAATTTGCCAAGCTTGCTTCGACAGCACCTCCCAACCCCACAACTTCTACCACAGGGAATTAAACAGCAGCAATCATAACTGGTTTAATATCTTCACACCATTTTGAAAGCACTATCAGCACAAGGACTGCAGCACTTCAAGGAAATCGTCCACCGCCATATTATCAGGGCATTGAGAGATAGGCATTAAATGCAGTTTTGTTAGTGTTGGTCACATCCTGAGTGTTTTTAAAAACTCACATAGGACCTTTATAATTAACTTGATTTTGTGAATGCAGTCCAGTAGTTCTGGGGAAAGGTTACCGTAATAGTAAATTTGCTTCCTCTGACACTGAAGCTGCTTCCATAGTCTTCACTAGGACATCAAAAATGTTATCTTGTTCCAGGACTGTTTATCAAAATCATTCTCTCTTGATTTCATGAAGACACAACTACAACTTTCTGTTGTCTCTCAACAATTTTTATTCTGCAGTATTGAGCTGCAAACTTCCTCTAGTTTTGCTTTAAAGTTGCAACGCTAACCCGAGGGCTTGTATCTTCACTGAACTTGCAATGGGTCTTGTTTATGGTTCCACAATACAAGCAAGTCATTCATTGAGTTGCTCTGGTGGAGCCCCAATGTTGAAAATTGCATGTGTTCAAAGGAAACTACAGTTACACTGAAAGCTGCACTAAACTGAAGCATTGTTTGACTATATGGGCTGGATTTTCGGTTGACTTGCGCCCCATTTAGCGCCTTGGCAGGGCGCAAAAATGTTGTTTTGGGCGTCTTAAACAGGATTTTGAGCCCAAGTGGAACTTTTGCTAATAGTTTGCGGCGGCGCTAAAACTTACCGGCCCGCCGCTGTCTTGACCGTTGGAACGACGTAAATCGTGCATCGCCCCGGGCGGAACTTTCGAGCATTTCGCCTGATTTAGCAGCCACCCGAGAACCTGCCAGAAAAAACAGACGGACCCAGGGCGCACCAGGCGTTGATGGCGCCATATTGAAAGCGAAGGAGGAAGTCACAGTTGGGCGTGAATAAGACGGGTTGGGAGAAGAATGCTGCGTTACTGCATACTTTTGATTGTGAAGTTTTATGTGAGTTTCACGTTTGTTTTATAAAGGACATCTAAGGACTTTTTAAAAGATGGGGGCCATGCTAGGTTGAGAGCCATTCATCCTGGCTGCTATTGCCATATGGCCTCAAGCTAGAAAAAGGCTTATTGTTGATCATTTGCAATGTAATCGAAGAGGTCTCAGACGTACAGCGAGGAGGCTTTACCCCCCATGAGTTTACAAGGAACATCGCTCATACCTTCAGCTCTCTGAGGCACAGGCTACACAACTTAGCTATCATGAGGGACAGGAATTGCCAATGGGGATGACAGGACAGGACAGAAGGAGGAGGAGGAGTCTTGACTATTCTCCCTCTTATTCTGCAAATGAGACACTACACACGAATGGTTAAGGTAAAGAAAAAATGTATTGAACATTGTAACCTTCATTGTGATACTTAAACAAAATAATGAGCTGCATCCTGCAGTGTGACAATTCAAAAACATAATCCAGCAGTGTGATACTGTAACATAAATACACTGCATCCAGCATCAAGAACATAATCCAGTAGTGCGATAATTAAGTCAAATCCTGCCCCACTATTTTTTTTGACTCCCTTCCCTTGATTTCACTCTCCCTTGCCTGCTGCCCCTCATCAAAGTGGCACCAGGGTGTGCAGTAAGGCTGCCAGAGTGCTGCTGTGTTGGGAGGGAGAGACAGTGGAGACGGCGTCTGGGGACACACTGGACTAGTTCGTGGCGTGGAAGACCCGGCTTCTGACTGGCTAGCCTCTTCAGTGTCACCAGTCACAGGTGGTTTGGGTGACAACCATCGCTGATGCTTGGTTGCCGACTGAGCGGGGGTGGGGTAGATGGAATGCTGTCATCTGGAGGAATGACACACCTCCCATATTCATGGAGCCACTCAGTTGCTGACAGGCTGGTCCCTAGCAATCTGAACACGATGTAAACTAACATCTTCTGGTCTGCTTCGGGACCGTCACTTCCCAGTGTGACAGTGGGGAACACACAGTATGGAGGCAAGCATGGACTGCATCACCTGCCCAAGCTGAAGCAGAGCTTGTGCCTGTGATGCGCCATATTCTGCAAGCTCTCGCCCCACACACTCCAGGATTCCACTGTCACTGCTGGAGGTCACCAGCCTCGTGTGGGCATTGATGGCCTTGCTGGTATCATGGCTCGCATTGACAATCTGCGACCCTACCTCCGTAATCGTCGCTTTCAGACTGTCGATGCTCACGGGAATCCTGCCCAAGACATCAAGGAGCTGACTGCTAATTAGGATGCTCTCCCTGGACATTTCCACATCTGCCTGTCTGTCAGCAGGCTGACTCGCCCTCCGGAGAGATGGCCTGCGGGATTCAACCCCAGCACTGCGTTGCTGCACTCCGCTGGTCCCAGGAGCCTCGCAATTCTCGAACCCCGAGAACGCCACGTCGTCCCCAGAGGAGCTGAATGCCGATGGTGGAGTAGGGGTCGTAGGATGCTGTGCCGGACTCGGCTCATCCGTATCCTCCTCCTCCTGCTCCAGACGATGACTTGACTTGGAGGGGTCCCTTGAGGGATGCGGCGCCTGTGGCTGGTCATCTGGAAGTAGAAAGCAACAGATGAGTGATTAGCAGCAGGGGAGGGGGCAGGGTGACATGAGGAAGGTCGCATAGCACAGGCTGATTTGAACGACCGTTGCTACTCCATTATATCTAGTCCAGAGACACTGCAGGGCATTGCCCCAACACTAGTCCAGAGGTACTGCAGGACATAGCCCCAACTTATCCCAGGGAATGTGCAGGACATTGCCCTAACATAGTCCAGAGGCACTGCAGGGCATTGATCCAACCCATCCAGGGTGTGTGCTGGACTTGCCTTCAGTTTTCAAGCGGGGTCAGTGCCCCCAGCGGCAGCTGCCCGACCTATGACGCCGATGAGGCCTGCCACACTCTCCTTGTTATCGGTGAGTGATAGGGTCTGAGGCGGACCACCGCCTGTCCGCACCTGCTCGTGACAATTATGAGACTTCTTGGCCTGCAAAGATGAAAATGGGAATGGTAACAAGAGGGTCCATCTGCTCTTGAGGCACAGATAGCCACCAAAGCACTAATGCCATACTGTCGGTAGTGGGTAAAATGATGGAATCAATTATTAAGGATGTCATCGCAGTGCATTTGGAAAGAGGTAATATGATAGGTCCAAGTCAGCATGGATTTGTGAAAGGGAAATCATGCTTGACAAATCTTCTGGAATTTTTTGAGGATGTTTCCAGTAGAGTGGACAAGGGAGAACCAGTTGATGTGGTATATTTGGACTTTCAGAAGGCTTTCGACAAGGTCCCACACAAGAGATTAATGTGCAAAGTTAAAGCACATGGGATTGGGGGTAGTGTGCTGACATGGATTGAGAACTGGTTGTCAGACAGGAAGCAAAGAGTAGGAGTAAATGGGGACTTTTCAGAATGGCAGGCAGTGACTAGTGGGGTACCGCAAGGTTCTGTGCTGGGGCCCCAGCTGTTTACACTGTACATTAATGATTTAGACGAGGGGATTAAATGTAGTATCTCCAAATTTGCGGATGACACTAAGTTGGGTGGCAGTGTGAGCTGCATGGAGGATTCTATGAGGCTGCAGAGCGACTTGGATAGGTTAGGTAAGTGGGCAAATGCATGGCAGATGAAGTATAATGTGGATAAATGTGAGGTTATCCACTTTGGTGGTAAAAACAGAGAGACAGACTATTATCTGAATGGTGACAGATTAGGAAAAGGGCAGGTGCAAAGAGACCTGGGTGTCATGGTACATCAGTCATTGAAGGTTGGCATGCAGGTACAGCAGGCGGTTAAGAAAGCAAATGGCATGTTGGCCTTCATAGCGAGGGGATTTGAGTACAAGGGCAGGGAGGTGTTGCTACAATTGTACAGGGCCTTGGTGAGGCCACACCTGGAGTATTGTGTACAGTTTTGGTCTCCTAACCTGAGGAAGGACATTCTTGCTATTGAGGGAGTGCAGCGAAGGTTCACCAGACTGATTCCCGGGATGGCGGGACTGACCTATCAAGAAAGACTGGATCAACTGGGCTTGTATTCACTGGAGTTCAGAAGAATGAGAGGGGACCTCATAGAAACGTTTAAAATTCTGACGGGGTTAGACAGGTTAGATGCAGGAAGAATGTTCCCAATGTTGGGGAAGTCCAGAACCAGGGGACACAGTCTAAGGATAACGGGTAAGCCATTTAGGACCGAGATGAGGAGGAATTTCTTCACCCAGAGAGTGGTGAACCTGTGGAATTCTCTACCACAGAAAGTTGTTGAGGCCAATTCACTAAATATATTCAAAAAGGAGTTAGATGAAGTCCTTACTACTAGGGAAATCAAGGGGTATGGTGAGAAAGCAGGAATGGGGTACTGAAGTTGCATGTTCAGCCATGAACTCATTGAATGGCGGTGCAGGCTAGAAGGGCCGAATGGCCTACTCCTGCACCTATTTTCTATGTTTCTATGTCTGAATGTAATAGAGTCCTCTGTTTAATGGCCTTAGAAGTTGCACGTGGTTCATCAGGAGGACATCAAAGTGGGGAGCCATCTTATGAGATCTCAGAAAGCAATCTTAATGTGTAACGGTCATTCATGGCAAATAGGGTGCTGAACTAAGCCTACCTATGTGTCATGCATTTTAGGAAGCAACCCACAGAGTGTTGCGAGGCACCAACAGCATGGGAACAAATAGTGTGTCAGATTTATCCTTGAAGTAATGAAGGCATGCATGAATGAAAATGGTACTCACTCGACGATCCTGGTGAGATTGTTAAATTTCTTTCGGCACTGTGTGCCACTCCTCACTACAATGTCCAAGGTAGAGACCTCCTCTGCTATCTTTCTCCAAATTCTCTTGAATATGGCGGGCAGTGGTCTAGAACCACCCCAAAGATACAACTCCTGCCACCTTAGTTCTGCAGCCCCTACTAAAGCTTCATTAGCCTCGTGGCTTCCCTTATCCTCCTCCATCATCGAATTCGAAATCTGAAATGGCTGATTCTGCCCCGGTTGTACTGGGTATGCGCGCACAGGATGTGGCCGTGCCCTGCATTAGCGTTTGTGACATGAAACCAGAAGGTGGAATTGGGAGGGGGAAGCGCACGTGCAAAATGGCAGATTGTGTCACCCCTGGAACTTTCGGCTCTGGCGCAGAGTCTGTGATGCAATGCCTGAGTTAACACTAATGCTCCTCGTAAACTTGCATTCGGCGAAAGTTTCTCGCTTTGGCGCTAATGTTAGCCCGGTGCTAAATTTTTCGCTCCGCCCGGAAAGGCTCAAATGCAAAAAAAAAAGAAAATCCAGCTCTATATTCCTTCCCTTTCTGGAGATTTCCGCTGTTAAGTAGATAAGTTTATATTGGGATCAAAAAATAAAATGCACACCATTTGAATAGGTTCAAGTGGCTAATAATCTGTGCCATCCTCTGTTGTGATCTCTTTCTTAACCCAGCTTTTATTTTTCTTCCATTCCTTTTTCTGTTTGTTATCTTTCATAACTCGCGCCTTCCTCTCTTATAGTTAAATGTCAGCAGACTGACTGATATTCTTTATTGTTCTTATTTTTCTTTGCTACTTGGTATAAATTTGTTTTTTTCAAATGGGTATGGTGAAACCAATATATATGATATGTGTTGTAGTATAACAATGATCCCTTTTTTAAAAATAAATAAAATTACAGGACATCTCTCACCTTCGGAGACGGATGGCGATATGCTTGGTTATGACCTGTATAGCAGTGCACTGGCAGATATCTTGAGTGAGCCAACTATGCAGCCACCTATTTGCGTCGGACTTTATGCACAGTGGGGAAGCGGAAAATCATTTCTCCTGAAAAAGCTTGAAGGTAAAACATTTGTGATTGCACATTTACAGAATTGATGTATATTGTTCAGTGATGTGTGGGGTCTTATTTATTCAACTTCCACATATAAATTGGACTTTCTGTCATCCATTTGATAAAATCATTGAGACAATAACCCTTTTTAGATATTCATGTCCTAGAGTCTACATGTTGGTTGGGTAATCTTCCCTCTACTGTTTTTTAAATGTGTGGATGTGAATAGCACTTGAGTTATTCTTGTGCTATTATTCCGCATATGCCTGGCTCAAAAATATTCTCAATTTTAACATCTTCCTCCAGCATGGTCAACTACAAATATTGTGCAAGATAATTTAAGTCTGGAAACAGTTTGTCTAAGTTAGATTATACAGAGTACCTACAACTACACAGGAACCTCCATTTCCTTTTCGATTATTTTTCATTTTCAAGCAATTTATTAAAATATTAAAAACAAAGCTCCCATTCTGCTAAAATAGAATGCATACAGAAGGAAACTTTGGGGAGGATCATAAAAAGGCATGAAAATAAGCAGGCCTGAACATAGGAATTTAGAAACAGGAGTAGGTCATTCAGCTCTTTTTGCCTGTTCTGCCATTCGCTTAGATGATGACTCCATTTCCGTACTGTTCCTCCATATCCCTTGATACCCTTACCTAACATAAATCTATCAGTCTCTATCTTGAAAATTTCAATTGACCCAATATCCACAGCCTTTAGGGGAAGAAAGTTTCAGAATTTCACTACCCTTGTGAAGAAATGTTTCGAAATGGCCTAGATTTGATTTTAAGATTATGCCCCCTTGTTCTGGATCTCTTTCCACGGCGCCTTCCCCTCTCCCCCCCCCCCCCCACCCCCCCCAATTCCAGTGGAAATAGTTTCTCTGTATCTACACTATCAAATTCCTTTATCATTTTGAAGACCCCAACTGTCTAAACTCAAGGGAATACAAGCCAAGTTTATGCAACCTGTCCTCACAATTTAACCTTTTAAGCCCTGGTATCATTCTGTTGAATCTGCACTGTACCCCTTCCAAGGCCAATATAACTTTCCTGACATTCGGTGCCCAAAACTGAACTGTGTATTCCAGATGGGTCTGATTAAGGATCTGTATAATTGAAACATCACTTACTCAATTTTGAATTCCAACCCTCTTGAGATAAAGGTCAACATTCCATTAACCTGTTTGATTACTTTTTGTACCTAATGTGTATTAGTTTTTAGTGGTTTGTGTCTCTGGGCATCTAATAACCTCTGCCCTTCCACGGCCCCTATTCTCTCACCATTATTCTGATTTGTGTCTCTCTGATCCAAAGTAGATGATCTCACACTTCACCAAATTGAACTCCACCTGCCATAATTTTGCCTACTCATTTGGTCTGTTTGTGTGTCTTTGTAACCTAATGCCCCCATCTACACAACTTACTGTGCCTCCTAGCTTTGTGTCATCTGCAAACTTGGCTAACCAACTCTCTCCCTTTAATAAATACGGTGAAAAGCTGATGCCCCAGTGCAAATCCCTGGGGAACAGCACTTGTCACATTCTACCAATCAGAGTACATTCCCTTTATCCCCTACTCTCTCTGCTATCTCCCAACCAATTATCAAACCAATTCCCTGTACTTTGATATTTGGTAATATTCTCTGGTGATATTCTCTTAACAATTGCCTTCTGGAAGTCCATATGGACAACCTCCTGAGGCATTCCCCTATCCGCCATGCGAGTGAACTTCTCAGAAGATTCAACATTACAGAGAGATGCGAGATCTATAGAGTAGTAATAATGGGGGACTTCAACTATCCTAATATAGACTGGGATTGTAATAGTGTTAAGGGCAGAGAAGGGGAAGAATTTCTGAAGTGTGTTCAGGAGAACTTTCTTGAGCAGTATGTTTTCGGTCTGACAAGGGAGAAGGCATTGCTGGATCTGGTTCTGGGAAATGAGGTAGATGAACATTTAGGGAATAGTGATCATAGGGTTTGGATTACCTATGGAAAAGGACAGGGAGCAATCTAGAATAAAAATGTTTAACTGGGGGAAGGTCAATTTCAGTGAGATGAGAACGGATCTGGCTTGGGTAAACTGGAATCAAAGATTGGCAGGCTAAACTGTAATGGAACAATGGGCTGCCATTAAAGAGGAAATAATTCAGGTGCAGTTGAGGTACATTCCCACTGGGGGGAATGGCAGGGCATCTAAAGTCAGGGCTCCCTGGATGACAAAACAGTTGGGAATTATGATGAAGCAGAAAAATATCACGTATGACAGATGTCAGGTTGTAAATACATCTGATATATATGTGTATGTGTGTATAATATAAAAAAGAAAATAAGAGCAAAGAGGGTATGAGAATAGAATGGCAGCCAACATAAAAGGAAATCCAAAAGTCTTCTATAGGCATATAAATAGTAAAAGGATAGTAAGAAAAGGGGTGGGTTTAGGGAACAAAAAGGAGACCTATGCATGGAGGCAGAGGGTATGGCTGAGGTACTAAATGAGTACTTTGCATCTGTCTTCACCAAGGAAGAGGATGCTGCCATAGTCATAGTGAAGGAGGAGGTAGGGGAGACACTTGATAGGATAAAAATTGATTAAAGTTGGCTATACATAAAGTAGATAAATCACCAGGAGCAGATGGGATGCATCCTAGGATGCTGAGCGAATTGAGGGCGGAAATTGCAGAGGTACTGGCCATAATATTCCAATCCTCCATAGAAATTGGAATAGAGCCAGAGGACTGGAGAATTGCAAGTGTTACACCATTGTTCAAAAAAGGGTGTAAAGCTAAACCCAGCAAGTACAGGCCAATCAGTTTAACCACAGTAGTGGGGAAGCTTTTAGAAACAGTAATCAGAGACAAAATTAACAGTCACTTGGATAGGTGTGAATTAATATGGTTGACGTAGTGTACATGGATTTCCAAATGGTGTTCAACAAAGTCGCAATGTAATAGGCGTGCCAGCAAAGGTGAAGCCCATGAAATAAAAGTGACAGCGGTAGCATGGATAAGAAATTGGCTAAGTGACTGGAAACAGAGAGTAGTGGTGAACGGTTGTTTTTCGGACTGGAGGAAGGTATACAACCCCAAGGGTTGATACTAGGGCCACTGCTTTTCTTGATGTATATTAATGACTTGGAAGTGGGTGTATGTACAAAGTACAATTTCAAAATTTGCAAATGAGACAAAACTTGAAAGTATAGTGAACAGTGAGGAGGAGAGTGATAGACTTTAGGAAGCAGTAGACAGGCTGGTGAAATGGGCGAACATGTGGCAGATGAAGTTTAAAGCGGAAAAGTGTGTAGTGATGCATTTTGGGAGAAAGAATGATGAGAGGACATATAAACTAAATGGTACAAGCCTAAAGGGGGTGCACGAAAAGATAGACCTGGGGGCATGTGTGCATAAATCGTTGAAGGTGGCAGGGCAGGTTAAGAAAGCTGTTAAAACGGCTTATGGGATCCTGTATGGGAGCGGTATAGAGTACAAAAGTGTGGAAATTATAATGAAACTGTATAAAACACTTGTTCAACCCCATCTGAAGTATTGTGTCCAATTCTGGGCACCACACTTTAGGAAGAATGTGAAAATCTTAGAGAAGGTGCATAAAAGTGTCATGCGAATGATTCCAGGAATGAGGGACTTCAGTTACGTTGTTGATAGACTGGAGAAGCTGGTGTTATTCTCCTTAGAGAGCACAGAAGATTGAGAGGAGATTTGATAGAGATGTTCAAAATCATGAGAGGTCTAGACAGAGTAGATAGAGAAAAACTGCTCCCATTGAGAACCAGAGGACACAGATTTAAGGTGATTGGTAAAAGGCAACATAAGAAAAAGCTTTTTTCACAGAGAATGATTAGGTCCTGGAATGCACCACCTGAAAGAATGGTGGTGGTAGATTCAATTTTATCTTTCAAAATGGGGTTGGATAAGCACCTGAAAGAAAAAAATGTGCAGGGCTACGGGGAAAGGACGGGGGAGTGGGACTAGCTGAAGCACTCTTGCAGAGAGCCGGCATGAGCTCAACGTGCCGAATGGCCACCTTCCGTGCTGTAACCATTCTATGATTCTAATGGTAAATTGATGGGTTTGTAGTTACCTGGGGCCCAAGTTTCGGCTCGAGTTGCTCCTATTTTTTTGGAGCAACTAGTTTAGTATGGAGTATCTTAGAAATCGCAATTGTCGGCATTTAGTTTGTTCCAGTTTAAGTGAATTAGTATAGTTTCGTTTTAGTAGGTTTTTTTTTCAAAAGGGGGCGTTACCAGTCACTTACGCCTGTTTTGCAAGTTTAGGCAGCGAAAAGTTACTCCAAACTAACTTAGAACAGAGTAAGTGTCCACTTTTGTACGCTCTGGAAAAACCTTGCAGAGACTTTAGAAATAAGGCGCAGGTATGCAGAGATGTGGGGTGAAAGGGAAGTTAGAGGATTTTCCAAAGCATTAAATATTTCACTTTTTAAAAAAAAAATAAAGAACCATCATCAATAATAAATGATAAATAAATCAATAAATAAAACATAAAAGGTTGCTACCTCACCTACCCTTTCATGAGCACTGGGAGCCGGCCAGGGCTGCAAATCGGCACTCTGGCTGCTCCAGGAGCCCATTCGGCCAGGGCTAGGGGCTGCGTGCTTTGCAGCACACGCACACAGAATCTGGGGGCCAGGAGCTCCTGCGCATGCGCACAGCTGCCGGCACTCTTTTTGGCCCATGGCTGTAGCTCCGCCCCCAGCTGCTTGTGCTGTGCTGCGTTGACTGTGAAACAGGCCTGTTGGACTCGGAGAATCGCAAGGTAAGTTTTAGGTACTTCTTTTTATTCTAAAAAATGGGCGGAACGCGCCCTTCTGGGAGGACATCTGAAACTTGGGCCCCTGGTTTCTCCGTCCCATCTTAAATAATGCATTGACATTTCCAATTTTCCAATCCAAAAACACAATTCCTGAAGGAAGATTTATAAATTGTTTTTCTTCAGTACAGAGCAGTATGGATTAGACTTCCAGCAAATGCTGCTATATTGACATCACTTTTTTTTTTAAAAAAGCTGAATGAGTTGTTTTGGACAACATTGGGGATTGCAGAACAATGTATACAGAGTTGATTGAATACTGTGTTGGATGTGATTGTTACTTTGTTGCTGGGGTTTTGGTAATGTCACCCCAAGGAAGATAACTGGAACGGGTGAGATAAGGAAATAAACTTTAAATATCCTTAGGAGATTAAATAGATTGGGTGGAGTACGTGGTTTAGAAAGAACCGGTTTGGTGAGCTGAATAGTATTTTCTCATCCCTTAAGTTTTGCAATGATGGGAGATATTTTCCTTTGAACAAACAGTGAAATATTTTACTTCAACAAAGGAGATGGTACAGGACCTCTTCACTCTGTAGGTCACTCTTGCAGATATGATCTGCTCGAAATGGCACAATTTTGTAAGCCATTTGAATCATATTTGACATTGCCTCAGTGAACTAATCAGACATTGACAGTAAAAGTTTTCATTTTGACCATCTATTCACAGATTTAATCCCATCAGTACAGAATATTCAATTTATCTAGTCGGTTTACTTTTGCAAATGAGTCATTTATAGTCGGAAGAAGGACCTGAGGGAGGTGCTACCTATTGAAAGTACTCTCCCCTTTTTATAGAAGAAAATAAAAATAAACTAACCTAAAATTTGTTTGACTTATTAAAAAAAATACTGCCCTGTCTTTGTGGAAATGCCCAGAATAGGGTTTCCCTCCATGCTGGTCTACTTTGGTGATGTCAGTTACTGGAAGTGTCCTGGACTGACTGAATTGAAAGTAGCAGCTGCCATGACTTCAAACCAGCAAGTGATTAATTCCAGAGGCACATGCTTCAAAAGCAAGCACAAGAACATTTGGCCCACATGCTGATAGGCAGCTAGAAAATTAAAATACGGGGAATGTTGATGTTTAATATTTGCTTTAAGTATATTTGGCGCGAGAAGGAGGATCACAAATATGTGATCCTTTCTTGGATATAGATTTTTCTTTTAATCAGTTTGTTTTCAACCTTAGCTGCCTGAAATTAGGCATAAAATTGTATGTGGATAGAGAAGACTCCTCCTGGAATCAAAATTTAATATAATGTATAATTTACTTGAACTCACTTTCTGTAGAGCCAACTAATAATTCATTCTTACTCTTAGATGAAATGAAGACATTTGCTGGTCAGCAGGTGGAACCCCTCTTCCAGTTCTCTTGGCTGGTGGTATTCATTACACTCTTGATTTGTGGAGGAACAGGAGTACTTCTTGGTTTCGCAGTTGATCTGAAGCTTGGTATAGCAGTTGGACTGAGTTTACTGGCACTTATTTACATCATCTTTGGTATGTGTAACTTATTGTATAAAAACATATATCTGTTGTCTATTGGTGATCAGATACCAATTTTAACACCTTGATGAACAAGGCAATTGATGGGGCTTGAAATGGAAGGAGCAACGTGTTTTACATTTTTCTTTTTCAGCTTTATTTTCTCCAATTAATTTTCCTCTTCCCTCCCCAAAAACTCCTCCATTGCTGATACTGCGCTTCATCTGCTGCTGCTTCTTCCTTTGGTCTCGTGCATTACAAAAGGAAGTGCTGTGGAGCAATGTTCCCTTTAAGCCACTGCGCAGCACTCTGGAGTTCCCACGCAGACGGCTCACCGGCTTTTAAATGGGAAAAAGCATGCATGCGTGATATTTTGAATGGGCTTCGCAGCTCCTTAAAGTGGCCGCGCACCCCCAAAACAATTAAGGGAATATTGCTGTGGAGTTGACCTAGTATCCAGAGGAGTTGTGAATGAAGTAGACCTCTTTCATTGGTACCAAGGATACAAGTACTCTGGGGTGGGGTGGGGGAGGCGGTGGTGATGAGGCTGAAATATTTAATTTGAGTTGAGGACATTTAAGCCATGTGATATATGACTTGGTTAATAATATCAGATGAAACTATGGTATCCTACAACATAAACAATATTAAATATGAGAATTTGAGTACAAATATTAACACATGTTATAACACTTGAAACAAGTAAGTCCCCCAAGAGCAAGGAAATTACAGAAGTAAGTTTAAAAAAAATCTTACTGATAAGTCTGTTCTAATATTGCTACACTTATCAGGATTTATGCAGGTTTGTACCAAAACTGGTTAGTTTCTCAACATAATTATGTGATTTGAGCTTTTCTTCCCTCTTTTTTTTATAAACAGTTCACAGCAAAAAGGCTTGTTTGGACAAAACCTGTGTCTTTGTGCATCCCGTTAAAAGGCTGGCATGCCACAGGACTAACTTATATTTTAATTACGCTGTAAACCACTGGAGACAAGGTGGTGGGATGCTCAGCATGCTCTTGTCTACTCCAAAACGCTGTAAATACCATAATGTCACACATTACGTTCAGCCTAAAACTAATACTCATTTACAAGTAAAATCATTTACACAGAAGAAAATCACATGGTACTGATGGCACACATACTTAGAAAACAAAGATTGGATCTGTACACAAGAGTTTAAAAGTTCATAATTTATTTCTTGCACAGTGGAAGTACAGAGAGCCTAGGCCAAATTTTATTGGCCAGCAGACCGCACCCGATATTTGCTCCCCTGTTCAGCGCTAAACCAATCAGCAGTGTGTTTCGCGCTAAGATCAGCGCTGCAAACATAATGAGCAGGCAGCACGAATTTTGCATGCTGCCTGCACCACTTTGAACGGGAGCGGATGCACTGTGGCCTGGGTCTCTGTTTAACATCTCATCTGAAAGACAGCTCCTCTAACAGTGCAGCATTCCCTAACACTTCACTGAAGTGTTAGACTAGATTGTGTGCTCAAATTCACAGTAAGACATGAACCCCACAGCCTTCTGGCTGAGTTGAGAGTGCCACTTCACCACTGAGTGAAGCTGACACTTACAAGCATACGAACAATAAAAGGGATGATGACCCCCCCCCACCCCAGAGCCTGTTTCTTTTTTTCTTCTCGTCTCTAATGGCAGCTGGTGTTATCTGCCATTCACACCCTATCTTGACAAATGTTTTTCTAACTCTTGACATTGCCATTTGAATTTGGGCCATCATCCCTTTTGTCTCTCCAAATCTTTCCTGTCTTCCAACCTATCACAGACCTTTCCTTTCAGCGCTTGTTAAGAATCCGTTCTTTCTGAACACTCTCCAGTTGTGACGAAGGGCCATCAATCTGAAACGTTAACTCTGATTTTTCTCCATAGATGCTGCCTGACCCGTTGAGATTTCCAGCATTTTCTGTTTTGATTCTAGCATCCACAATATTTTGCTTTTGTCTAAGCTAGATCTGTCCTTGTACAACTTAAGATTGTGACCTTGGGTACTTCCTAACCTATTAAATTGGAACAAACTGTCAACTCAGACACAGTCTATTTCTTCATCTTATAAACCTTGATCAGATTACCCCATAGTTTATGCTTCTTAAAAGTGTAGAGTCCCAGCTCTTTTAGCCTATCTTGATAACTAAGATGCTTTAAACTGGGGAATTTGGCTTTCCAAAGCCTCAATATCGGCCATTATGTGAGACCACCAAAACTGGACACCATATTCTAACTGAGGCTTGACCAAGATCTTGTACAAGGACAAAATAATATGTTTTGTCTTAGTTTTAGTAAATGGTAAATCCACCTGTTCCATGACTGCTTCTTGAAAAAGGAGTCTGTTAAATATATAAATAATTCAAGCAGCTACATATATTCACTAAACCAATAGACTTAACATCTATGAAAGAAATTTCATTTCCCAAATCTTATCTTGCAACTGGTTTCTCTCTCTCTCTCTCTCTCTCTCTCTCTCTCTCTCTCTCTCTCTCTCTCTCATCCTATGTGCCCTTTGGTCAGTATCCAGCTATTTGGAGGAAGCAATTTGTAGGAAAAAGAAAGATGACTTACCCTGTAAGCATCCTCGTTATTAACCTCCTCTGCACACAATGCTCCCAAGTGGTAATCTTGTTTGGAATCCAAACAATTAATGTATTTCTCAGAAATGCCTTGGGGAAGAATGAACTGACATTCCAGATGGTGTTTACCCTCGTATGCTGCCTGAGAGCAGGAAGGATCATATGGTGACATTTTGGCAGAATGACCACCAAATGTGTTAAAAGGTTATGGTTTAAAAGGGTATATGGAGTATGGTCACAGATCAGCCACGATCTCAATAGTGGAGCAGGCTCAAGAGGCTAAATGGTCTACTCCTGTTCCTATATTTGTTCCTATGTGTAATTTTTCTCAGTGAATGTCTGATTACTCCATTCAGTGTTGTTTGTATAATCTTCCTTTTATAAGGGCAAAGATCACCCTACGTTGCAGGTTATCTTCTTAATTCTAACTCGGTTCGTCATGTTGAAGTACACTAACTTACTTTTTATTTTTAATTTCCAAAGCAATTATTTACTTTGGTGGTCGACAAGAGGGAGAAAATTGGAATTGGGCCTGGGTACTGAGTGCTAAGCTTGCTCGGCAAATTAGCTATCTGGAGTTGCTGCTTAAATTGATTTTTGTAAACCCACCAGAACTACCAGAACAGACTTCCAGAGCCTTGCCCGTAAGGTAACGGTCAATTTTAAAAGCCATTTAATAATGCTTTCTATTCTTTCTCAGTCTTGAATTTTTCTTAACTTTTTCAAAATACTTGCACACCTCTTTTGCTCATTTACTCTCCACCTGCCATTAATTATCCAGTTGAGGGAAAATCACTGGACCAAGGAAATTTAAGTTCTAAGTCTGTTTTTTAGAGCTCAAAATTGTTAAATTTCCTGTCATTTCTTAGATGTTTGGCAGTGTTCACTGATCTATTTTCAAATTGAAATGGGTTTTCAGTCCAAATCTGAAAAAACAATTAGATAGAAGTTCCTAAAGATTCACCAGCTCAAAATGACCTTATAGTTGCTGATGGCACCAATCTGTTTCAAAAGCACCAGTTAAGGGAGACTTTTTTTCTGTTTTCTTGCTTCACCCTCCTACCATAGCGACGTTACTTTTCTCTACACTGCTCTGGGGAACACTTGGTGCCCATGTACAATGAGGAGAAAAACTAACAAGAGACCATTCTGTTGGGTCTCTGCTACCACTATGCTGCCCTGGGTTTCCTAAATGGTTATAACTGGGCCTCTGCAGTTCAAATGTTGGTGTTCAAATCAGGCAAGAGGCCAACTTCCCCCTGCCGCACTTCACTCTGCTTTTGGTTGTGGTCCTGCACCTCTCGCCTCTTTTCCACCCCGACCCGCCCCCAGTTGTTAGTGCAGGATGCAAGAAACGGTCCTGTGCTGGAAGGGTGCCCAGACCTTGCTTTTGAGGGTGTGTCAGCAAGCTATTTCACCATGGGTTGGCAGGATATCACAGTGCTGCTCTTGTCCAATATTTGCACATGTGCTTCTAGCAGGGATAACTGGATTGAGGACCCTGGTCATTTTTTCCTTCCTAATAGGGATTGAATCTGAGACCTCCAGGGCGTGTATTACTCAGGTACTTGTGGCATTAATCCCACTGAGCTAACGGGAGCGCATACATGCTGCATAATGTTGTATAACCAGAGAGAGAGAGTTTTTCTAGAAACTGGAAGTCTTTTGAACTTGCACTGAGGAAGCTCCAATTTCTTGTGATTGCTTAAAAATCTTTCCCGGACAAGAATATAGATATTAGGAGTCTTCGGACTGTATGATGCTCAGCTATCAGCTGTGCTGCAGATGATCTAAATGAACTGAGAATGTTGGTGGAGGTCGTCAATGTGGGCTTGAAACATGGATTCAATTTACAAGAGTTTAAGCCAATTCTCTTCAGCACTTTCTATAGTAGAAGCTTCAGAGTCACAGTGATCACTGAAGAATTTATTTGCAGATGCCCCACTGAATACAACAATAGCCCTGTACCTCTTGGAGTGTACAAAGGAGAGTGTAGTTCTTGAGTAGCTATGTGTCAGATTCACTGGGCACATTTATCCACCTGCAAGAGACTCAAACGATTATTCTGGCAGGATAGGAAAGTTATTTATATTTGTGAAATTACTTTGGTCGTGCACTGCTGGTGCTTTAATACTGTGGGGATGTTGTGCTATCCAGTGAGGTACCAAATTTCCCATAGGCAAATTTGATATAACACTTTGTGCTTCCTTGTGAGGAATGAATCCTCTGGAGAATAGATTTGTGAAAGATGGGTGGGAAAGCAAATTGTGAGAAGGATACAAAAAATCTGCAAAGGGATATAGACAGGACAAGTGAGTGGACAAACATTTGGCAGATGGAGTATAATGTGGGAAAATGTGAGGTTATCCACTTTGACAGAAAAAATAGAAAAGCAAATTACAATTTAAATGGAGAAAAATTGCAAAGTGCTGTAGTACAGAGGGACCGGGGGGGGGGGTCCTTGTGCATGAAACACAAAAAGTTAGTATGCAGGTCAGCAAGTAATCAGGAAGGCGAATGGAATGTTGGCCTTTATTGTAAGGGGGATAGAATATAAAAATCCTGCTACAATTGTCCAGGTATTGGTGAGGCCACACCTAGAGTATTGCATGCAGTTTTGGTCTCTGTATTTAAGGGAGGATATTCTTGCATTGGAAGCTATTCAGAGAAGGTTCCCTAGGTTGATTCCGGAGATGAGGGGGTTGACTTATGAAGATAGATTGGGCCTATACTCATTGGAGTTCAGAAGAATGAGAGGTGATCTTATCGAAACATATAAGATAATGAGAGGGTTCGACAAGGTGGATGCAGAGAAGATTTTTCCACTCATAGGGGAACTAGGGGATATAATCTCAGAATAAGGGGCCGCCTTTAAAACTGAGATGGGGAGGAATTTCTCCTGAGGGTTGTAAATCAATGGAATTCTCTGCCCCCAGAGAGCTGTGGAGGCTGGGTCATTGAATATATTTAAGGTGGAGATAGACAGATTTTTGAGTGATAAGGGAATATAGGGTTATGGAGAGCGAGCAGGGAAATGAAGCTGAGTCCATGATCAGATCAGCCATGATCTTATTAAATGGCGGAGCAGGCTCGAGGGGCCAGGTGGCCTACTCCTGCTCCTATTTCTTATGTTCTTATATTCTTATGAAAGCTTGCAATCTTCACAGCAAGAACAGAGTGGGTTTTTTTGGTGTCGTGCATTTGTGCACTGGCACCTTTATTAAGTTCAATTTACCTTCCGAAGAAGATGTTTATTTTGATCGATTGCCTCTTAAGGAAGATCTTTACATTCAATCATAGTTAAGTCATTCTTATTTTTGGGCTTTTCTATGATATGTGCTCCTAAGCTACATGAAGGTTAAATTAATGATGAAAAAAGATTTGCATACTGCTGGTATGATCTTCCTTCATTCTTTGAACATAATTTATCCTCTACATGCACAAAAATACGAAAACTCTTAATACAGAAACAGGCCATTACCTTCTCCCGACTTCCTCATCTCATTGTTTTTAATTGTTTTTTGAACATTTGGACATTATTTCATTTTTATGAATTTGTCTATCTTGCTGTATGAACAAAGCCTTATACTCGGGCTACTTTTGCTGGTGATTAGCTCTATGGGCACGCTTTTGTGCAGTATGTGAGTAAGGGAAGATCTCATGACTTCAAGTATATTACTGAGAGGAACATTGTCCCAGTGATTTTCTCCCGCTGGCTGGGGTTGTCTAGAACTATGTATGGGATAAACTGCAGTTAAAGAATCTGACACGCCATACTAAAAGTAGGGGATCTTTTATTTTCAAGGATCACCTTCATAATTATCTTTTTGAATTTCCACTTTATATGTGCAATTTTTCACTCTATTTACTGATTTCATATTTAAAATGAAGCATTTAAAAAAAATAATTCAAATGCACGTTAATACTTTATGTATTAAACTCTTGCAAGTCCGCATTGTTCTAGGTTCTTCAGTGAATTTATTGAATTCTATTTTAAAAACTTATTTTTCTGTTTAAAAGATTTCTTTTCACAGACTATAACAGGCTGTCTAGTGTTGGTGGAGAAACATCTATGGCTGAGATGATTGCAACTCTTTCTGATGCCTGTGAAAGAGAGTTTGGTTTTCTGGCAACAAGACTTTTTAGGGTCTTCAAGACTGAAGATACACAAGGTATGAATCTGTAATATGAGGGGTTTTGTTTTCAGAATGATGTATAAATATAATCTTTCTACTTCATAAGTTTACAATATTCATGATATTTTAAATATCAACCCATTTTAAAAAGATAAAGCATGATTTTGTATATTGTAAAAGTAGTTTTGGATCACTTTGATTATATTTCAACATTTTCCACAGCAGAAATAACTTCAAGGTCTAGAAATTGATTGGTGCCGAAACAATATGGTGGGTGGTGTGCACACGCACATCTTGCACCGGAAGTGTGCTGCCCACCATGTTGGTGAAGACAGAAAGGGAGGCCAGGCCCGCAGTTGAAACAGGTGTTAGGCTCCTTATTTGCATATGCAAAGGAACTATTTCAGGTCCCGTACCAAAATTGGTCTGCCCCGAATGCTGCCGGCGCAGTTGGCCACAGCACTCTTTTGCTCTGCAGGGAGAGGAGAAGGGAATAAATCAGCCAGGGTTTGCACTGCTGATGACTATTACATCATGACTTGTATTGGAAAGTAAGCATGTGTGGACATTAATTAATAACAGAACAGTAACACAAGTGTCAGGCAATGACTATCTCCCAACAAGGGAGAGTCGAACTACCGCCCCTTGACATCCATTGCCGAATCCTCCGCCATTATGGGAGTCACCATTGAGCAGAAACTTAACTGGGCCAGCCACACTGTGGCTATAAGAGCAGGTCAGAAGCTGGGTATTCTTCAACGAGTGTCTCACCTCCTGACTTGCCAAAGCCTTTCTGCCATCGACAAAGCACAAGTCAGGAGTGTGATGGAATACTCTCCACTTGCCTGGATGAATGCAGCTCCAACAACACTCAAGAAGCTCAACACTATCCAGGGCAAAACAACCTGTTTGATCGGCATCCCATCCACCTTAAACATTCACTCCCTCCATCACCGGTGCACTGTGGCTGCAGCATGTACCATCTACAAGATGCCCTGCAGCAACTCACCAAGGCTTTTCGACAGCACCTCCAAAATCCACAACCTCTACCACCTAGAAGGACGAGGGCAGCAGGCACATGGGAACACTATCACAAGTTCTCCTCCAAGTTGCACACAATCCTGACCTGGAAATATATCGCTGTTCCTTCATCGCCGCTGGGTCAAAGTCCTGAAACTCCCTCCCTAACAGCACTGTGGGAGTACCTTCACCACAAGAACTGCAGCGGTTCAAGAAGGCAGTTCACCACCACCACCTTATTGATAGCAATTAGGAATGGGAAATAAATACTGACCGTGCCAGCGACGCCCACATCCCAGGAATGATTATTTTTTTTAAATCAGAAGTTGGCTCAACTGTGTTGTGCCACATTAAGAATAGTCTGGCTGAAGTACTGGTGGACAGCCAACACCTGCAAAACTGTATTCCATTAGAAGTCACTGTCGTCAGGAGAGAATAATATTTTTGTTTTTCCATGCTCTCCCACATTTCAGCTTCTATAGATCACTATATTCAAGAAATTGCCAGGCACCATTTGCTAATTGGACCAAGGATTATTACTTTTTTAATATAAAAACAGAAAATGCTGCAAATAGTTTTGATGGAAAGTCAGCATCCTGAAACATTCAGTCTGTTTCTCTCTGCACAGATGCTAACTGCCCTGCTGAGTATTTCCAGCATTTTCTATTTTTATTTCAGATTTTCAGCAACTGCAGTATTTTACTTTTATAATTAGTATTTTGTTTCATTCCCTTCCAGTTGTTTTATGTGCATTAATTTGTACATGCATTTCTAGGGGGAGCAATTGGCTGCTTTGCGCTTCCCATGAGTGCCTGCGGTAACGGGGCACTAAGGGGTTACCAAGCGGGCATGGCAGCATCACCGACACCGCGAACTTCCCTGGCGGTTTTGCACTGGCGCTGAGACTTAGCGCCTCGATCTCTTGCGCCCCGGAAATTGTGACGTCATCCGGTGCACAGCGCCCCCTTATTGCCCCGAATGTAAAATTCGCATCAAGCCCCCTGCAGTAGCTGCAGCAGGTGTTGTCACTTCGGCTGGCCACTTGGGGAGCGATATTTAAAGGCAATGCTGGTCAGGTAGGGCAAAATTTATTTAGATCCCCATTCTGGTGCCTCCTGATTTGTTTTGCCGCCAAGATTGCTCAGCCCTGCACACTCTGAGTGTTTAGGGCTGCTATGCCTGTAGCACAGGTCCTGTTGTCCAACAGACACAGCCTGAAGATTCATTCGCCGCAGCATTGGCCCTTCCCTTTTAAGGGAGAGAAGGAGCCTGTAAAGACTCGGCGCTACCCTGAACATTGCTCAGTGCTCTGCCCCTCTCACTCCCTTTAGCGCTCTAAGGGAAGTCGTCGCTGCTTGATTTAGTGGTCCACTTCCTGCTTAGAGCGGAAGTTTCCGGCAGAATCAAATCTTTACCATCTGGCGATACTTGTGCTCCCTGAAAAGTTATCGCCCCAAACAGGGCGCTATGCAAATTCTAGCCCCTAATGTTTAAGAAGTTGGGCAAACTTCATCAAAAGCTAGTAGGCCCAAGAATATTGTAAACCAATAACCCTGTGGTTCATTTACTTGATAATTTATTTTTCCATCACTGCAGCATTGTAGCAGCTACGGAGAAGTCCTTGGCTTTATCTTTTTTGTATTACATAAGACATTGAAAGGATGGAATGAGAAATAACATTTCTGCGCATCAACTCTGTTCCTTCCAATAGACCATGGGCAGTTAGGAGCATTTGCCAAACTTTATGTAAGAAAAAGAAAGAACTTTAATTTACATAGCACCTTATTACATCCTCAAAGTCACTGTATGCTTTACTTTTGAAATGCAGTAACTTTTTTTTAGGCAAATGCAGCGGTCAATTTGCACACAGTAAGATCCCATAAACAACAAATGAATGAATGACCATGTATTCTGTTTTTGATGCTATTGGTTGAGGGAGGAAAGTTGGCCAGCACACCAGGAGAATATCCTGCTCTTCTTGGAAAATTACCATGGGATCTTTTATGTTCACTGAGCAGACACAGGCCTTTGATCTAATGTTTCATTTGAAAATTGCACTACCAACAATGGAGAACTCCTTCAGAACTGCACCGAGATATAATCCTAGATTATGTGCTCACATCGATGTTGGGGTTTAACACACAAGCTTTGAACTCAATCTGCCATTAACCACAGTCAAAATGATTCTGCTGGCCGATGACAACTTCTTTGTAGTCTACAAGACTCTTTGAGGGCGTCCTCGGGGTCCGGGAGAACAGTACACTGAGTTGGCTTCTAACCCAACAGATCCCATTTCATGGAAGTTTTATAAGTTGTTGGAGTGCATTGCACTGATCAAATACCTTAGTTAATCAGTTTGATGCAAGGAACTGGACTCTGCACTACATTGGCTATCCAAAGATGGGTAGTCGGTGTGGACAGTATTCACACACAATTCCTGGAAACTAAATAGGATGGGGGAATAATGACAAAATTCACCTACTCACAGAGCCGTCTTTTGAGGAAGTTGGTTAGGATTCTGTTTGAGGCATACACACCCACAATGTTCCAGAGACTAGTTGTGGCTTTTATCCACAAAAAGGGTAACTTAGCCTGAACATTACTGAGTAGTCTGTTGCTGTTAAGGTTATTCTTCAGGTTGGCATAGCATGCATATTGGATACTTTGCAAGTTGGAGCAATCAGAAAGAACAGGCAAGATTTTGCGCTCATGACATTTGTAGTACAGGTTGTGGCTTTTGAAATTGCAGAAAGTCACATGGCTTGGGAGCCCCATGTACACTGTCTTCATCAATTTTCATAAATCTTTCAACTCCTAGTTCCTCATGCTGCCCTCCTGTTGGAGCTGGAAGCTATGGGAAT
Organism: Pristiophorus japonicus; assembly: GCF_044704955.1. Classification (NCBI taxonomy): domain Eukaryota; kingdom Metazoa; phylum Chordata; class Chondrichthyes; family Pristiophoridae; genus Pristiophorus; species Pristiophorus japonicus. Next base: position 56,370,970 of record NC_091983.1, read on the forward strand.
ATAAGGCCACCCTCTTCCCCCTGCTCCTTTCCTTCCCACCTTTTGATTTGTGCTTCTCAGATCCAAAATGTATCATCTTCACATTTCCCCACATTGAACTTAATTTACCATTGTTTTGCCCACTCACTTATTTTGTCCATGTTTCTTTGTAACTTTCTGCTACCATCTGCAAACTTGGATAACTAACTCTCCCTTCATCAAGATCATCAATATATATGGTGAAAAGATAAGGTCTCAGTACAGGTACCTGGAAACACCACTTGTTTCCAGGTACCTGTCAGTCAGGGAACTTTCTCTTTATCCCTGCTCTGTCTTTTCTACCTCCCAACCAATTAACACTCCATATCCAATTTTGTGCACTCCCATTTTTGATAATATTCTGTTGTGTGGAACCTTATCAAATGCCTTCTGGATGTCCATATAGACAGCATACGTAGAGACTACGTTATCCACCATGTCAACATCAGAATTGTATCATTCACAATCTGTAACCTTATGGCCCAGCATATTCCTTACTCATACATCACCATTAAATCAGATGACCAACCCGGTTCAAAGAGAAATGTAGAAGAGCATGTTGGAAGTAACACCAGGCATACCTGAAAATGAGGTACCAACCTGGTGACGCTGCGATACAGGACTACATGCATGCAAGGGATTTTATGGGGGTTTTTTTGCTAATGTGCCACACAACCACCTTGCACAAATTAAGGGACTGTAACTACATGGATAGAGAAATGGCTAAAGGACAGAATGTAAGGATCAATGGATGTTTTTTCATTGCTGGAAAGTAGCTAGTGGTGGTCTGCAAGCAACTGTGTTGGGATCTCTCTCTTGTTTTCCATTTATATAATTGATATAGACATGGACACAAGAAGAAATATATCAAAATGATGAACATCCCCATCCTCAATGATGGTGGAGCCCAACACGTGAGTGCAAAAGAGAAGGGTGAAGCATTTGCAACCATTGATTCACCCCACATGATATCAAAAAACAACTGCACACACCAAAGGCTACGGGCCCTGACAATATCCCAGCTTAGTGCTGAAGGCCTGTGCTGCAGAACTAGCTGTGCTTCTAGCCAACCTGTTCCAGTACATCTTCCTGACAAGTTAGAAAATTACCCAGTTGGATGTCCTGTCCACTAAAATAGGACAAATCTAATCCGTCCAATTACTGTCCTATCAGCCTGAAAAAACAATACCTTTTTGGGGTATGCGCTGGGTTTGTATCGTGCCCTTTGAATACTTCCCATTATTTCTAGGTTTCTACATGCAATTCAGCCTAGTTTACTGTGGTTAATTCATTCCTCATCCCCTCGAAGTTTGCCTTGTTTAAATTTAAAACTGGTTTGTTAATGTGCATGGTGGTGAATGTTTGTTTTTCCAGCTTCTGTTCATTTGCTTAGATGTGCATCCTTTACATCCTTTAAGCTTCATGAAATGGAACTTGGGAACAGAAAATTATTCAGCCCCTCGAGTCTATTCTGCCATTAGATATCATCATCATAGGCAGTCCCTCAGAGTCGAGGATGACTTGCTTTCATTCAAAGTGAGTTCTCAGGTGACTGAGGAGTCCAATGCGGGACCTACAGTCTCTGTCACAGGTGGGGCAGACAGTGGTTGAAGGAAAGGGTGGGTGGGGAGCCTGGGTTGACGCTCGCTCCTTCCGTTGTCTACGCTTGGTTTCTGCTTGTTCTTGGCGATGGGACTCGAGGTGCTCAGCGCCCTCGGATGCTCGTCCTCCATTTTGGGCGGTCATGGACCAGGGATTCCCAGGAGTTGGTGGGGATGTTGCACTTTATCAAGGAGGCTTTAAGGGTCTCCTTGAAGCGTTTCCTTTGCCCATCTGGGGCTCGCGTAGAACACTTGCTTTGGGAGTCTCGTGTCAGGCATGCGGACGATGTGGACCTCCCAACGGAGCTGATTGAGCTTGGTCAGTGCTTCGATGCTGGGGATGTTGGCCTCAGCGAGAACACTGACGTCAATGCGTCTATCCTGCCATTGGATTTGCAGGATCTTGCAGAGGCAGCGCTGGTGATACTTCAGCGTTTTGAGGTGTCTGCTGTTTATAGTCCACGTCTCTGAGCCATATGAGGGGGCGGGTATCACCACTATTAGACCTGTACCGCAGCTCCATTTATCTGCCTTTGATCCATATCCCTTGTTACACTTAGCTAATAAAAAACAATGTCAATCTCTATCTTGAACATTTCAATTGACCCATCATTTGCAGCCTTTTGGGATTTCCACTACCCTTTGTGTAGAAAAAAAATGCTCCCTGATTTGACTCCTGAATGGCTTAACTGTGATTTTAAGATTGTGCACCTTATTCAGGATTCCCTCACCAGAGGAAATAGCTTCTCTCTATCTACTCTATCAAATTATTTTATCACTTTAAAAATTAAATCACCCCACAATCTTAGAAATGCAAGGAGATGCAGGCCAAGTTTATGCAATCTGTCCTCATAATTTAAACCATGGAATCATTCTGGTGAATCTGTACTGAACCCCAAAAAGGCCAATATATCCTGCTTAAGGTGCAGTGCCTAAAACTGAAGGCAATACTCCAGATGGGGGCTAACCACGGCTCTGTACAACGGAAGCATCACTTTCTCTCCCTTTTTGTATTTCAACCCCCTTTAGATAATGGTCAACATCCTATATGCTTTTTAAAATTACTTTTTGTACCTGTGCACTAGCTTTTCACAATTTGTGTACCTGGATATCCAAATGCCTTTCCTCCTCCACAGTTCTTAGGCCCCAAGTTTCCACACGCGGCGAAAAAGGCGCACCTCAGAGCTGGGCGCCTGTTTTTCGCACCGGAAAAAAAGTGCGTTATTTGAGCTCGATGTCTGCTTGGCGTGGTGCACAGGGGACGGAGCCTACCACTCGCGCCGATTTTGTAAGTAGGAGGGGGCGGGTACAATTGAAATGAGGCTTCTTGGTGCCGGCAACCCTGCGCGTGCGCGTTGGAGCGTTCGCGCACGCGCAGTCTGAAGTAAACATTGGCACTCGGCCATTTTTAAAAGTACTGCAGAAAAAGTGAAGATTTGTTTCTTGGACCCCTGCAAAGGCTTGTATTTTAATTTTCTTGATATTTCTGTGTGTGAGGGAGTGCTTTTAGCAGCACTGCTGAATAAATCACCTGCTGAAATCAGTGAGTTCAGCTTTTCACTGCTAAACTTGCAGAACCGATGCCTGCAAATTAAGGACTGTGTGTTTGGAGAAATAAAAGTGCCAATTCAACTTTGCAATGGATCAACGTCCACCAAGAACAAAGAATTTCTTGCATGAGGAAGCAAACCATTGCATAATATGTGGTGTTGACAATGCAGCACCCATTCTGCAAATTTAAATATAAAGATGTCGATGTGGCTGCCTCTCCCTGTCCAAATGGCTTCAGTCAGTCCCCCTCACAGCTTGAAGGCTGCTGCTGTTCTTTCTTCGGCTCCCGGACAGCCACTGACGCCGCTGCAATCCCATGGCCGAATGGCCTCACGTCCGCTCCTGATTCTTCGGCTGCCTTCGAGCCACTGACGCCGCCCCATAAGCGTGGCCGAACGGCCTAAAGAATTTTAAATCTGCAGCTGCGTGTGTCCTGTGTTCATTCTTCGGCTCCCGGCCAGCCACTGACGCCGCTGCAATCCCATGGCCGAATGGCCTCAAGTCCGTCCGGGTGCTGCATCTTCGCAGGGAATGAAGGCCTGCCTCAAGCACAGCAGCTCAGCCCGAAGGCTGCTTGCTGCCTGCCGCTGCCGTTGAGATGAGACACTGACGCCACACCCCTGCCTCAAGCACTGCAGCTCAGCTCGAAGGCTGCTTGCTGCCGCTGCCGTCGAGACATTGACGCCACACCGCTGCCTGAAAGGCCTGCCTGAAACACTCTCAGACAGGTAGGAACATGGTTTATTTAATCTTTTCTTTGCTTATAAATTTTTATTCAGGTTGGATTTATTTGTATAAGTATAACTAAGGATTGATTGTAGAATTTAATGACTTCCCTTTCCCCCCCCCCCCCACCTCATTCCCTACGCCTAATTTGTAACCTACGCCTGATTTTCTAAAGTGTAGACAAGGTTTTTTCAAGCGTACAAAAATCTTCACTTACTCCATTCTAAGTTAGTTTGGAGTACGTTTTCACTGTGGAAACTTTGAAATCAGGTGTCAGTGGCCAGTGAAAAAAAAATTCTGTTCCAAAGTGAAACTGTTCTACCTGACTAGAACTGGAGGAAACTAAACGTGGAGAATTCCGATTTCTAAGATACTGCGTTCTACACCAGTTGCTCCTAAAAATCAGGAGCAAATCATGTGGAAACTTGGGGCCTTAGTTTCTAACCATTAAGAAAATATTCCGATTTGTCTTTCTTGGATGCAGAGTGGATTACCTCACACTTCCCACATTGAACTTCACCTGCCACAGTTTTTCCCACTCATTTAATCTGTCCATGTTCCTTTGTAACTTCCTACTCCCATCTACACAACTTACTACGCCTCCTAACTTAGCGTCATCGGCAAACTTGAATATACAGTTCTATTGCTTGAATGGATTTTACTGCAGCTACTGGAGAAGAGCGATATGTTTTTGCCAGTTGAACCAAGGGTGTTGTCATTCTGTCATCTCCATTTTGTAAGCACTAACAGTTTGCTAGTGCAGAAGCTAAAATTGAAAAGCAGATTAATAAAACAAAATTGAGTAGAGTTAATATACTCTCATCAAAACAGTCCTCAAGCTGCCTATAGGATATCTTCACGGTTACCAGTGTTTTTTAGGAATGCAAGAGAGCTATCTTTCCTGTTGCTGTACATGGCTAATTGCAGAAAATGGGATTGTAGTTAATCTACAGCTTTGCAGAGTGTATTTGAAAAGTTTCTCAACTTTTCAGATACACCTACTTCTAACTCGAGCAGTGAAAAGAATATGAATGCTGAATAAAATGGTCAGCTAATAGAAAATTAATCAGAGAAATCTATTGGTACAATCATTCTTAAACATTTCAAATATCAGTAGCTTTGAAAAAATTGAATTTATTAAGTGAGGGAATCGTTGGATAAATCAGTACTGTATGTATAATGTTTCTAGCATGAAAATGATGAATTAACAGTAAATAAGTTTTACTACAATTATACAGGGCATTGGTGAGGCCACACCTGGAGTACTGTATACAGTTCTGGTCTCCTTGCCTAAGGAAAGACATATTTGCCTTAGAGGGAGTGCAACAAAGGTTCACTGGACTGGTTCCTAGGATGAGGGGATTGCCCTCTGAGGAGAGATTGAGTAGACTAGGCCTATCTTCCATAGTGTTTAGAAGAATGAGAGGTGATCTAATTGAAACATATAAAATTCTTAAGGGGCTTGACAGGGTTATTGCTGAGAAAATATTTGCGCTGGCTGGGGAATCTCGAACTAGGGGTCACAGTCTCAGAATAAGGGGTCAGCCACGAGATCATAGTCCCAGAATAAGGGGTCGGCTATTTTGGACTGAGATGAGAAGAAATTTCTTCACTCAAAGGATAGTGAATGTTTGGAATGCTCTCCCAGAGAGCTGTGGATGCTCAGTCGTTGAGTATATTCAAGACAGGTTGATAAATTTGGGGGAAATAAGGGACATGGGAATAATATGGGAAGGTGGAGTTGAGGTAGAAGATCAGCCATGATCTTGTTGAAGGACCAATTGGCCTATTCCAGCTCTTATTTCTTATGAAATACTACACATCACACTAATTTAGATGCCTGAATGGATACTGCTTTATCCATTCAATGGCACTGCTTACTGGCCTATACTGTGGACTTCCTGCAAGTGGCACCACATGAGCTATACTGATTTAGAGCTATGTTAGCTATAATGGCCCCAAGTTTCCACATGATTTGCTCCTGATTTTTAGGAGCAATTGGTGTAGAACGGAGTATCTTAGAAATCGGAATTCTCTACATTTAGTTTGCTCCAGTTCTCGTCAGTTAGAACAGTTTCACTCTGGAACAGAATTTCTTTTTCAAAAGGGGGCGTGTCCGGCCACTTACGCCTGATTTCAAAGTTTCGTGAGTGAAAACTTACTCCAGAGTAAGTGAAGATTTTTGTACGCTCGAAAAAACCTTGTCTGCACTTTAGAAAATCAGGCGTAGGTTACAAATTAGGCGTAGGGAACGAGGTGGGGGGAGAAGGGAAGTCATTAAATTCTACAATCAATCCTTAGTTATACTTATACAAATATTATACAAATAAATCCAACCTGAATAAAAATTTATAAGCAAAGAAAAGATGAAATAAACCATCTTCCTACCTGTGTGAAAGTGCTTCAGGCAGGCCTTTCATGTTGGAGACAGGCAGCGGTGTGGCGTCAGTGTCTCGATGGCAGCGGCAGCAGGCTTCGAGCTGAGCTGCAGTGCTTGAGGCAGGCCTTCATTCTCTTAGTGGCTGGCCGCGAAGAAGCAGCACCGGACGGACCCGAGGCCATTCGGCCATGAGATATCAGCGGTGTCAGTGGCTGGCCGGCAGCCGAAGAATCAGCGGACCGATGTGAGGCCATTCGGCCATGAGATAGCAGCGGCGTCAGTGGCTGGCCGGCAGCCGAAGAATCAACGCAGGACACACGCAGCTCATTAAGGTTCTTGAGGCCATTCGGCCACGCTTTAGGGGCGGCGTCAGTGGCTGGCCGGCAGCCAAAGAATCAGCAGCGGACGGACGTGAGGCCATTCGGCCATAGGATATCAGTGGCTGGCCGGCAGCCGAAGATACAGCAGCAGCCTTCGAGCTGTGAGGGGGACTGAGGCCATTTGGACAGGGAGAGGCAGCCACATCGACAGTTTTATATTTAAATTTGCACAATGGGTGCTGCATTGGCAACACCACGTATTATTGCAAAGTTGAATTGGCACTCTTATTTCTCCAAACACACAGTCCTTAATTTGCATGCACCAATGCAGCACCGGTTCTGCAAGTTTAGCAGTGAAAAGCTGAACTCACTGATTTCAGCAGGTGATTTATTCAGCAGTGCTGCTAAAAGCACTCCCTCACACACAGAAATATCAAAAAAAATTAAATTACAAGCCTTTGCAGGGGTCCAAGAAACAAATCTTCACTTTTTCTGCAGTATTTTAAAAAATGGCCGAGTGCCAATGTTTGTGTGAGACTGCGCATGCGCGAACGCTCCAACGCGCACGCGCAGGGTTGCCGGAACCACGAAGGCTAATTTAAATTGTACCCGCCCCCTGCTACTTGGAAAATCGGCGCGAGTGTTAGGCTCCACCCCCTGCTGCGAAGAGCGCGCCGCGCCAAGCAGACATCGAGCTCCAAGGAGCTCGAGAATATCGGACTTTTTTTTAGGCGCAGTTTTCGGCGCGAAAAACAGGCGCCCAGCTCAGAGGTGCGCCGTTTTCGCCGCGGCACGAAACTTGGGGCCATTGTGTTAGAACTTGTCTACCCCAGACTTTGTACACAATTAATGATCATAAGGGGATATACAATAGACTATTATTGCTTGATTGTGGCAGAGATGTGGTGAATGTTTGTGGCAGAGGTGTGGCAAATGAGGGTACGGGGCCCAGAAGAGCCGAGGGCTCAGGGACAGCACGGGCCAACCCACACTGCGATATGTGTGCGCGCTAGGTCCATGCAGCAGAGCAGGTCTCCAGTCGTCCTGGTTAACCCTTGCCACTGGATAAAGGCCTAGCTCTCTCAAGTCCGTGTGGTGGCTGGTGTGCAACAGTCGTCACACGTTTTTTAAAAAAAAAAATTCACGCACAGGCACCTTCCACCCCCTCAATTGGAGTTCAGGACTGGAACATCAGGTCCTTCATTGAAACACCTGTGAACTCGTGGAAGCAAGTCATCCTCGTTCGAGGGACCGCCTATAATAATGATTAGCTTAATGGTAGGCACATAGTTGCTTACATGACACCTGCTCTGAAATCTTTCTTCTTTTGTATTTATAGTTCTTCCTGCTTCCTGGAGTTTCCACCAGGGGCGCAGTTGGGAAACTGCGCTGGTTTTGCTGAAGTTCAGTTGCACCCAGGTTTCTGTGCAAACTCATTTGCATATGTCCGAACATAAAATCTTAAAGTAATGCCGGCGATAGGCATAATTGATTATTGACTGAAACATGGCCAATGGGGCATCAAGATTGCTGAATTAAACTAATTTAAACTGAATGTGTTCCAAGTAATTGGCCTGTTCCTTCAGCTGCAGCAATCAGTAGCTTCATTTGACAGCTGGTCACAGCTCTTGTATACCAAGGGAAGATCAGTTGACTGAATTTGAACTCATTTAAACTGAATTTAAAGTAATTGTAACATTAGTGTGAGAAAAAGACCTGAGTGATGCTTCAATTAGCTGCTGGTCAGTGCAGTTGCAAGTCATTAACAATGGATTAATGTGACCATGGGTGTTTGTGATGAACACCCCCAAACGAGCGCAATCGGTGGAAACTCGCCATGTTGATCTGGGGGTGTGGCTAGTTTTGTGGGTGGGACTGCTTCAGCGGAATTGACTTTTGAACCAGCTTAAAAGACTGCAGAATCTCAAGCGTAATTATGGGCGTAATTCTCATACATTTTAAATTCTGCGATCATTTGCGTTTTTTCAGTCGATTCTGCCCAGATATCAGCGCAATCAAACCAAGTGAAAACTCCACGGTTTGGTGTTTAATATGCACCTGTTCCTTGTCCAGTGTTCTAGTTGTGAATTTCAAATCCGTTTCATATATTCATTATCAACCAACCAAGTGAATTCTGTCTACTTGGGTTGACTTAAAATAATTACCAATGGGAAATTAATAAAGTATTGAAGATAAATTATGATGAAATAAATGGGATACAATGTGTTTAGCCGTAAAAGGAGCACTAATATTTCAAAAATTAAGATTTATGAAAACAATGATGTTGGTTTGTATCTTTTTAAAGGTAAAAAAGGAGTGAAGAAATGGAAAAAGACCTGCTGTATCCCATCGTTTGTCGTCTTTATTTTTATCTTGGGCTGCTTTGCTGCTGGTGTCTTGCTGCTGGCCATTTTCAAGGCAGATATGGAACACCTGACTGTAAATGCCATTCTGATATCTATTGCTTGCATCATTGGTCTGGCACTGGTCCTTAACTGCCACACGTGGTGGCAGGTGATGGATTCCGTCCTTCACTCTCAGAGAAAGCGAGTTTTACTAGCAGCTTCAAAACTTCACAAGCTAAAGCCTGAAGGTTTTATGAAAGTAAGTGTTTTGTATGCATAATGTGAAAGAAGGGTATTGGTGAAGTGTGTAAATGCCAAATATACATTTTATAATTGTTTCATTTATTATTGCCTTTTCTCTCAGCTATTTATTTGCATATAGTCATGATTCAAACAGCAAATGTCTTCATAGATTTTTTTCTAATTAATTGTAGCATTTATACTAGTAACATATTTGTCCACTGCCTAAATATCAGATTGACTACACTTTTGTGTTGTATCTATACAGGTATTGTGTTTTATCAGGGGTATGTTAGCATAGTGGTTATGTTACTGGACTAGTAATCAAGAGGCTTGGACTAATAATCCGGAGTAGTGAATTCAAACTCCAGCTGAGGAATTTAAATTCGGTTAATTAAATAAATCTTGGAAAAAAAGCTAGTATCAGTAATGTCGTAAACACCCAACTGTTTCACTAAAGTGCTTCAAGGAAGAAAATCTGCCGACCTTACAAGATCTGGCCTATATGTGACTCCAGGCCCACCGCAATGTGATTGGCTCTTAACTGCCCTCTGAAATGGCCTAGCAAGCCACTCAGTTATAATAAACCGCTACAAGAAACAATAAGAATAAAACTGGTCGGTCCATCCAGCATCGACCTTGGCACCGGCTTTGCACACAACAAAGGCACACCCAGCTCCGTCGACCCTGCAAAGTCACTCCTTTAAAATCTACCTCTTCGACCAAGGTTTTGGTCACCTGCCCTAATTTATCCTTGGGTGGCTCGGTGTCATTTTTTTTTTTGTCTCATAATAATCCTGTGAAGCGCCTTAGGACGTTTCATTATGTTAAACGCGTTATATAAATATAAGTCGTTGTTGCAATGTCCTCACTAACATCTGGGGATTTGTGCCAAAATCTGGAGAGCTGTCAAACAACAGTCTTACCTAGTCATACTCACAGAATTATACCGTTCAGCCAATGTCCCAGACGCCTCCACCACCATCCCTGCATATGACCTGTCCCACTGGAAGGATAGACCCACCAGAGGTGGGGGCACAGTGATATACAGTCAGGAGGGAGTTCTCAACATTGACTCTGGACCCTATGAAGTCTCACGGCAACAGGTCAAACATGGGCAAGGAAACCTCCTTTTGATTACCACCTACCGCCCATACTCAGCTGATGAATCAGTACTCCTCCATATTGAACACCACTTGGAAGAAGCACTGAGAGTAGCAAGGACACAAAATGGACTCTGGATGGGGGACTTCAATGTTCATCACCAAGAGTAGCTCGGTAGCACTACTGCTGCCCCTGAAAGACATAGCTGGGCCTGAAGCAGGTGGTGAGAGAACCAACGGAGGGGAAAACTTACTTGACCTTGTCCTCACCAATCTATCTGTCGCAGCTGCATCTGTCCATGACACTATTGGTAGCAGTGGCCACCTCACAGTCCTTGTGAAGACTAAGTCCTGTCTTCACAGTGAGGACACCCTCCATTATGTTGTGTGTCGTTTACCACCGTGCTAAATGGGATAGATTCAGAACCGATATAGTAGCTCAAAACTGGGGATCCAGTGGGCTATTAACAGCAGCAGAATTGTATTCCACCACAATCTGTAATCTCATGGCTCGGCATATCCCTCACTGTACCATTACCATCAAGCCAAGTGACCAACCCTGGTTCAATGAGGTGTGTAGAAAAGCATGCCAGGAGCAACACCAAACATACCTACAAATTAGGTGCCAACTTGGGGAAGCTACCACACAGGACTACATTCATGGTAAACAATAGAAGCAGCATGCTATAGACTGAGCTGAGCGATCCCACAACCAACAGATCAGATCAAAGCTCTGCAATCCTGCTACATCCAGTCGTGAATGGTGGTGGACCATTAAACTAACTGGAGGAGAAGGCTTCATGAGCATCCCTATCCTCAATGATGGCAGAGCCCAACACGAGTGCAAAAGACAAGGCTGAACCATCTTCAGTCAGAAGTGCCAAGTGGATGATCCATCTCGGCCTCCTCCTGAGGCCCCCACCATTACTGAAGCCAGTTTTTAGCCAATTCGATTCACTCCACTTGATATCAAGAAATGGCTGAGCGCACTGGATATAACAGAAACTGTGGGCCCTGACAATATCCTGACTGTCGTGCTGAAGACTTGCAGAAGTGGGGATGTTCGCTGATTTGCAGAGTGTTCAGTTCCATTTGCAATTCTCAGATAATGAAACAGTCTATATCCGCATGCAGTAAGACCTGGACGGCATTCAGGCTTGGGCTGATGTGTGGTGCGAATGTTACTTGCCACCTAAGTGCCAGGCAATGACTATCAAACAAGAGTGCGTCTAACCACTAAATGCAGTCCCATGACATGCAATGGCATTAGCATCGCCGAATTTCGCCCCCCCCCCTCCCCCAACATCAATATTGTGGGGGGGGGGGGGGGGGTCACCATTGACTAGAAACTTAACTGGACCAGCCACATAAATATTGTGGCTACAAGAACAGGTCAGAGGCTGGGTGTTCTGCAGTGAATGTCTCACCTCCTGAATCCCCAAAGCCTATCCACCATCTACAAGGCACAAGTCAGGAGTGTGATGGAAAATTCTCCACTTGCCTGAATGAGTGCAGCTCCAACAACACTCAAGACTTAAACATTCACTCCCTCCATCACTGGGATGCTGTGGCTGCAATGTGTAGCATCCACATGATGCACTGCAGCAACTTGCCAAGGCTTCTTTGACAGCACCTCTTAAACCCACGACCTCTAACACCTACAAGGACAAGGGCAGCAGGCGCATGGGAACACCATCACCTCCAAGTTCCCTTCCAAGTCACGCACCATTCTGACTTGGAAATATATCGCCGTTCCTTAATTGTCACTGGGTCAAAATCCTGAAACTCTCTCCCTAACAGCACTGTAGCAGTACCTTCACCACACAGACTACAGCGGTTCAAGAAAGCGCGTCACCACTACCTACTCGAGGGAAATTGGAGATGGGCAATAAATGGGGATGGCATTGCCAGTGATGCCCACATCCCGTGAACGAATCAAAAAAAACCTAATGGTGGTTACTGTGAATATTTGTGCTTGAAGTTAAATTTTCTTAGCATGTGGGAGTGTATTTTGTGTAGAGGGATTCTTTGTTGGAGCATTTTCAGTAATATAATTTGGAAGAAAAATACTTGACATTCAACTGTCAACTTTCATGTTCAAATACCTCAAAGTACTTTACACATTGAATAATTTTGAGGTGTTATGTAAACCAATGCAGTGGCCATTTGCTCCAGGAATTACCTCCAAAACACTCATGAGATGAATGACAAATTGATCAATTTTTAGATATATTGGTTGAGAGACAATTCCCTGCTCTTTTGAATACTGCCATGGGATCTTTAACATTCATTGAAATGGACAGCAAGGATCTCTTGTTTAAATGTCTCAATTGAAGTTACAGCACTTCTAAAAATGTAGCATTCCTTCAATGCTGCATTGGTGTGTCTGTCAATGTTTTATGCTCAAACTTGTGAGCCATAACCTTGTAAACTGGAGGTGATGGTTCTACCAACTGAGCAAGCTGACACAAATAGTGACAGTGATACTAAATGATGCTACAGGTATGATAGACCGATACAGTGCAGAAGGAGGCCATTCAGCCCATTATGCCTGTGCCTATGACCACTGTTGAAAAGGCAATTTTATTGAATTAAATGAGGACTTATTTTCCAAACCATGTTTGAAATTAGACTTCAGAGCCTTAATTTAAAAACAAATCTACATAAGCATGCTTGAAGGTCTAATGGCCAAAGGTACTGCCCAGGGCAGTGATGTCATGTAAGCCAGAAGGTCTTAAGTTTGACCCTTGTTTGTGCTGAGTTATTTGATCTTGTGGGTGGGGTGCGGGGGGCGGGGGGGAGAGGTGGGGTGGGGTGGGAATGGCAGTAGTAAAACTTAACTTCAGTACTCCTGAGCTAAGTAAGGAAGTCTCCACTCCTGGTTGTTATTCAATGACCCCTGCTGGAAAGAGTTTGTAAATGGATGTTAGATGAAAACTGGATCAGGGTCAGTTGTAATACCCTCCTTGGCAAATAGTTTGATGGCACACGCTGTCTAAGCTCACACACATATGCTCAGTTGAGAGATGCACTTGAAGGCTACCAGGGCAGGGCCTGTGAAACCTTGCCTCAGCTTGATTTAGTGGCTTGGAGAGAGGAGAAAGATAGAAAGAGAATACATTTCTGGCTGTAGCATTCTTGTGCAGCCAAAGCATGGATGAACTTTGAGTGGATCTATAATTTTCATTTAATTTGATTTGTTTCAGTTCTTCTTCCCAACTTAAAGAAGTAGATATAGAAAGAACGCCTTTAATACTAACTTTACTTTAATAATAGAAGGTTTTTTTGGTGAAAAAAACATTGTCTGTTTGCTTTAAAAGGTTCTAAAGAATGAAGTAGAGCTCATGGCCCGGATGACCAAGTCTATAGATGGCTTTACTCAGAATCAAACACGACTTGTGGTTGTTATTGATGGATTGGATGCATGTGAGCAAGATAAAGTCCTGCAGATGCTAGACACAGTGAGTAATCTTTCAATCACCACTATCCATACATTAACAAAACCCTTCACAATGAAACTGTTTGCCATCCTTTGCTACAAACTAAATGTAATGGTCCCTTATTAATCAGGAGCTCTTTATAAAAAAAAATGCTCATATCCATTTTTGCTTTTGTCCTTTTTCTATTATAATTGTGTTAAATAATGCCTCCAGTGTAGGTGCTTTAATAATTTCAGTGGTGCTACACTATTTAACCTAAAAGCTACTTTACATTGGCCTGAATTTTGCAGTAAGAATATTGGTGATGTTATCGGCGCTCACCGTTATTATGGAGTAAATCAGAAAGCAACTTCTGGTAACCACACATTCGTAGTTAAACGTGCGAATCGTAAAGTTGCTGTCCAAGTTTCCAGTACCTTGCCAAGAGACTCTGCATTCACATACATGCAACGGCATGAAGTTGGGGTACTTAACCCACTAAATAAGCTGGAAAAAGTGAGGGTAGTTCATTCAAGTTTAAATGAATTTTTAAGTCTTAATTACTGCCAAATAACTTCTTTGGCACTGAAAATTTACTTTTACTAGTGTGAAGTCTCATTCCTTCAGATTTTAATTATTGTTGGAGATTTTTTTTAAAATCTTTTTTTCTTTCTATCTCTCATCTCTCTGTCTCTCTCGCGCTCTCTTAATCCCATCTTTCTTTCCCTCTCTATTTTGCTTTTGGTACATGAATTAAATATTCTAGCTTGCACTTTCTGGTTTAGACTCTGCATGTCTCAGTGAGAATTCCTAAGTCTGATTGGTGAGGAGACGCGCTATTGCTTGTCTGTTCACACATGTCCCCGATCCCCTGTTTCGGCACTCTAATTACTGCAAATTGCAATGTAAAAGCCCACAGAATGTCTGACCGTAAAATTTGAACCATTATATATTGATTTTGAGAGCAATGACAAAATGGTTACCATGCTCTGCGCTCACTTCTAATGGCTCAGTGGGTGAAACTGCATGTAGTGTGATAATGAGACATGAGATCAAGAAGATTCCGAATCCATGGTCTTATGATAAGTTACCTGATTTTATTGTCTGTAGGCTAGGGCAGGTAAAGGGAAAACTAAAAGATGTAAAGTAATTAAATCAGGAGTGAGATATGAGAAATGGTAGAGGAGTAGCCGCCTTAGTGATTAAGGATGAAATCACTTCAGTGATAGGAGAGGATATACTGGGAGGTAAGCAGGTACTGGAGACTTTATGGATAGAATTAATAAATAGAAAATGATTTAAGATTGTAGAAGCAGTTGTATATGGGCCCCCTGGTAGCAGCTGTGAAGTGGTGAAATGCATCATTGCAGAGATTGGACAAGCATGTAGCAAAGACAGAGTGGTTTTAATGGAGGATTTGAATTTTCATATAGACTGGGATAAGCCTATGTCAGAAAGTTAGGGAATGTCTTGAGTGTGTTCAGGATGGTTTCCTGTAACAATACGTCCTAGAACCAATAAGGGGGCAGACTTTTTTGGATTTAGTAATGAATAATGAACCAGATTTGGTTACTAGCCTAACAGTGTGAGTACATTTATCTAATAGTGATCATAATATGATCAAGTTCAACAAAGTGTTTGAACGGGAGAAATGCAAAACAGTTACTAAGATTCGAGGTTTAGGCAAGGCTGACTTCAATGCAATGAGTCAGAGACTGGCTATAGGATACTGGGCAAATCTGTTATGGGTAAAACGATAGATCATCAGATAGTGACTAAACACCTTGAAAATTTTCAGCTGATCAGGGAGCCAGCATAGATTTGTAAAGGGTAGGTCATGCCTGACGAACCTGATTGAATTTTTTGAAGAGGTGATTAAACCAGTGGATGTTAGTTATATGGACTTCCAGACTGCATTTGATAAAGTCCCTCATAACAGAATGTTAGCTAAAGTTGAAGCTCATGGATTTGAAGGCAAATTATTGACCTGGTTAGGAAATTGACTGAGCGGCAGGACATAGTAGGGATGGATAATGGGCAGGTACTCTAATGGGCAAGATGTGACTAGTGGAAGGATATATTGGTTTTGGAGGAAGCGCATTTTCGATTTACCTGGACTCCAAGGGTTAAATTACAAGGAGAGATTACACAAACTAGGGTTGTATTCCTTGGAATTTAGAAGATTAAGGGTGATTTGATCCAGGCTTTCAAGATATTAAGGGGAACTAATGGGGTAGATAGACAGAAATTGTTTCTGCTGGTTGAGGAATCTAGGACTAGGGGGCAAAGTTTAAAAATTAGAGCCAGACCTTTCAGGAGTGAAGCTACAAAACACTTCCAAATGCAAAGGGTGGTAGAAGTTTGGAACTCTTCTTCCACAAACAGCAATTGATGCTAGATCAATTAATTTTAAATCTGAGATTGATAGATTTTTGTTAACCAAAGGTATTAAGGGATATGGGCCAAAGGCGGATATATGGAGTTTGGTCACAGATCAGCCATGATCTCATTGAATGGTGGAACAAGCTCAAGGGGCTGAATGACCTACTCCTGTTCCAGTAAGCTCTCTCAAAGAATATATATTTATTTATGTACATTTTTTGTTGTTATGATGCCTCTTTCAATCTTAAACTTGTGTTCAGAAATCAATTCGTACACTGACTACTCTCTGGGATTGGAATTGGAATCCAATCCAGGGCATAAAAGTCTTATCTCATTTTTCTGGTTGTTAATGACTGTGAAATTAGATAGGGTAGTCTTAATCTTGTTTTAATGATTGCAAAGTCACACCACAAAACTGCCTGTATTTGGCACTAATTTGTATAAAATTGATTTTGGTAGAGACATAAATGAACTGGTGTTACAAATGGAAATATAATACTAGTATAATAGAAAGTGTTCCTCTGAGAATGAGGTTACGGAGTTCCAATAGAATGGAGCAAGCTTTACCTTGTGCCTGGCCTCTGTTGTTGCTTAGCTAGAACTGTAAAGAGTGGCACAGTGTTTTGTTTCCCAGTAGTATCCTTCACTTTTATCACAAAAAATCACAAGTTGCTTAAAATAAACTAGAGTGCACAAAAGAGTCTCCTAACTAGCAAAGAAAGCTACATCTACAAAAAAGACTACTTCCAACAAGTTTGAGTTTTGCTTCTTCCTGGCGCTTGCTCAGCTTTGCCTTCTTTCCTAATATTTTCCAAACCTCTGTGAAGGTGTGACAAATCTGTACTTTGAAAATGGCGAGTGGTAATTTCTAGCCTTTAGTTTCTTGAGAAAATGTCTGTTTTCTGAATGTGACATTCTAATCTTGATCAGGCATTAATGATACCAATTGTGTGGTTGAATAGAGCAGCTGACTCATGGAGAGAGTTATACTTCTTTGCTTTTGAAGACACATAATTTGCCGTTAGCATAGCGTACCCATGTGGAAGGTCTACCCAATTTTGTGATAAGGGAACTGAGTGCATTTAGCCCCCTTTGAAACATGCACATTCTCAGAGCCCAGGGAAGTGCCGATGCTACACTAGCCATTGCAACGCATTATTAAAATGTTCAATTTGTTTCCAGAGCTCTACTGTGATTACTCTGGCTCTGTTCCTTAGCAATTCCACAGGAGATCCTTGAGTGAACTTTATAAAATGTATTGTTTAAATCTTTATTTAATTGGTGGATTAAGCTACATAATGTTGAATATCAGTTTGAATAACCAGCTAATTTTATTTATAATTAAGACTTCAAAAAGTTTATCACAGTGTTGACTATGTTTTGTTTATGAGCAAACTTTGGAATTCAAGATGCAGCTTAGCATATGCAACCAAGGATCTGCTCATATTCTCCATTCTATGTAATGTACTTTTGCACCTTTGACAACATTTCTTATGCTTGTACCATAGCAGAAATCTTTTAAGGAGCAGTTTTACATTGGAGGGGCTGTGACCAGAAGGGCACTTTTCTACCCTTGCATCTAGCCAATCTGGAAAATGGTCTTGGAGTCCACTGGGACAAAGCTTAGTGCTGAGGAGGATATCCATAAGGAAATGTAGCCCTCTCACAACTAAATGAAACATGTGGGCTATGTCAATCCTGATTGAGTGATATAAGCTCTCTGCCTGGAAATTTGGAAATACCAAGCAGTCTGCGCCATTCTTGGAGACTAGCTCAATTTAGATTGCTCCTCTTCTAGCATGGCACCTAATCCAATTACTCTGAAGGGCAGTGATCCCAACCGACATGACCACAAATATACAGGGCCACCTCCCCCATCTTGAGGCATAACTAAACCAAGACCAAACAAGCTGCTTAACCCCCATCCACCCACAATTCTTCCAGTGCATATACAGTTATGGATGTGTTGATGCATTCCTTGTGATCAAAATGTACAATGACTTCATAAAGTATATATGATGTGCACCTAAATAGCTTCATTTAAAAAAAAAAAACACTTCCACCTTTGCATGGTGCAGATGTCCAAATGGCGGATTTTAAGCCAAGCTATTTGCAAGATGGAACTTTTATTGCATTGCTGAGGAAGCTATAAGGTACATAGAGTAGTTTAATCTATACAAAAGGGCATAGCTAAGAGATACCACAATCAAACGCTGAAAGAAAACCAAAGGATGCAGTTAATGGGGTAGATAAGCAACCTGCTTCTTGCACTGATGCTAATTTGGATAAATGCATCTGCAGAAAGTGTCTCCACTTGAAATTAGTTGCAACTAATCTCTCAACTCTCCCAACTTCGAGACAGTCTAACACATTAGAGAGGAAGAGATATTTCTGGAGCAGGAGTTTCAGAGGGTAGTCACTGCACTGAGTAATAGATAG
Source organism: Pristiophorus japonicus (assembly GCF_044704955.1). Taxonomy (NCBI): domain Eukaryota; kingdom Metazoa; phylum Chordata; class Chondrichthyes; family Pristiophoridae; genus Pristiophorus; species Pristiophorus japonicus. Next base: position 56,389,494 of record NC_091983.1, read on the forward strand.
GGAGCTGTCAGTAGTGGAGGACGGAGAGGTGACTGTCCACAGGTGAGGGAAAGTAAAGAGGGTCAGGATAGAGCAGGAAAGTCCAGAGCACATTACCCTCACCAATAAGCTTGAAGCACTAGCTTCCTTTGAGATGGATGAGGACTCTGGTCAGTGAGAGCATCTAGTCATTGTGGTCCATGTGGGAATGGAAAGGCCTAAAGTTCTGCAAATGTAATTTAGGAGATTGGGAAGCAGGTTTAGGAGTACGACTTCAGAGGTGGTAATTTCTGGTTTACTTCCCCAGCTATGAGCTAGAATAGATTAAGGATAGGAAAATTAGGGATCTTGACACATTGCTGAAGACGTGGTGTCGAGAAGCGAGTTTCTGTTTTATGGGGCACCAGTTCTGGGTAAGATGGGAGCTATTAAGGATACCAAACAGCAGGGCCTCCTTTCCAGTTATGTACTGGCAGAATGAATAAATAGGGAAGTGGGGAGCCATTTTAATGGGAAAGGGAAGGACCAAAAAGGAAAGCAATCAGAAAGAGCAAGTAGACCAGCTTTGCTTGGTGTGGGAAATAAACTGGGAGAATTAGAAACAATTGTCTCAAGTTGTAGATCGAATGAGGTAAATTTTGACCAGGAGTTGCTCCATTTTTTTTGGAATATCTTAAAAATCCCCATTTTCCACATTCAAATTGCGCCAGTGTAAGTGAGTTAGTTAGGATTTTTTTAGTTTTGTTTTTAATTCTCAAAAGGGGGCGTTACCAGCCGCCTACGCCAGTTTTGGCCATTTAGGCCACTTTGATCAGCTAATAGTTACTCCAAATCTACTTAGGCCAGTGTAGGTGGCCACTTCAGAAAACCCTTGCGGAGAGTTAAGAAATCAGCGCAGGTAGCTACATCGGAACTTAATGACTTGACTAAAGAATGTGAATAGGATCAAACAGCAATACAGGACATCATGTGACAAACTTTGCAAAGTTAATTTAGCATTCATGGAAACTTAAACTACAAAAATAAAAGAAGTAAAAAATAGTTGAATTAAATTGCCCTAATCTCACAACTAATTTAAACAACTATTTGTTTGCAGACTATTTGTTTGGTACGGGGGGAGCCTGGGGCGGGGTGGGCGGGCACCGGGGGGGGGGGGGGGTCATCGGGTCCCACACACACAGCGGCTGCAGCACACAGAGAGGCTGGGGGTGAGGAGCTACTGCACATGCGCGCACACTCCACTGCGCATGTGCAGACGTCCCGGCACTGTGTTCAGTGCAGGACGCTGGCTCCGCCCCTGACCCAACTGGCCATGCTGCGCGACAACAGAGAGGCCGGACAGCAGCCAAAGTGTGCAGCGATTTTTTTTTTCGGCGCACTTACCAACGAAGAAAAGTGCCGCATCTCCGGTAAGTGCGCTGAAAAAAGGGGTGGGCCAAATTTGAGCCCAACAGGACCAGCAGAAACTTGTCTGCAAACTGACCCAAAATAGAAAATAAAAATATTGGGTTATAATATTTTTAGAAGGGACAGAATAAATAAAATAGGAGGAGTGTTAATATTGGTGCAGTATAGGAATATATGAATTGCTTGATGAAAAATGACTATGATCCATCGAGTTCGCCTTCTACCATCCTAGTAGTTGCATGATACAACGATAATAGAGTTGCTGACTAATTGCAGCAAGCAATTTCTATCAATTGGTTTACCACAGACCCAGACATGACATGAGGAAAACACTAGTAGTGGAGAGTTTTGGGACCCAAAGGTCCAAATTCACGTGTTCCTCCCAAGCATGCTACACTTACATAAGAACATGAGAAATAGGAGTAGGCCATTCGGCCCCTCAAGCCTGCTCCGCCATTCAATAAGATCATGGTTGATCTTCTACCTCAACTCTACTTTCCTGCACTATCCCGATATCCTATGATTCCCTTAATATCCAAAAATCTATCGATTTCTGTCTTGAATATACTCAACGACTGAGTCTCCACAACCCTCTGGAGTAGAGAATTCCACAGATTCACCACCCTCTGAGTGAAGAAATTTCTCATCTCAGTCCTAAATGACTGACCCCTTATTCTGAGATGGTGACCCCTGGTTCTAGACTCATCAGCCAGAGGAAACATCCTCCCTACATCTACCCTGTCAAGCCCTGTAAGAATTTTGTATGTTTCAATGAGATCACCTCTCATTCTTCTAAACTCTAGAGAATATAGGCCAAGTCTACTCAATATCTCCTCATAGGACAATCCCCCCATCCCGGGAACCAGTCTGGTGAACCTTTGTTAACACTCCCTCTTTGGCAAGTATTTCCTTCCTTGGGTAAGGAGACCAAAATTGTACACAATACTCCAGGTGTGGTCTCACCAGGGCCCTATATAATTGCAGTAAGACATCTTGGGGCCAAAATTGCCTGCCTCCATAAGCTCCATTACCGCCTCTGAGAGGCCTTACCGACCAGGAGTGGATGGATGGGCCAACCTGTCCGAAATTGCCCCTGGGTCGGAAGCGGCAGGAGCTGGTTTCCGCTCAGCCCGTTTTCCCACCGCGTCGGTCATGCGCTAACCCCTTAGCGACAGATGTCGGCCCCCTTTCCGCCCTCCTTGCGGTATTGCCCCATGGGAGCAACGCCGCCGCCGGTCAGTGCCATTGACCTTTTTCTTCAGCGGGGAGTTGTCTGTGGCTGGGTGACACATCAGCCCTTGAAGGGGAGGTCGCGATACTGGCCAACAGCCTGGTCGGGCCGACAGTTATGCCCATGAGTTCAGCCGGGCTGTCAATAGGCAGCTTGGCACCCCCTTTTGTGTGCCAGGCTGCTGGCCTGACCAAAACCCTCCTTGGTGGCCCAGTGGACCTAACTTTCATAACTTTACTGAGTTCGCAGCGGCCCTCCCCTTTAACTGAAGGGGAGGGATGTTGTGACCCATCAGCGTGGCGCTGATGACTCGGGGCAACGACCGTTCCGACCTGCCTACACTTCCGCCCCGCTGATGACACGACATCTGCCCCGTCCGAAAAAAAATTCCAAGTCCTGAATTTCTCCAGATTGTCCACCCCATGGATTGGAGCGGAGAAATTCTTTTTAAAACGGTAAGTGCGCCCCGTTTGGGGCAGAACTCAATTTGGACCCCTTTTATTCTTGTACTCAGATCCTCTTGTAATAAAGGCCAGCATGCCATTTGCTTTCTTAATTACTTGTTAACTTTCAGTGATTTGTGTATAAGGACACCCAGGTCCCTCTGGGCACCAACATTTCCCAATCGCTCACTGTTTTAAAAAATACTCTGCTTTTTCCTGCCAAAGTGGATAACTTCACATTTCTCCATGTTCTATTCCATTTGCCATGTTCTTCTTGCCCACTCATTTAGCCTGTCTATATACCTTTGAAGCCTCTTTGCATTCTCCTCACAACTTACATTCCCACTTTGTATCATCAGCAAACTTGGATAAAGTACAATTGGTCCCCTTATCCAAATTATTGATTATAGATTGTGAATAGCGGTAACTCATTAGTTACAGTCCGCAATACAAAAATAACCCTTCAGTCCTACTCTTTTTTTTCTATCCATTAACCAATACCCAATCCCATGAGCCCTAATTTTGTTTAATAACCTCTTATGTGGCACCTTATCGAATGCCTTCTGAAAATCAAATACACCACATCCACTGGTTCCCCTTAACCTGCTAGTTACAACCTCAAAAAACTCAACAGATTCGTCAAACATGATTTCCCTTTCATAAATTTGTGTTGATTTTGCCCAATCCTATTATTATTTTCTAAGTGCCCTGTTACCACATCCTTAATAATACATTCTAGTATTTTCTCTACTACTGATGTCAGGTTAACTGGTCTGTAGTTCTCCGTTTTCTCTCTCCCTCCTTTCTTAAATAGTCGGGTTACATTTGCTACCTTCCAATCTGCGGAAATTGTTCCAGAATCTGGAATTTTGGAAGATGGCAACCAGTGCATCCACTATTTCTATAGCCATCTCTTTCAAAACTCTAGGATGTCGGCCGTCAGGTTCAGGGGATTTATCGATTTCAGTCCCATTAATTTCTCCAGTACTATTTTTTTTTTACTAATACTAATTTCTTTCAGTTCCTCCTTCTCGCTAGACCCTTGGTTCTCCACTATTTCCAAGAGGTTTTTTTGCATCTTCATGTGTGAAGACAGACACACAGCATTTGTTTGATTTCTCTGCCATTTCTTATTCCCCATTATAATTTCTCCTGTCTCGGCCTGTAAGGGACCCACATTTACTTTTGCTAATCTTTTCCTTTTTACATACCTATAGAAGCTTTTACAGTATGTTTTTATGTCTGTCGCTCGTTTATTATCGCATTTTATTTTCCCTTTTTTTATCACTTTCTTGGTCCTCCTTTGCTGAATTCATAAATCCCCCTAGTTCTCAGGCTTGCTTCTCTTTTCGGCAACATTTTAAGCCTCTTCCTTTGATCTAATACTATCTTTAACTTCTCTTGTTAGCTACTGTTGGACCACTTTTCCTGTGGGGGTTTTTGTGCCTTAAAGGAATGTATATTTGTTGCAAATTATGTATTAATTCTTTAAATGCTAGCCATTGCTTATCTACCGTCGTACCTTTTAATGTAGTTTCCCAATCTACCTTGGGCAATTCGTTCCTCATACCTACATAGTTTGCTTTGTTTAGATTTAAGACCCTAGTTTCGGAGTTAACTAAATCACTTTCAACTTAATATAAAATTCTGTTATATTATGGTCACTCTTTCCTAAGGACCCCTTTACAAGGTTATTAATTAACCCTTTCTCATTGCACAATACTAGATCTAAAATAGCTTGTTCCCTAGTTGGTTCCTCAACATACTGATCTCGATAACTATCTTGTATACATTCCATGAATTCGTCCTCCACATTATTGCTGCAAATTTGGTTTGCCCAGTCTATATGTAGATTAAAGTCCCCTATGATCACTTTATTACCTTTGTTACATGCGTCTCTAAAATCCTGATTTATACTGTGCCCTACATTACCACTACTATTTGAGGGCTTATAAACAACTCCCATCAATGTTTTCTGCCCCTTGCTGTTTCTTAGCTCCACCCAAACTGATTCTACTTCTTGATTTTCAGAGCTAAGATCCTTTCTACTGTCTGTATTTCATCCTTTATTTTCAGGGCTACCCCTCCTTTTCCACTTTGTCTATCTCTTCCAAAAGTTAAGTATCCTGGAATATATAGTTCCCAACCTGGGTCACTTTGCAACCACGTTGCCGTAATGGCTATTAAATCAAACCTATTCATTTCTATCTGCGCTATTAATTTATCTATTTTGTTGCGAATGCTTCGCACATTCGCACATTCAGCCTTTAGCTTTAACTTTTTTCATTTTTCCCTGATGTTGGCACGGACCCGATGGGCTGAATGACCTCCTTCGCTGTCGTAATTTTTCTATGATGACTAAAGGGGCGAAATTGCCGCACGCTGGGTTTGGGTCACTTAATTTGAATTAAGTTCTTGTTTACCTGGTGGTCGGCGGACACAAGAGGCCCGAAATTGGGCACTTTAACTTAAAAAAAATCATCCGGGAGCTCTTGGAGCTGACGCATCACAAACGTCCCTCCCCTTCTCTTAAAGGAGAGGACCACTGTGAAATCTTCAGCTAATTCTGTGGTGCCCACTGGGCCACCAGGGAGGGTTTCAGTTGGGCCAGCAATTGCCATTGTCATGCCGACTGCAAAGTCAGCCAACAAAAAGGCTCTCCCCCTTAAGGGCGGGTGGTGCACCCCAATCACCACAGCTTTGTGATCCGCAAAGCTGTCGGTGGCATCGCCCCATGCCAACCTCACTCCCAAGGGGCGTAAAGGGATCAGCGCGGGGCGATAAGAGGTCAGCGCGCGTAGCGATGCCATAATCGGTGTGTGTGCCGCTGCCCATGGCGCAAAGTAAGGGGCGCAGCTCAAACTCATTTTGACGTGCCGCCAATCCGGGGACAATTCCGACCAAGTCGCTTCTGCTGCCTGCCCCTGGGCAAAAGGTCTCGCCCCATTACTGCCTCCCGGAGGTGCTAACGGGCCTTTCGCAAAGGGGCAATTTCGCCCCCCGAAAATGAGAACATTAATGTTATCGGAGATTTAAAATAACCACTCACATTTGGGATAGGAAAGGAGTAAACAAAGAAAAAGGAATGGAATTCCTAAAATGTATGTTGGTCTCCTTCCTCAAGAGGTATGTTTTTATTCCTACAAGGGGAGAGGCATTGCTTGATATAGTTGAGTAATGACATAGATGCGTTAATGTGGGATAGCACTTCTGGAGAAGTGCTCTTAATATGTTTGAGATTTTAGTTGCGAATATAAAGGGAAAAAGATAGTACAAAAACAAAGGAATCAGAGTGGCTTGGAACAGATTTTAGAAAGATGAGAGAGCTAATTGAGGTAAATTGGGACAAGGATATTCTTATAGATTTAAAACTTGTGTTTTAATGTGTACCAGTTTAAAAAAACGAGACAACTACAACTTTTAGAATGTTGTTGATGATAAATAAGGTTAGAATCAAACAAAAATTGAAGAGGCAATAAGGGACCCCGTAGGTATGATAAAAGTGAGCGAATACAAGAAAGTAAAGAAGGGGGTTAAGAAAGCAAAAAGGGAAAGCAAAGATGAAGTATAAGGAGTGAATCCAGAAAGAATGAACTAAAAAAAGACAGTATAGTCTTCAACATATATATCAGTAAAAAGAGAATTGTCAAATATTAGGTGGTGCCCCTGAAAGGAGAGAACAGTGATTTAGTGGAACATAAACAGAAATTGACGGGGTTACTTGATGCATAGAAGTATAGAAAATAGGTGCAGGAGTAGGCCATTCGGCCCTTCGAGCCTGCACCACCATTCAATAAGATCATGGCTGATTATTCACCTCAGTACCCCTTTCCTTCTTTCTCTCCATACCCCTCGATGCCTTTAGCCGTAAGGGCCATTTCTAACTCCCTCTTGAATATATCAAATGAACTGGCATCAACAACTCTCTGCAGTAGGGAATTCCACAGGTTAACAACTCTCTGAGTGAAGACGTTTCTTCTCATCTCAGTCCTAAATGGCTTACCCCTTATCCTTAGACTATGTCCCCTGGTTCTGGACTTCCCCAACATTGGGAACAGCATCCAGCCTGTTCAGTCCCGTTAGAATTTTATATGTTTCTATGAGATTCCCTCTCATCCTTGACTCCAGTGAATACAGGCCCAGTCGTCCAGTCTCTCCTCATATGTCAGTCCTGCCATTCCGGAATCAGTCTGGTGAACCTTCCCTCAATAGCAAGAATGTCCATCCTCAGATTAGGAGACCAAAACTGAACACAATATTCCAGGTGAGGCCTCACGAAGACCCTGTACAACTGCAGTAAGATCTCCCTGCTCCTATACTCAAATCCCCTAGCTATGAAGGCCAACATGCCATTTGCCGCCTTCACCGCCTGCTGTACCTGCATGCCAACTTTCAATGACTGATGTACCATGACACCCAGGTCTTGTTGCACCTCCCCTTTTCCTAATCTGCCGCCATTCAGATGATATTCTGCCTTCGTGTTTTTGCCACCAAAGTGGATAACCTCACATTTATCCACATTATATTGCATCTGCCACGTGTTTGCCCACTCACCTAACCTGTCCAAGTCACCCTGCAGCCTTTTTGCGTCCTCCTCACAGCTCACACCGCCACCCAGATTAGTGTCATCTGCAAACTTGGAGATATTACACTCAATTCCCTCATCCAAATCATTAATGTATATTGTAGATAGCTGGGGTCCCAGCACTGAGCCCTGCGGCACCCCACTAGTCACTGCCTGCCATTCTGAAAAAGACCGTTTATCCCGACTCTCTGCTTCCTGTCTGCCAACCAGTTCTCTATCCACGTCAGTACATTAACCCCAATACCATGTGCTTTGATTTTGCACAACAATCTCTTGTGTGGGACCTTGTCAAAAACCTTCTGCAAGTCCAAATACACCACACCCACTGGTTCTCCCTTGTCCACTCTACTGGAATGTTTTGAGGATGTAACTAGAAGATTTGTCAAGCAGGATTTCCCTTTCATAAATCCATGCTAACTTGGACCGATTCCGTCACTGCTTTCCAAATGTGCTGCTATTTCATCTTTAATAATTGATTCTAACATTTTCCCCACTACTGATGTCAGGCTAACCGGCCTATAATTACCCGTTTTCTCTCTCTCTTCTTTCTTAAAAAAATGGGTGTTGCATTAGCTACCTTCCAGTCCATAGGAACTGATGCAGAATTGATAGACTGTTGGAAAATGATCACCAATGCACCCACTATTTCTAGGGCTACTTCCTTAAGTACTCTGGGATGCAGACTCAGGCCCCAGGGATTTATCGGCCTTCAATCCCATCAATTTCCCTAACACAATTTCTCGCCTAATAAGGATTTCCTTCAGTTCCTCTTTCTCACTAGACCCTCACTCGGTCCTCTAATATTTCCGGAAGGTTATTTGTGTCTTCCTTCGTGAAGCCAGAACCAAAGTATTTGTTTAACTGGTCCGCCATTTCTTTGTTCCCCATTATAAATTCACCTGAATCTGACTTCAAGGGATCTACGTTTGTTTTCACTAATCTTTTTCTCTTCACATATCTATAGAAGCTTTTGCAGTCAGTTTTTATGTTCCCAGCAAGCTTCCTCTCATACTCTATTTTCCTCCTGCTCTGCTGTATTATAAAATTCTCCCAGTCCTCAGGTTTGCTGCTTTTTCTGGCCAATTTATATGCCTCTTCCTTGGATTTAACACTATCCTTAATTTCCCTTGTTAGCAACGGTTGAGCCACCTTCCCCGTTTTATTTTTATCCCAGACAGAGATGTATAATTGTTGAAGTTCATCCATGTGATCTTTAAATGTTTGCCATTGCCTATCCACTGTCAACCCTTGGAAAATGAGACTGGAGAATTAATAATGGGAAACAGAAATGGCAATTGAACAATATTTCGTATCACTCACCAATCTATTTTAGCCAATCCACGTCTCATACCGTCGAAGTTACCTTTCCTTAAGTTCAGGACCCTAGTCTCTGAATTAACTGTGTCACTCTTCATCTTATTTTGCTTCAGCATTTACAAAAGTGAGGAAGTACTTTCTGAATTGGTTAAAAGCAAGATGGTAGATATAATAAATAAATAGAATTATTAGGAAAGCTAGTTAAACTAAAGGAGGGACCATAATGGAGATGTATTGATAGCATATGAGAGTAAATTAGCAAGAAATATAAAAACAGGCAGTAAGAGCTTCTACAGGTATATAAAAAGGAAGCGAATAGCTAAAGTAAACGTTGGTCCCTTGGAGGATGAGACTGGAGAATTAATAATGGAAAATGGAAATGGCAGAGACTTTGAACAAATATTTTGTATCGGTCTTCACGGTAGAGGACCCAAAAAACATCCCAATAATTGATAATCAAGGAACTATTGGCGGGGGGGAAACTTAAAAAAATCACTATCACTCGAAATAAAGTACTAGACAAACTAAGGGGACTATTGGTGGACAAGTCCCCTGGACCTGATGGCCTGCATCCTAGGGTCTTAAAAGGAGTGGCTGCAGAGTTGGTGGATGCATTTGTTGTAATCTACCAAAATTCCCTGGATTCTGGAGAGGTTCCAGCGGATTGGAAAACCGCAAATGTAACGCCCCTATTTAAGAAAGGAGGGAGACAGAAAGCAGGAAACTATAGACCAGTTAGCCTAACATCTGTCATTGGGAAAATGCTGGAGTCCATCATTAAGGAAGTAGTAGCAGGGCATTTAGAAAATCACAATGCAGTCAAGCAAGAGTCAGCATGGTTTTATGAAAGAGAAATCATGTTTGACAAATTTGCTGGAGTTCTTTGAGGATGTAACGAACAGGGTGGATAAAGGGGAACCAGTTGATGTCGTGTATTTGGATTTCCAGAATTCATTCAGTAATGTGCCACAAAAGGTTATTGCACAAGATAAGAGCTCACTGGGTTTGGGGTACTATATTAGCATGGATAGAGGATTTGCTAACTAACAGAAAATAGAGAGTCGGGATAAATGGGACATTTTCAGGTTGGCAAACTGTAACTAGTGGGATGCCACAGGGATCAGTGCTGGGGCCTCAACTATTTACAATTTATATTAATGACTTAGATGAAGGGATTGAGTGTAATGTAGCCAAATTTGCTGCTGATACAAAGATAGGTGGGAAAGCAAACTGTGAGGACACAAATAATCTGCAAAGGGATATAGACAAGCTAAGTGAGTGGGCAAAAATTTGGCAGATGGAATATAATGTGGGAAAATGTGAGGTTATCCACTTTGGCAGAAAAAAATAGAAAAGCAAATTATAATTTAAATGGAGAAAAATTGCAAAGTGCTGGAGTATAGAGGGACCTGGGGGTCCTTGTGCATGAAACACAAAAAGTTAGTTTGCAGGTACAGCAAGTAATCAGGAAGGCAAATGGAATGTTGGCCTTTATTGCAAGGGGGATGGAGTATAAAAGCAGAGAAGTTCTGCTACAAACTCAACAGGGTATTGGTGAGGTCACACCTACAGTTTTGGTCTCCGTACTTAAGGAAGGATATACTTGCAGAGAAGGTTCACTAAGTTGATTCCAGAGATGAGAGGGTTGACTTATGAAGATAGGTTGAGTAGGTTGGGCCTATACTCATTGGAGTTCAGAAGAATGAGAGGTGATCTTATCGAAACATATAAGATAATGAGTGGGCTCGACAAGGTGGATGCAGAGAGGATATTTCCACTCATAAGGGAAATTAAAACGAGGGACCATAGTCTCAGAATAAGGGGCTGCACATTTAAAACTGAGATGTGGAGGAATTTCTTCTGAGGGTTATAACTCTATAGAATTCTCTGCCACAGAGAGCTGTGGAGGCTGGGTCATTGAATATATTTAAGGCGGAGATAAACAGATTTTTGAATGATAAGGGAATAAAGGGTAATGGGGAACGGGTGGGGAAGTGGAGTTGAGGCCAGGATCAGATCAGCCATGATCTTATTAAATGGCGGAGCAGACTCGAGGGGCCAGGTGGCCTACTCCTGCTCCTATTTCTTATGTTATTATAACACGTATAAGATTCTGAGGGGGCTTGACAGGGTAGATGCAGAGAGGATGTTTCCCCTCATGGGTGAATCGAGAACTAGGGGTATTAGTTTCAGAATAAGGGGTTGCCCATTTAAAACAGAAATGAGGAGGAATTTTTTTCCCCCAGAGTGTCGTGAATATTTGGAATTCTCTACCCCAGAGAGCTGTGGAGGCTGGGTCTTTGAATATATTTACGTTGGGGGTAGACAGATTTTTGAATGATAAGGGAGTCAAGGATTATGGGGAGCGGTCGGGGAAGTGGAGTTTAGGCCAGGATCAGATAAGCCATGATCTTATTAAATGGCGGAGCAGGCTCGAGGGGCCAAATGGCCGACTCCTGCTCCTATTTCTTATGTTGATGGAGGCAGAAAACATGGCAGAGGTATTAAATGAGTACTTTGCATCTGTGTTTACCAAGGAAGAGGATGTTGCCACTGCGGTAAACACGGAGGTTGACTCGATACTGGATGAGATAAAAATAGATAAGGAGGAGGTACTAGAAAGGCTGGCAGTAATTAAAGTGGATAAGTCACTTGGTCCTGTTGTGATGCATCCTAGGTTGCTGAGGGAAGTAAGGGTCGAAATTGTGTAGGTGCTGGCCACAATCTTCCAATCCTCCTTAGATGCAGGTATGATGCCAGAGAACTGGAGGATTGCAAATGTTACACCCTTGTTCAAAAAAAGGAAGGATAAACCTGGCAATTACAGGCCAGTCAGTTTAACATTGGTAGTGAGGAAACTTTTATAGCAATTCCAAGGAGAAAATTAACAGCCACTGGACAAGCGTGGACTAATAAAGGAGAACCAGCACGGATTTGTTACGGGCAAATCGTGTTTCATGAACTTGTTGAGTTTTTTGATGAGGTAACCAAGAGGGTGGATGAGGGCAGTGCAGTTGACATGGTGTACATGGACTTTCAAAGGGGGTTTCATAAAGTATCACATAATAGGCTTGTGAGCAAAATTGAAGCCCATGGGATAAAAGGGGCAGCAGCAGCAGAGATACAAAATCAGATAAGGGATGGAAAACAGTTGGGGTGAATGGCTGTTTTTCAGATTTGAGGGAATTGTACAGTGGTGGTCCCTGGGGTTCAATAGTAGGACCAGTGCTGTTTGTGATGTACATTAATGACTTGGGGGTATAGGACAAAGTTTTGAAATTTGCAGCTGACACAAAACTTGGAAGTGTAGTAAGCAGTGAGGAAGATTGTAATAGATTTCAAGAGAACGTAGACTGATGGAATGAGTGGACACATGGCAGATGAAATTTAAACAAATAAAAGTGTGGGGTGATACATTTTGGTAGGAGGAATGAGGAGAGATAATACAAGCTAAATGGTACAATTTTAAAGGTGCAAGAGCTGAGACCTGGGGGTGTTGGTGCACGAACCTTTAAAAGTGGCAGGACAGGTTAACAAAGCAGTTACTAAATTATGGAATCCTGGGCCTTATAAATAGAGGCATAGGTTTAACGTAACGTTTGTACTTTTGACACTAATTCGGCCCCAGCTGTGGTGTATTGTGTCCAATTCTGGGCATTGCATATTTCGAAGGACATAAAGGCCTTCAAAGGGGAATTGGATACATTTTGAAGGAGAAAAAAATGGCAGGAATATGGGGAAAGGGCAGGGGAGTGGGACTACCTGGATTGCTCTTCGAAAGAGTTGACACAGACTTGATGAGCCGAATGACTTCCTGTGCTGTACTATTTTGATTCGATGTTGCAAGGAGATATTGATAAGATTGTGGAATTCAATGTCAGTAAATGTGAGAAGATACATTTTGGTTGGAAAAATAATGAATGCTGAGTGATGTGGAAGGGCAGAAAGATTTAGGAGGTTCGTGTTCACAAGGCATTAAAGGCAGTAGCTCGTGTGAAGAAGGCCATAAAAAGGCTAATAGAATAGTGTATTATGGCAAAAAATATAAATGTTGACATTCAATGATGAATCTATATAAAACCTTCGTATAGCTACAGTTGGAGTACTGTCCAGTTTTGGGCTCCACACTATAGGAAGGATGTTGAAGCAATAGAAAATATATAACCTAGATTGCTGGCTGGTATGGGGAATACAAGTCTGAAAATTTGAAGCTGTTTTTGTGAGGGGTGATTTGATAGATGTGCTTCAAGTTATAAAGGGATGGGCATTCATCAGAATTTGTAAGATAATCTATTAACCCTTGGTTTTATTTCTTAAATGTCAACTTTATCATATTTATCTTCTAGGTACGTGTTTTGTTTTCAAAAGGTCCCTTTATTGCCATTTTTGCCAGTGACCCACATATCATCATAAAAGCAATCAATCAAAATCTGAATAGTGTTTTAAGGGACTCTAATATAAATGGACATGACTATATGCGGAATATAGTCCATCTGCCTGTTTATCTAAACAGTCGTGGGCTTAGTAGTGCAAAGAAGGTTTTTGCAGCAGCGCCATCTAATGGAGACGTTGGAAACTCGGAATGTACAAGTAAGAGTCTTGTCAGTGACTTCAATTTTACAATATGTATTTCCTGGCTATTCCAGCTGTGTTACAGATGTTCTGGGAGTACAAATACGTTGTAACAGCCTTTGTTATTGTGTTGCAGGTTGGCATGAAGATAATGATCGAAAACTTTCACAGCACAGCTTAGGCGAATTGACCAAACTCGGCAGTAAGACAGCACTCAATAGAAGGGTAAGTTTTAAATTCAATTTAACTTTTCGTTTTTCTTTCATCCGATGCTTACATGAGGTTTTACTGTATAAGACAATTGAACTATTTTCAGTGTAATTTCAACAGAAATTTCCTAGAAATTGGTATTAACCAAGGGTTGTGTCCTTTCAGACATCACCTCTGGAAGAGAAATGAATAGTGGAGTTGGGATTGGTATTTTGTTTAATTGTGCTTGAAGAGTCTATTGAGTATCTAAGACACCATCTCAACAGAGTGAGGGCTGGAAACCATTGGAAAGTAGAACCCCATACAGATAAAATCATTGGCCTGAAATTTGCAGTCCTGATGACGGTGAGCTGGTGGCGTTCACCATCATTTTGCCTTTGAAACTGACCACAACTTCAGGATTTAGCACATGTGCAACCTAATGCAGAAAATCCTGAAGTTGCCCCCCTCCCCCTCCAACAGAGTCATCATTTAATGAAATCTCTTAAATCATGGGAACTAACAAACTTTGGCTCTTCCGTAGCGAATACGCTGTTAAATACCCCATTAAAAATTAGACCAAAGGGATTAGGTATAACTGGGATTTTAACAACGTATTGTTAAACTAAGGTTTGGACTTGGAAAAACTAATGTTAATTTTGTGCAGTATCAAATTTATCCATTGTAATTAAAAATTAATAGTTTTTAAAAAAAACTTTATAAACATTTTTTTTAAAGTTTTTTTTTTTAAGTTCGTTCATCTTTATTTTCAGTTTGCATTTTCCCCATTTTTGCGCGCTCATTTTTGAAAGTTAGAATTTTAAGAGCTTACCCACTTTCTGGTGCGCTGTCTGTGAGAATTCTGCCTTTGATTGGCTGCTTAGATAGATTGTTGATTTCACAGCAACTCGCACTATGGGATTCCCACAATACTATATTGATTTGAATTGCGCGTTGGAAAACCCGAACTTCCTGACACACAGATCTTTGCGCAAAACTTACTCCGGACCCAGTGATGACGCCATTGCTTTGCTGCTGACCACAAATTCCGCGCAATTAATGTTTGGTTTATTTTTGCTAAAGTACAAATTAAAACGATAACTGCTCATGTTGCTTTTTAACAACAACATTCTAGTTGAAGTTCCTTTCTTCCAACCCTCTAGCATTTATACATAATGAACACTAATGAAGTGTGTGTGTATTTTAAAAAGAGTCCTACAATGACGTGTTTGTCCTTTTTTATTCCTTAGAATCAAAGTAAAATTGAACGCTCTGCCTTATACCAAGTACAAACTTTCTCCCAAGAGTAATATAGGGTTTAGCAATCATATTAACTAAAACTAGTCCTTTGTCGTGGTGCAGCATGTATCAATTATGGTACATAAGGTGTTGCTACATGTTGGATTCTATATATTGACTGAGCTCAATGTATAATTGTGGAGAGATCTACTGCTTCCCTATAGGGGTGAGTTATCCCAGGCCACTCTTGCAGCCATCTTCAAATTGATGGTGGAGACTAGGGAGAAGGTTACTCCTCTTCTCAGCAGAGCATACTGCAATGTAGTGAGAGCTGGGGGCGGGAGGGGGGGCAGCAGAATGAATTTAGGATCCAGTCCACATAATGAGGGATCGGTTGGTGGCCAATGAAATGAAGAGAGAGATTTCAAGCAGCAGTGATTAACATACTAGGTAAATGCTACAGGGACTGTCATTTTAAACATATTCTTTGATCTTGCTTATCTGTTTCAGTAAAATGAACTGCAATTTATTAATTACTAGGTAGTATCAACAGTTTTTGAGGGATGTGTTAACTACTTTTCATGGCTAAATTATGTCAAAATGAGTCCTATATTAGAATTAAAATACTTAAAACATTTAAAATCGTGCATTATATAGCCCTCTGGTATGAGGCTGGGCTCAGAGATCACACAACTCTGGTTCAAGCCCCACTCCGGAGACGAGTACATAATTTAGTCTGATACTTCAATGTAGTACTGAAACAGTGATATACAATCTTAGGTCCAGTATTTTGGATGAGTATTAAAATGCGAGGGTACACCTATCAGGAAAGGATGAAAAGAGAAGGCTGAGGGGTGACCTAATAGGTCTTTATAATCATGAATGGTTTTGATAGAGTAGATACAGAAAGAGTGTTTCCACTTGTGGGAAAGAGCATAACTAGAGGCCATCATATTAAGATAGTCACCAAGAAATCAAATGAGGAATTCAGAAGAAACTTCTTTACTCAGAGTGGTAAGAATGTGGAACTCGCTACAAATAGTTTAGATACATTGGGCCCAAGTTGAAGCAAATAGTTTAGATACATTGGGCCCAAGTTTCCACCGACCCTTAGAACAGCGCAACTCCGGTCTGCCGACTTTTTAGAGCAGAAACGGCGCTGATTATTTACCTTCGTATTCTTCACGCAGTTCGATCTATCCAGGCCCTTGTCGCAGCGCGGCAGAACGCGTGGGGGGCGGAGCCAGGTCCCGGCGCTGAAAACAGTGCCAGAACCTCTGCACATGCGCGCTAGAGTGTGCATGCATGTGCAGTAGCTCCTCACCCCCAGATTCTGTGTGCGCGTGCTGCAGGCTGCGTGGGAGGGACCCGAAGCACGCCGCACCTAGCCCTGGCCAAATGGGCTCTCCGCTGCGACCTGCGAGGGAACAGTGGACTGTGAAAGCACAGACGACTATGGAATTTAGCCTCAGTGGGAGTTCAGCCTGATAGTGAGTTCAGCACCTAGGTATAGATGGGCAGGACTTTTTTTTTCGATAATTAATGTGTGTGTGAAGTGAGTAAGTGGAGTTGGATTCTTGCAAAAGTTTTGTACTGATGGAAGTTCAGGCTCACAGGGTAGGCTCATCTGTTTAACGTTACTCCTCCCTCCCCTCCTCTTTCTCTCTCTCTCTCTCTCTCTCTCTCTCTCTCTCTCTCTCTCTCTCTCTCTCTCTCTCTCTCTCTCTCTCCTCTTCCCCCCCTCTTTCTCTTCCCCCCCCTCTTTCTCTTCCCCCCCTCTTTCTCTTCCCCCCCCCTCTTTCTCTCCCCCCCTCTTTCTCTCCCCCTCTCTTTCTCTCCCCCCCCTCTTTCTCTTCCCCCCCCTCTTTCTCTCTCCCCCCTTTCTCCCCCCCCCCCTTTCTCCCCCCCCTTTCTCCCCCCCTCTTTCTCCCCCCCTCTTTCTCCCCCCCTCTCTCTCTCTCCCCCCCTCTTTCTCTCCCCCCCTCTTTCTCTCCCCCCTCTTTCTCTCCCCCCTCTTTCTCTCCCCCCCTCTTTCTCTCCCCCCCTCTTTCTCTCCCCCCCTCTTTCTCTCCCCCCCCTCTTTCTCTCCCCCCCCTCTTTCTCTCCCCCCCCTCTTTCTCTCCCCCCCCTCTTTCTCTCCCCCCCCTCTTTCTCTCCCCCCCCTCTTTCTCTCCCCCCCCCTCTTTCTCTCCCCCCCCCTCTTTCTCTCCCCCCCCTCTTTCTCTCCCCCCCCTCTTTCTCTCCCCCCCCCCCTCTCTCTCTCCCCCCTTCTCTCTCTCCCCCCTTCTCTCTTCTCACCCCTCGCCCCCTCTTTCTCCCCCCCCCCTCGCCCCCTCTTTCTCCCCCCGCCCCCCCACCCCCTCTTCTCTTCTCTCTTCTCCCCCTTCTTATTTATAAAATGCTGCTGTTACAAGCTCACTTAAGTCATCGTTTCAGGTCTGTGAGCCTTCATCAGAGGGTTATGCTGATTGGGTTAGATGAGGAAAGACTGGAGGAGGCTCGAGTGGAGCATAAACACTGGCATGGACTGGTTGGGCCAAATAGCCTGTTTCTGTGCTGTATATCCTGTGTAAAAACCTGCCTGCCTTCATGTAAAAGTAAAAGATCCCATGGAACTATTAGGAGATACGTAGGGGAGTTCTCCTGGTGGTATGTCCCTCAACAAACATTAAGACAGATGATCTGGTTATTTATCTCATTGCTGTTTGTGGGACCTGGCTTTCTGCAAATTGGCTGCCACGTTTTCCTACATTATAAAAATGACGACACTTCAAAAGTACTTACTTACCTATGAAGCTCTTTGAGATGTCTTGAGGTTGTGAAAGGCACTATATCAATGCAAGTCCTTTCTTTGTCCCGCTCTTTCACTCTTTCTCTCCTTTCTCCCTCTATCTCTTTTTTACCCTTTTATCTCTTTCCCTCCCTTCCTTTTTCTCTTTCTTTCTCTCTCATTTTTTGCACACTCTGATCATTTTCTGTATCAACAGGATACATATCGTCGCCGACAGATGCAGCGGCAAGTTACAAGGCAGATGTCTTTTGATCTGACCAAGCTTCTGGTTACTGAAGATTGGTTTAGTGACATTAGTCCTCAGACCATGAGGCGATTGCTCAACATTGTTTCAGTAACAGGTAAGTAGTAACTTTGGTTTAAAATACTTCCACATGGTTTCCATGCAAATATACTTTCAATAATACACAGAGAACATATCTGCTACATATTTATATGTTTAATATTTAAAATGTCTAAACTTCTGTGTAATTGTGTTACTTCTCCTGGTAATCAATTTATTTTTCCTGATAAACTTGCAGTAGTTATTTTCTATGTGGTGGACAACATTGACTGTTGGCATCTGCATTGAGAGCTGCTGTTGTCAAAAAGCTGATTGAAAATGAATAAAGCTGCAGTGAAGTTCACTACCCTGGAGTGATTTCAACACACTAATCTTATTTTCTGGTTCAAGTAACAGCTATAAATTACTTGAATTTCACTCACAGTTCATTATGTTCTCTACATCTCCCAATCAGATTATTGCCTTGTAATCATTCTTGGGTATTTGTCATTCTCTGTAACCTTTATAAGTCCTTAATAATTCCATGAAAATGTAATTACTTGAAGGTCACTGACCACTTCAACATTGGTTTAACCGGGAAATTAAATAAAACCCAGTGGTACACAATATTGTGCCACGGAGTGGTGACAAGCAGGTTCTCTTTTTCACAGGAGTTGAGAACAACTGTAGTCTTCAGATGAAGTGGGGTTAAAGGATAGGGGTTAATTGGATCCAAGGTTTGCAAACAAAATTCAGTCTTTTTAAAGTCATACTATGGATTGATGCATCAGCAGGAAGATTGGGACAGTTGTAGTAGCAGAGGACTAGCCCGCAGCCAACACAGGGGGCCATGGTGGTTGAGAACAAGACTGTGGCCAACCAATGGTGCTGGAACAGTGGGTGATCTTTTGAAGGATGCCATAACTGGGGAACCAAATTATTTTCATACCTAAAAGGGGTGAAGAATGATAAAATATTTAACAAAATGAAAACAAAATAATACTAAAATTCAACTTTGAAACAAACTTGCCTGAGAAAAAACATTAGTTCAAGAAAAATCAAGATGGTGTCCAAGCTGGAAGGAAGACGTTCATAAATTAGTACACCACCATCTAGTGTTAATTTGTGCAATTGCAAATTGACAAATTTACATGGGTAAATCTCATTATAAATCTGGACATGGGAACTTCCAATAGAAATATTAACACAAGTGTGACAAACAAAACTGACAACCAGAAGTCAGTTTTGTAGACAGGAGGTGCGTGCAGACATGAAACTTTTAATAAGATATGGATTAATGGTGATTTTCCCACATAACTTGTTTTATTTTACATTGGAAAATGGGTATAAAACCCAGGTATGATTTATATTCACAAATATGGATAAAAGTGCACGTTGCATGTAAAAATAATTGTCGTTTTAGTGCTTGGCTGGTAAATTAAGAATTTACGCTGGCCATTCACATTGCCAAGCAGGTGCGTGTGGTTACTTGCACTTGATTAAATATATTTTACCTGCATAAAATACATAATTGAAAAATGTTCTTGATGCTTTTTGTGCTGATGGCTCATTGCTGTTCTGCAGCACAATCGGTTGTCATCAACTAAATTGTTATTTCGAATATCAAAAAAGATAAAGGAAGATGTTATGGTGAAATGAAGCTAACATTGAAATTAAATCTCATGGTTTTAAAAATTCCTTGGGCAAATCTCATGGTTTCAAAACATTCCTTGGGCAAATCTACTTGCCGTTGTTTACTTAACTATTTCTTTAAAAGAAGATGCAGAAAAGAGGGAAAGATGCTTGTACAATTCTAATCGTTGATATTTATTTAAAATTCAGGATGAAATTGTATAAATGCATGTAATTTGTCATGTGATGTTGGTTTAGAAGTTATCGTGTCTGTCCAATTTTCAAGAGTTATCCTAAAAGTTGGTTTGAATTTTAATTTAAAATAGCATCTCTAATTTGTTTCAGTCTTGGAAATATTTGTGATCACAAGAATAAAGCCTTTTAAATAAGGATTTAATTAAATTTCATTACAGGGCGTTTACTAAGGGCTAACCAGATTAGTTTCAACTGGGACCGGCTTGCCTCTTGGATAAACCTTACAGAACAATGGCCATACAGGACCTCTTGGCTTATTCTATACCTGGAAGAGACTGACAATGTTCCAGATCATCTCACCCTGAAAAACATCTATGAAAGGTAAGTAACTAATGTACTTCATAGTTAATTTAAATTAATGGCCCCATTTCAAACATGCTTGTCTTGGTTCATATTTACTTTTTCGATATGGTTTTGTCAATATGGATCTTTTTTAAACATTATCTAAATGTTTTCAACTAGATGTTGGCAAGTATACAAGATTAACCCTTTTGATCATTCGGCACATTCTTTCCTTCTAGTGGTGGGATGGGGTAGGAATTGATTCTTACCAGATGCCCCTACTGAGATTTGGGAGGAATCATGTAGGAGAATTCCATCACAGTAGTGGTGGCAGTGTTTATGTATCCAAGATACCCGGAAGTTGAAATAATGGGCCCAAGTTTCCACATGATAAAAAAACGGGCGCCCCACCGAGCTGGGTGCCCATTTTTCGCGCCTAAAACGGCGCCTGAAAAAAAACGAGCGATTCTGGAGCGCTTTGCAGCTCCTTGTCGATTTTGTAAGTGGGAGGGGGCGGGTACTATTTAAATTAGTTTTTTTCCTGCCGGCAACGCTGCACGTGCCCGTTGGAGCGTTCGCGCATGCTCAGTGTGAAAAAAAACATTGGCACTTGGCCATTTTTGTAGTTCTTTGTAGCTGTTTAGTTTTTGAACATTTTTTAATAAAAGTACATTGCCATCAGCACAGAGGCTTCTTGTAGCAGTGAGAAGGGTGCAGGAAGCCTCAGAAAGTTGAGGCAGCCGTTTCCCGACGACCTCCCCCTTTTGCCGTCGGGAAATGGCTCCTCAATTTCTGAGGCTTCCTGCAGCCTTCTTTCTTTCCCGCCAGCCGTCTGGAACGGCTCCATTCCCCCCCCCCCCCCCCCCCCCACCCCCCGCGTTCAGTCGGCTCCCTCCCTCTCTCCCCCCCCTCCCGCGTTCGGTCGGCTCCCTCCT
The DNA here is from genome assembly GCF_044704955.1 of Pristiophorus japonicus. Taxonomy (NCBI): domain Eukaryota; kingdom Metazoa; phylum Chordata; class Chondrichthyes; family Pristiophoridae; genus Pristiophorus; species Pristiophorus japonicus. The sequence continues at coordinate 56,410,613 of NC_091983.1, forward strand.
CTTCTCCCCCTCCCCCCGGCCCACGTTTGGTCGGCTCCCTCCTCCCCCGCCCGCGTTCGGTCGGCTCCCTCCTCCCCCGCCCACGTTCGGTCGGCTCCCTCCTCCCCCCCCCCCCCACCCGCGTTCGGTCGGCTCTCTCGTTTTGTGAGGCTTGCTGCACCATTCTTCCTGGCTGAAGCACTTTCACACAGGTAGGAAGATGGTTTATTTAATCTTTTCTTTGCTTATAAATGTTTATTCAGGTTGGATTTATTTGTATAAGTATAAATAAGGATTGAGTGTAGAATTTAATGACTTCCCTTACCCCCCTCCTCCCCCACCTTGTTCTGGACGCCTGATTTGTAACCTGCGCCTGATTTTTTAATGTGTAGACAGGTTTTTTCAGTTCTACAGAAATCTTCACTTGCTCCATTCTACTTTAGTTTGGAGTACATTTTCACTGTGGAAACTTTCAAATCAGGCGTCAGTGGCCGGACACGCCCCCTTTTGAAGAAAAAATTCTGTTCCAAAGTCGAACTGTTCTACCTGAATAGAACTGCAGAAAAAAAAATGTAGAGAATTGTGAATTCTAAGATAGTCCGTTCTCCACCAGTTGCTCCTAAAAATCAGGCGCGAATCATGTGGAAACTTGGGCCCAATGTGTCATTTCAGCTGTTATTTTTTCCTCAATTGATCCTTGTGTTCAGATGTTTTATATTTGTAAAATCCACTCCCACTTTGCCTTTGCATGCAAATGGTCTATACTGGGGTTTTTTCATTAGCTTAAAGATTCATCAGTGCCAGTAGTGTAGGAACTGAACGAGAAGATTTCCTGCCTACCTGGGTCCTGATTATCCCAAACATTTCCCTAGTCTTCATTTACCAGCATTTCTGTTTTATTCAGGAGAGTGCTTTAGAGTGTCTGTGCTCTGCTGGTGATGGCCTTAAAGTCAACATGTGCTCCATCCACTCACTAGCACTTTAATTTAGACACTTATTTTAAAAGACACTGGTGAGCAGCAGGACAGAACACTGCCATGTTAAAACAGACTCCTAATTAAAATTCATGCTGATGGGGAGGCAATTGGGAGCACTTGGACTTGACCAGGCAAGCAGCCATTGGGGCTTTGTTGCTTTCAGTAGATGGCATACTAATATAAATATGTGAAAGTGATATCTACCAGCAGAGGCCACTGTTTCATTAGAAACATTTATAAGTGCAGTTCAACGCAGTGCTCCTAGATAGTGATGATCTATTGGTTCTGTTCAGTAACCAAACAGTAATTCCGTTACCATGTTTAAGAATGTATTAACAGAGAACAGAGAGTTGGGATAAATGGTTCATTCTCGGGTTGGCAATCAGTAATTTGTGGGGTGCCGCAGGGATCAGTGCTAGGACCCCAACTATTTACAATCTATGTTAATGACTGGGAAGAAGGGACCGAGTGTAACGTAGCCAAGTTTGTTGACGATACAAAGATGGGAGGAAAAGCAATGTGTGAGGAGGACACAAAAAATCTGCAAAAGGACATAGACAGGCTAAGTGGGTGGGCAAAAATTTGGCAGATGGAATATAATGTTGGAAAGTGAGGGGTCATGCACATTGGCAGAAAAAAATCAAAGAGCAAGTTATTATTTAAATGGAGAAAAATTGTAAAGTGCTGCAGTATAGCAGGACCTGGGGGTACTTGTGGATTACGGCCCCTCGAGCCTGCTCCGCCATTCAATAAGATCGTGGCTGATCTGATCATGGACTCAGCTACACTTCCCCGCCCGCTCCCCATAACTCCTTATCCCCCTATCATTCAAGAAACTGTCTATTTCTGTCTTAAATTTATTCAATGTCCCAGCTTCCACAACTCTCTGAGGCAGCAAATTCCACAGATTTACAACCCTCTGAGAGAAGAAATTTCTCCTCATCATTGTTTTAAATGGGCGGCCCCTTATTCTAAGAGTGTGCCCTCTAGTTCTAGTCTCCCCCATCAGTGGAAACATCCTCTCTGCATCCACCTTGTCAAGCCCCCTCATAATCTTATACCTTTTGATAAGATCACCTCTCATTCTTCTGAATTCCAATGAGTAGAGGCCCAACCTACTCAACCTTTCCTCATAAGTCAACCCCCTCTTCCCCGGAATCAACCTAGTGAACCTTCTCTGAACTGCCTCCAAAGCAAGTATATCCTTTCATAAATTCGGAAACCAAAACTGCACGCAGTATTCCAGGTGTGGCTTAACCAATACCTTATGTAGCTGTAGCAAGACTTCCCTGCTTTTATACTCCATCCCCTTTGCAATAAAGGCCAAGATTCCATTGGCCTTCCTGATCACTTACTGTACCTACATACTATCCTTTTGTTTTTCATGCACAAGTACCCCCAGGTCCCGCTGTACTGCGGCACTTTACAATCTTGCTCCATTTTAATAATAACTTGCTCTTTGATTTTTTTTCTGCCAAAATCCTGCTCCTATTTCTTATGTTCTTATTTGCTTATATGCTTTACGGTCCTTATCTACAAAAAGCATGAGAGTTTGAAACTTGTAGATGCTTTCTTAGTGAACCTGGGTTTTTGGTTGAAGAATCTGTTTTTATTGAGAATTCAGTATTGAGATATGTTAATCAACAAAAGAATCTGACAGATGACATCAGTCAATGTGAAAAAAATGAGTGAAAAGATAAGTGGTCTTCAAACAAACATGGATATTCAGCCTTAAAACCTTTTACAATGGCAAAACTTTCCAAGCTGCCAAAGATGACTAGGATGCAACAACTTGCAATTATATAGTCACTTAAATGTAGAAAAACACTCCAATGTGCTTCACCAAGACATGAGGAAAAAAGAGATGCTGACCAAAGATGCAAAGATTAAAAAGTGGGTCTTAAGGGTACCCAAGGAGTAGAGAGGGCGATGGAGTTTAGGGAGGGAATTTCAAAGTGTGGGGTCTTGGCAGCTGAAGGCATCACTGCCAATGGTGGAGTGAAGAGAGGGAGAAATGTACAAGGGCAGGTCAGTGGAATGGAAAATACAGAAGGGGATTGTAGGGTAGGAAGGTTACAGCAGCAGGAAGAGGCTAGAAGAAATTATGACTTATCCAAATACCAAGCAAGTAATCTAGTAGAGTTGGATGTCATCAGCATACATGTAAGCTGACCTTGTTGAATCCCAAAAATGTAGCTAAGGGACAGCAGATAGATGAATATGTGGAGAAGCCATGGAGGACTTCATAGGTAAGGTGCAGGAAAGGAAAGAAAAGACATTGCTGGAGATGCTGTGGCTACAGATATGTGAGTGGAATCAAGTAAGGGCAGTCTCATCGATCTTAACAACAGAGGAGAGACAGTGGAGGAGGATGGAGTGATTGACCATGATGACGGTAGTTGTGATTTAGTAGCAAAAATGAAATCATGCAGAGTTTCACTTTTTTGTCTTTTAAAATGTGGGTTCTGGGTATGATCAATAATACTAACATTTTATAGTGATTGTATGTTTGCTATAGTATTTTTGCTTTGCATGGTGAAAATTTATTTTTTTTTGTCTGATGCTCACAAAGTCATCATCATAGGCAGTCCCTCGGAATCGAGGAAGACTTGCTTCCACTCTTAACATGTGTTCTTAGGTGGCTTTATAGTCCAATACGAGACCCACAGTCTCTGTCACAGGTGGGACAGATAGTCGTTGAGGGAAAGGGTGGGTGGGACTGGTTTACCACATGCTCTTTCTGCAGCCTGCGCTTAATTTCTGCATGTTCTCAGCGACGAGACTCTAGGAGCTCAACGACCTCCCGGATGCACTTCCTCCACTTAGTGCGGTCTTTGGCCAGGGACTCCCAGGTGTCGGTGGGGATGTTGCACTTTTATCAGGGAGGCTTTGAGGGTGTCCTTGTAAAGTTTCTGCTGCCCACCTTTGGCTCGTTTGCCGTGAAGGAGTTCCGAGTAGAGTGCTTGCTTTGGGAGTCTCGTGTCTGGCATGTGAACAATGTGGCCTGCCCAGTGGAGCTGGCCAAGTGTGGTCAGTGCTTCAATGCTGGGGATGTTGGCCTGGTCGAGGACACTAACGTTGATGCGTCTGTCCTTCTAGGGGATTTGTAGGGTCTTGCAGAGACATCGTTGGTGGCATTTCTGGTGTACATGTTTCTGAGCCATACAGGAGGGGTGGGTATTACTACAGACCTGTAGACCATGAGCTTGGTGACAGTTTTGAGGGCCTGGTCTTCAAACACTCTTTTCCTCAGGTGGCGAAGGCTGCACTGGCACACTGTAGGCGGTGTTGGATCTCGTCATCAATGCTTGCTCTTGTTGATGGGAGGCTCCCGAGATAAGGGAAGTGGTCCACGTTGTCCAGGGCCGCGCCGTGGATCTTGATGACTTGGGTGGGGGGGGGGGGTGGCAGTGCTGTGGTGGAGGGGGGGGGGCGGGGGGCAGTGCTGTGCGGCGAGGACGGGCTGGTGGAGGATCCTTGTCTTACTGATGTTTAGCTTAAGACCCGTGCTTTCGTACGCCTCAGTAAATATGTCGACTATGTCCTGGAGTTCAGCCTCTGTATGTGCAGGCGTTGTCGGCGTACCGTAGCTCAATGACAGAGGTTGGGGTGATCTTGGACCTGGCCTGGAGACGGCAAAGGTTGACAAAGTAGAGTGGCAATGGACTGCATTATCTGTGCAAAACAAATCACTATTGTATACATGTGTACTTCTCAGCCAATTACAAGTAAAATGCTTGTTTTTTGATGAACTGTTTGATATCAGGGGATTTTTTTTGACTGACGTGCACAATAGTTATAATAGTCAACTCTTTCTTTAGTATGGCCTAGTAAAGCTGATTGAGCTATATGTAAACTACTGAAACAGTGTAGAACTGCAAACCCCTCAAGCATTGAAAACATTTGTTGGCTGCATACCATGTTCACCGTTGAGATTCAGCTTGGGGGGTGCAGCTGACAGAATTATTTTAGTCTGTTTCATGTGACATGTCAGCTGAGAATAAAATTCAAATCCTTTAAAGCACCCTGTTTAATGACCAATTATTCTTAGAATTAAATACATTTTCTTTGTGTATTGAAGGACTACATTGATTTTTTTTTAAAAGCTGCCTTCAATTCTATTTAATTACTGGCAGTTTGATTTTTTTTTTTCTATGTGACCAATGAATCAGAAATGAAGTTGATATTTGATAGACCAATTGTGCAAAAATGTTATTTAGGTTATAATGTAACGAGAGAACTATAATCTGGTTGTTTGAGTTTTTGAATTGTATAGTTTGTCTTCCTTCTGCTTTTTCTTGAGTCTGCTAAAAATCTAAATTATTCTCCTATATTTACTCACTTAATTGGCACAACTTTGACAACAATAGAAGTATTTCTTCACTTAAGTGAAAGCATTACTACATTGTGTTCTCACAGCATTCACTTCCTGATTGTAATTGTTTTCTGGTTTCAAAAAACAAAGGAAAATTCATCTGTTTGAAACCTGTTAGACAAGAAGTGTACATTACAATACATGCACTGTCATTTCACTGAGAGTATTGGGTTATGAAAATTAGTGTTTTTATTTGCCCCTTTGACTGCAGTTTGAGATGGTACAAATAACATACTTGGTAAATGTTTCACAAAATTCTAAAATATACTATTACTGTTTCTGATAGTTCTGGAAGTCTGTTGATTTTTTTAATATTTATGTAATAGTATTTCCTATGATTATCTTCAGAATTTCCAAAAATATACCAACTACCAAAGATGTGGAGCCACTTCTAGAAATTGACAGCGATATTCGTAGCTTTGAAGTTTTTCTATCTTCAAGAATGCCAATTCTTTCATCACGAGATGTAAAAACATTTCTACCATGCACAGTAAATTTGGATCCTAAACTCCGTGAGATTATTGCAGGTTAGTATTTTTTATGTATGACAATTGGGGTGGTTTTGTAGACCAAGGTGATCAACCAGAGTCTTTGATATTTCCTAATGTTTACTAGTTGATCTACAGTAAAGACCAGTGCTGGCCTCGGGTACATAACGATAAAGAAGATATGCACCTTAAACTTAAGTTTCATTTTTTTTTAATAATGCTTTCTTTTTATGATGTATTTTTTTAAGGAATAGTTCCTATATGCTTCTTAACCAATCCTTTCCCTCCCTCCCCCATTCCCCCACAAAAAAAGTTAATTTTGTATTGGGTAACTTTTCTAAAAGTATTTATCTCTATCTTCCTTACTTTAGCAAGGTTGCAAGAATTGCTTGTGAGGTAAACGACTGGGTTTTCGCTGCGATTTGACCCGCCGTGGCGAAAGCCTGGGCGGGATCCTCGGGTAACTGTTTGCGGCGGTGCTTTCAAGTATCGCCGGGGAGAGGTGCGCCGACGTGCAACGACTTGGATTGCGTTTGTGTCCAAGTTTCGGGACTCTCCTGACCAGTACGCCACGCCTAGAATAGCAACCGGTCAAACCCGTCGGTGCAGCCCTGCCAGCATCGGTAAGTAAGAAAACCTGCAAAAAAGGTAAGTTAGAGTTTTTATTTTTTGATTTTTTTGCAGTGATTAGATAGTTAAAGATCTTGTAAATATTTTTGGAATGTTTTTTTGAATTTCCCCTCCCCAGGCCCCGGGGTAAAGTTGCCGAAAATGTTTTGCACCGTGAATGCTTGTGCAATGCCTCCCTTACTCTAGCGTAAAGGCCGAAAGTTCGGCCTAAAAATGGTAGTGCAGCGAAAACGGTAAGTTTCACGTATCGCTACCGTTTTCGCGGAAAATCTGGCCCTTAAAATCTTTGCAAAATTAGTTCTTTTAATTGATTCTTTTCTTAGAAAAATTTTAATTAATCTTTCCCAACATTTAACATACAGTATTTGAGCTTTAATGTTCTGTACTGAGTTTCTAGTTGTGACCTAAAATACCAAAAGTTCTCCAATCTGCTCCTGCAGACATCAACAGTAGTATTTTTCCTCCAAACTTTCTTACAGCATTAGTGGACATATTTTTAAACTCGCTCAATCTCGGACTCGCTCACATTCAATCCCTGAATGTATAATTCTTTGTGTGACATAAAATTGAATATCATTTATGTGGAAACAAAATCTTAAACTAGTTGAGGAACTACCTCTGAAAAATGAGAGGCCAAAAAAATGCTTGCCCAATTTCCAGGTTGGAGAAGCTTCATCGTTTTTTCAGGTGCCTGCTGTTTTTGGGGGCCGGTGAAAGAAGAGAAACTAAAAGCATCTGAAGTTTCAAATTACCATGAAGTGAGTTTGTATTTAGTCAAAATTGAAGATGTTCTTCAATTGGTAAGCTCTAATCCACGTCATAATAGACAGCAAGATTGATCATAAGTTAAAGAGAGGCTTGCAAGCAAGTGTCACTTTAGAAGCATTTTCAGTTCTTCAGAACTTAAATCTGTAGGATGCTTCAGTGATAGCTGATGGGGAAAATTATGTTTGAATGGAGACCATTCACAAGTCCGATCCTAAATGACCTTGAGTCATGACAGTTGATTTTTTAAAATAAATAAACCATGAACAAAGAGCATTTGGAAATGAGTGTGCGCAGTTCATGGTTTTATTACTCTGGGATAAACCTGCCATAAGGAAAAACTAGTTTAATCTGTTTGTGAATCATCTTTGATTCATGTAATTTTTGAATTCATCCTTGTTTTCAAATCCATCCATGGCCTCGCCGCTCCCTAGCTCTATAATATCCTTAAGCCCTACAACCCTCCGAGATATCTGTACTACTCTACTCTGGCCTCTTGAGCATCCCCGATTTTTATTCTCCACCATTGGCGGCTGTGCCTTCAACTGCCAAGACCCTAAGCTCTGGAATTCCTTCCCTTCAACCCCATCACCTCTGTACTACTCCTTTCTTCCTTTAAGACGCTCCTTTAAAGTTACCTCTCATCTGCCCTAATATCTCCTTACTTACATGGCTTGGTGTAAAATTTTGTTTGATAATGCTTGTGTGAAGAGCTTTGAGATGTTTTACTGCATTAAAGACATTATATAAATACAAGTTGTTATTGAATGCTCCAAGATATCCACCTGCTACATATGCTTAGATTCTAAACAATCAAGCAATTAGAAATATGGCAACAGAAGAAATGGAATTGACACTGCTTCAGCACTGCAAGCACAAACACTACGGCTGGAATTTTACTGGTGCTGAGGGCGGGATCAGAGGCGAGTCAGCTGTCAAAATTGAAATCATTGACAGCGGGTCGGGAGCCCACTGTCATCCCGCCTCCACGCTCGTCTCCCAAGTCTGTCAGCCCTGAACATACCTGACACCATGTGTTGGGGAGGCAATTTAGATTATTATGGGCTTCTTAAAAGGCAATTAAACACCATTTTGCACGATACTTACCATTTTTACAGCTTTTCCACGAGATTCACGTGCTCACGGGGATCACATCACGTAAATAGGTCGGGTGTTCCATCAGTATCCAGTCTTCCGAATAGTTGACAGCTGTAAATGTGGTATTAAAACTACCATTTCACAGCTGTTCATTTATCAATCTCAGAAGCTGGTATCGTCAGGATTTGGAAGTCACATTTGAGCTTTATGCAGGTCGGAAGTGTTTGGAGTAAACTCTCTCTTCACTGTCACCTCCTTGGAACAACCTCTCTCACCATTGAAAGATTGCTTCTATCATCTCAACCTCAACTGCCATCTATTCCATCAGCATTGGTGCTCTTGAAAAAAATCTCATCTTGGTCCTCAAAATCCCACCACGACCAACAACATCACCACACACGCCAGCAGCGCCAACTACAACACCAACCTTCTCCATAATCACTTGATGCTGCACAGGACAGAGGACATCAGCACCTGACCACATTGCTGCCTGGGAGGCCATGGATGACATGATGCGCCAGGTTGGCATCACCCCACACCAACACCAGAAAACATCCCTACAATGCCCATGCTATTCCTTTCACACACATCACCCTTGTGTCTCACCATTCACTGCAACTTACTAAGCCACTTCCAAAGAGGCATACACATCAGTCCAAGAACGCAAAATGTTAAAAGTAAAGATTTCAATGTATGACAGCACATTAACAGAAATTTTACATGAACATTGGTGAAAACACCCAAGTGCCTACCCTTGTGTGCTAGTTGCTATGCTTTCATGAGCGTGAGGGGTGGCTTGTGAGTTGGGGTTGTGATAATGTAGATAGAGAGATGGATGGGTGGCAGTGCAAGGTAAGTTGGTGTGAGTAAGGATGTTCAGGAGTAGGGTAGGGAAGGCAGAATGATGGGGATGTGATGAGTGGCACAGCAGGATGAGGTTGAGTGTGGCTTTGCATTAACGTTTCGTGATCTATTGAGATCATTGAAAGGCTTGCACCACTGCAGCCAGGCCCTCCAGACAACATCCCTGCTTGTGCCCGTCTGTGCAATGTGTAGCCAGGCTGCGTTGGTCTCCTGGGGAGGTCCCTAGCGCCCACTGGAAGGGAAGAGAACCTCCCTGTGTGCTGTAACTTCCTCGATAAGCATATGGATGGAGTCATGGGAGAGCCTGGGTGCAGCCCTGCACCTCTGCAATGCTTGTCAGTGTTTGCAATGCCTCAATGCTGTAGAACACTGACAGCACAATGGTCAAAGTAAATTTGGACATGGCTTCTTTAAGGAAACTGGCTGATGACTTATCATCAATTGAAATCATCAGACCCGCTTCTCTTTAATTGGCCGGGAACCTCGCTGTGCAGGCTTAATCAGCCCAATCATTGTAAAATCACCAACAGAACGGGATCAAGCAGGCAGCAGGCTGGGACTGTGCGACTGACCCCGGCCGACTCAGACTCATCTTGGTAGGCAAAATTGCAGCCATAGTATTTACAGCATAGAAACGGGCCATTCGGCCCAACTGGTCCATGCAGGTGTTTATGCACCACCCAAGTCTCCTCCCATATATAGATTATATCTATCTCGTGTCTACATGTATTTCCTGTCTGTCGGGCTTGACTTGCTGTTAGCACATTTTTGCAATTTGAATGTCCACTTTTTCTGATTATAAATTCCTATGTCCACATTTAGAATGGATTTTGTCTATGTAACCATAACACTTATAACACTTGGTTGCATAATCTGGCCACCATGTTCCCACAAGTTGCTCAATTTTCTTTTCTTCGGTGGCTGAATTTTCAAATATCCAATATGTGTTTAAACAATACAAAACAGAAATCAAGAAAATACATTTTTCACAATAACTTCTTTTATCCATTTTATGTCTTTTGATGCCTTTACTAATGTTTTACTTGAAGGCATAAGCTTCTCCCAAAACTGGAGGCGTGGACTTGATACTTTTGCCCAAAGCTGCAGTTCTACAAGCTGAATTTAGATGACAGTCTCAGCAAGAGAATGTACATAATTCCCAGAATGCATTAATACCATTCAGTTGGCTCTATTGATTGTTTTTATTTAGATTTTAGCACTTTCTGCTGTGTAGCTTTCATCACATCATTTTGAATAACCGGAAGACAAATTTTAAAAGCCTTATTAGGTAAAATTTATATTAAGTTTTTATATTGGCTCATAATTTCCTGCAATGGCGATATTTTCCGAACAGGCAGAAAGAACAGCTACTGGAAATAGGCAAATCGGTCTCTGATTATGTCATCGGATCCCGACTCGTATTTTAACCAGTGGTCTGAGTGGGCAAGCCATTGTGGCTCTTCCCATCAGGTAAATGTTATGTATGCAACATCTTGTAACCAGCATTCAACTGCCACCAGAGGCCGCATCTGTTGGAGTCCCAAGGTATCCCAGCATCCCTTCGGAGCACTGCATATAAGCAGGCCTCCCATGCTGTGCCAGCACTCTGGAGTCAGAATAAAGAGACTAAGGTCACACTTACTGAAGTCTACAGTACTCAGTCACATTGCTTTATTTGAGACATAACAACTGGCGACGAGTAACAGATAACGAACCATCACGCGAAAATGCAGAGAACTGTTGGTATCCTGGAGAAATTCTCAGAAGGTGACGATTGAAACATAGAAAATAGGTGCAGGAGTAAGCCATTCGGCCCTTCGAGCCTGCACCACCATTTAATAAGATCATGGCTGATCGTTCACCTCAGTACCCCTTTCCTGCTTTCTCTCCATACCCCTTGATCCCTTTAGCTGTAATGGCCTTATCTAACTCTCTCTTGAATATATCCAATGAACTGGCATCAACAACGCTCTGCGGTAGGGAATTCCACAGGTTAACAACTCTCTGAGTGAAGAAGTTTCTCCTCATCTTAGTCCTAAATGGCTTACCCCTTATCCTTCAACTATGTCCCCTGGTTCTGGACTTCCCCAAAATCTATGTTTCTGAGATCCCCTCTCATCCTTCTAAACTCCAGTGAATAAAGGCCCAGTCGATCCAGTCTCTCCTCATATGTCAGTCCTGCCATCCCGGGAATCAGTCTGGTGACCCTTCGGTGCACTCCCTCAATAGTCCTTCCTCAGATTAGGGGACCAAAACTGAACACAATATTCCAGGTGAGGCCTCACGAAGGCCCTGTACAACTGCAGTAAGACCTCCCTGCTCCTATACTCAAATCCCCTAGCTATGAAGGCCAACTTACCATTTGCCACCTTCACCGCCTGCTGTACCTGCATGCCAACTTTCAATGACTGATGTACCATGACACCCAGGTTTCGTTGCATCTCCCCTTTTCCTAATCTGCCACCATTGAGATAATATTCTGCCTTCATGTTTTTGCCCCCAAAATGGATAACCTCACATTTGTCCACATTATACTGCATCTGCCATGCGTTTGCCCACTCACCCAACCTGTCCAAGTCACCCTGCAGCCTCTTAGCATCCTCCTCACAGCTCACACCGCCACCCAGCTTAGTGTCATGTGCAAACTTGGAGATGCTACACTCAATTTCTTCATCTAAATCATTAATGTATATTGTAAATAGCTGAGGTCCCAGCCATGAGCCCTGCGGCACTCCACTAGTCACTGCCTGCCATTCTGAAAAGGACCCGTTTAACCCGACTCTCTGCTTCCTGTCTTCCAACCAGTTCTTTATCCACGTCAGTACATTACCCCCAATACCATGTGTGTTAATTTTGCACACCAATCTCTTGAGGGTCCTTGTTGAAAGTCCAAATACACCACATCCACTGGTTCTCCCTTGTCCACTCTACCAGTTACATCCTCAAAAAAATTCTAGAAGATTTGTTAAGCATGATTTCCCTTTCATAAATCCGTGCTGACTTGGACCGATCCTGTCACTGCTTTTCAAATGCACTGCTATTTCATCTTGAATAATTGATTCCAACATTTTCCCCACTACTGATGTCAGGCTAAACCGGTCTATAATTACCTATTTTCTCTCTCCCTCCTTTCTTAAAAAGTGGTGTTACATTAGCTACCCTCCAGTCCATAGGAACTGATCCAGAGTCGATAGACTGTTGGAAAATGATCACCAATCCACTATTTCTAGGGCCACTTCCTTAAGTACTCTGGGATGCAGACTATCAGGCCCCGGGGATTTATCGGCCTTCAATCCCATCAATTTCCCTAACACAATTTCCCGCCTAATAATGATTTCCTTCAGTTCCTCCTTCTCACTAGACCCTCGGTCCCCTAGTATTTCCGGAAGGTTATTTGTGTCTTCCTTCGTGAAGACAACCAAAGTATTTGTTCAACTGGTCTGCCATTTCTTTGTTCCCCATTATAAATTCACCTGAATCTGACTGCAAGGGACCTACGTTTGTCTTCACTAATCTTTTTCTCTTCACATATCTATAGAAGCTTTTGCAGTTGGTTTTTATGTTCCCAGCAAGCTTCCTCTCATACTCTATTTTCCCCCTCCTAATTAAAGCCTTTGTCCTCCTCTGCTGTATTATAAAATTCTCCCAGTCCTCAGGTTTGCTGCTTTTTCTGGCCAATTTATATGCCTCTTCCTTGGATTTAACACTCTCCTTAATTTCCCTTGTTAGCCACGGTTGAGCCACCTGCCCCGTTTTATTTTTACTCCAGACAGGGATGCACAATTGTTGTAGTTTATCCATGTGATCTTTAAATGTTTGCCATTGCCTATCCACCGTCAACCCTTTAAGTATCATTTGCCAGTCTATTCTAGCCAGTTCACATCTCATACCATCGAAGTTACCTTTCCTTAAGTTCAGGACCCTAGTCTCTCAATTAACTGTCACTCTCCATCTTAATAAAGAATTCTACCATATTATGGTCACTCTTCCCCACAACAAGATTGCTAATTAGTCCTTTCTCATTACACATCACCCAGTCTAGGATGGCCAGCCCTCTAATTGGTTCCTCGACATATTGGTCTAAAAAAACCATCCCTAATGCACTCTGGGAAATCCTCCTTCACCGCATTGCTACCAGTTTGGTTAGCCCAATCAATATGTAGATTAAAGTTGCCCATGATAACTGCTGTACCCTTATTGCGCGCATCCCTAATTTCGAGTTTGATGCTGTCCCCAATCTCACTACTACTGTTTGGTGGTCTGTACACAACTCCCACTAGCATTTTCTGCCCTTTGGGAAGCCTTCATGGAGTGACTCGACCAATACTTCGTGGCCAACGAGCTGGAAGGGAATGAGAAAGCTGCCAAATAAAGGGCAATCCTCCTCACCGTCTGCGGAGCTACAACCTACGAACCCATGAAGAATCTTCTTGCTCCGGTGAAACCAACAAGCAAAATCGTATGAAGAACTGTGTACGCTGGTCTGGGAGCACCTAAATCCGAAGGAGAGGGTTAAGGTGGGAAGGTATCGATTTTATACGTGTCAATGGTTTGAAGGCCAGGAAGTGGTGAGCTACGTCGCCGAACTAAGGCGCCTTGCAGGACATTGCAAATTCAGTGGATTCCTGGAGCAAATGCTCAGAGACACTTTTTGTGCTTGGTATTGGCCATGAGGTTATCCTTCGCAAACTATTGACTGTTGAAACACTGAACCTGAGCAAAGCCATAACGATAGCCCAGGCATTTATGTCCACCAGCGATAACACCAAATACATTTTGCAGCATAAAGATGCATCGGCAAGTACTGTATACAAAATAATGTCGTTTTCAGGCAGAAATGCATATGGCAGAACGTACATGTTTGCAGCTGCACAACCTCAGATGACTGAGACCGCCATCAAGTGTGAATGCGAGGCGCTGCGGAGGTAATCAGCGAGCCCATCAATGCTGCTTCAAACACTACGCGTGCAAAGGCTGTGGAACAATGGGACACCTCCAGCGAATGTGCAGACGAGCTGCAAACCCTGCAAACCACCACGTTGCAGAGGAAGACCGATCCATGGCGGATCAAACTGAACAAGAGACTCGAACTGAAGAGGCAGAAGTGAACGGGGTACACACCTTCACCACAAAATGTCCACCGATCATGTTAAAAGTTGAACGGAATTCCAATATCCATGGAATTGGACACTGGTGCGAGTCAGTCTATCATGAGCAATAAGGCCTTCGAGAGGCTGTGGTACAACAAAGGCACAAAGGTCCAAGCTGAGCCCTATTCATACCAAGCTGAGAACTTACACTAAAGAGCTGATCGCTGTAATTGGCAGTGCAGCAGTAAAAGTCTCCTATGATGGAGCGGTGCACGAACTACCACTATGGATATGGCCCCACACTGTTCGGCAGAAGCTGGCTGGGAAAAATCCGCTGGAACTGGGACGACATCAGAGCGCTTTCGTCCGTCGACGACGCCTCGTGCTCCGGTTTTGAGCAAGTTCCCGTCGTTTGAGCCAGGCATCGGAAATTTCTCTGGGGCGAAGGTGCAGATCCACTTGGTTCCCGATACACGACCCATCCACTACAAGGCATGTGCGGTGCCATACATGATGCAAGAGAAAGTGGAGATCGAGCTGGACAGGCTGCAACGAGAGGGCATCATTGGGCCGGTTGAGTTCAATGAGTGGGCCAGTTCGATTGTTCCAATTCTCAGGACGATGGCACGGTCAGAATTTGTGGGGACTATAAAGTAACAATTAACCGTTTTTCGCTGCAGGACCCGTACCCGCTACCCAAGGAAGACGACCCATTTGTGACGCTGGCAGGAGGGAAGACATTCACCAAGTTGGACCTGACCTCGGCCTACATGATGCAGGAGTTGGCAGAATCTTCGAAAGGCCTCACCTGCATCAACACGCACAAAGGTCTGTTTATCTACAATAGATACCCGTTTGGGATTCGATCGGCCGCGGCTATTTTTCAAAGCAACATGGAGAGTCTGCTAAAGTTGGTTCCGCGCACCGTGGTTTTCCAGGACGACATATTGATCACAAGTCGGGACACCATCGAACACTTGCAGAACCTGGAAGAGGTTCTAAGTCGGCTCGATCGTGTGGGATTCAGGTTGAAACGCTCGAAGTGTGTTTTCCTGGCCCCAGAGGTCCAGTTCTTCGGGAGAAGACTCTCGGCAGACGGCATCAGATCCACCGACGCCAAGATGGAGGCCATCAAGAACGCGCCAAGACCACACAACGTGACGGAGCTGCTGTCGTTCCTGGGACTCCTCGAAGCTTATGATGCGTCTTCGTTCGGGGTTGGGTGTGTGTTACTACAAGCAAACGAATTACTTGTGCGTCCAGGAGTTTGTCCAAGGCCGAAAGGGCCTACAGCATGATTGGAAAAAGAAGCTCTGGCATGCATTTACGGGGTGAATAAAATGCATCAGTATCTGCTTGGGCTTAAGTCGGAGTTAGAAACTGACCATAAGCCGCTCATATCGCTATTCACAGAACGCAAAGGTATTAATACCAATGCCTCTGCTCGCATCCAAAGATGGGTGCTCACGCTGTCTGCATATAACTATGTAATTCGCCACAGGCCAGGCACAGAGAACTGCGCTGATGCTCTCAGTTGGCTACCATTGACCACCACCGGGGTGGAAATGGCACAGCCTGCAGACTTGCTCTTGGTGATGGATGCATTTGAAAATGAAAAGTCGCCCGTTACGGCCCGCCAGATCAGGACCTGGACCAGCCAGGATCCTTTACTGTCCCTGGTAAAAAGAAAACTGTGTCCTCCATGGGAGCTGGTCCAGCGTCCGAGCGGAGTTGCATGAAGAGATCAAGCCATTCCAGCAGCGCAAAGACGAAATGTCCATACAGGCGGACTGTGTCTTGTGGGGTAATCGCGTGGTTTTGCCGAAGAAAGGCAGGGAAACATTCATACGTCACCCGCACAGTACCCACCCAGGCATAGTAATGATGAAAGCTATAGCCAGATCTCATGTGTGGTGGCCCGGCATCAACTCAGATTTGGAGTCTTGCATGCGCCAAAGCAACACTTGCTCTCAACTGAGCAATGCGCCCAGGGAGGCACCGCTAAGTTTGTGGTCATGGCCCTCCAAACCGTGGTCTAGGATCCACGTTGACTTCGCTGGCCCATTTGTAGGCAAAATTCTTTTGGTTGTTGTGGATGCTTATTCAAAATGGATTGAGTGTATAATAATGTCTGTAAGCACGTCCACTGCCAACATCGAAAGCCTACGGGCCATGTTTGCCACGCATGGCCTGCCTGATGTCCTTGTCAGTGACAATGGGCTGTGCTTCATCAGCGCTGAATTCAAGGAATTCATGACCCGCAGTCGGGTCAAGCACATCACATCTGCCCCGTTTAAGCCCGCATCTAACCGCCAGGCAGAACGGGCAGTCCAAACCATCAAGCAAAGCTTGAAATGCGCGTCGGACGGCTCCCTGCAGACCCGCCTGTTCCGAGTCCTGCTCAGCTGCCACACAAGACCCCACTCGCTAACCGGGGCTCCCCCTGCCGAGCTGCTCATGAAAAGGGCGCTCAAAACTTGGCTTTCTCTGGTCCACCCTGATCTCCATGATCATTTCGAGGGCAGGCGGCATCAACAAAGCATGTACCATGATCATGCAAATTTGTCACACGATATTGAAGTTAATTACCCTGTATTTGTACTCCACTATGGACATGGTCCCAAATGGCTTGCTGGCACTGTTGCAGCCAAAGAAGGGAGTAGGGTATTTGAGGTCAAACTTGCAAATGGACTAACTTGTAGAAAGCAGTTGGACCAAAACCAACTGCGATTCATAGACAGCCACGGGCAACCTGAAGAGGACACCACCAACTTCGACCCTCCGATTATACACACACAAGTGGCAACCGACATCACAGTTGACCACGAAGCTGAACTCATCGTCCCCAGCAAGGCCAGCTGCGCAGCAGCCCAGCGAAGGCCCAACCAACTCACCTGCACCTGTGTTTGTACCAAGACAATCGACTAGGGAGCGGAAAGCACCAGATCGTCTCACCCTGTAAATAAGTGTACAATTGACTTTGAGGGAGTGATGTTATGTATGCAACCGCATTCTACCGCCATCAGCGGGCGCATCTCTTAGAGTCCCAAGGGATCCCAGCATCCCTTGGGAGCACTGCATATAAGCAGACCTCCCATGCTGTGCTAGCACTCTGGAGTCAGAATAAAGAGACTAAGATCACACTTACTCAAGTCTACAGTACTCAGTTTTATTTGCGACCTAACAGTGAACCTAGCAGAAAGGTGAGTCAGGACCAGAAGAGTCGCAAACAGAAGTTTATTAACTTTCTTGTACTTTACTTGTGGTTAGCAGCAGATTATATTTCGTTTCGCGTTGAAACTACAAAAAGGGCAACTGTTCAATTGTCATCATAGCACATGTGTGTTAAAAACTTCTAATCTGCATGTTTTGAATTTGTTTTTCTTTATTCCATTTCTTAATAGATACAAATTTGTAATAGAAATGAGTGAACAGTTTGGTTTGGACTAGATATGCACTGTTCAAAAAAATTGACTCAGTATACTTTTGAAATTCTAGAAAAAAATGGGTTTTTATTACTATAATCCAATATCAAAACCAAATGTCAACATCTTAAAACTATACAAAATATTTCTAAACTGCTGCATGCAAGCTCTTTTTTTCTTTAAGGAAACAAAATCATGTTGCAATCTCCTTAAGGTTGTCTATCTTCAATTCCCTCCACATACTGTAAATATACACTGAAGACCTTGTAACCAATAGAGAAGGTTATTTTCATGGCGCATACCTCTTTTAAGGATGTGTTACATCATATTGCATGTATTGTATCGTCTGTTGGAAAATGATACGAGTAGGATACTACACGAGCCTGAAGCTTGCCCTGTTACAGAGCACCTTTTATCAGCTAATCACAGGTAGCTGTCATGGATGAGTAATTTCCCGAAGTGGGATGTGTAATTTAACATTTAAATACTGATATCTAAGGTACAAACAGAGTCCACAAAACTTTTCGATTTGTTTTTATTTCTTCCTGAAAATGTGTGTGTTTATGAGCATTAGCTGTTCGAAATTGGGTCTTTGCTCATGCTTTTTCTTCATGCCTGCAGATATCCGAGCTGCCAGGGAGCAGATGTCCACTGTGAATATCTCAGGAATTCCTTATCCTTCACTACCTTTGCAGGAAGCTCCACCTCGGGCTGTGTCTGTGTTCAGCCAAGCACCGTCAGTCTGCTCCTCAACTTCATTCAATGGTAATGTAATGTCACCACAACATCCTAGCAACTATTATAGTGGCATGGTGGGACAACAGCATCCATTTTATAACCGGGTAAGTAAGCTAAAATCTATGACTTTATTGTACTAGATACAAAGTGACCACAGGCTTTAAAAAAATGTTTTAAACACTGCAACATCCTCATATTGCCATCCCCTCACATCCTTTGTTTTGTAGTGCTTACTTTAAGTTTAATCCATTGTGAATCAGGATTTGTGAAGTAAACATATTCTACAATTGAAAATTAGCTATGTCATGTCACATGTTACGTGTATTCATTTTCTTTGTGACTTCATTTGATTTCCTAAATTGTTTTTTTTTCACCTGTTCCTTTTCTGTAGCCATATTTTGCCCCTCATATTTGTTACCTGCCAAGGCAATACTTTGGCAGTTTGCAGCATCCCATCTCACGTTCATCAACTAAAACCAGTTTCTCAAGGGAACAGAACAGTCATCTAGTAAGTATTGCAAAAGAAAAAAAGGGTTAATTTCGTAGTACTGAAATGTAGAATATATTTTGTAAATCATTTAAGTATACAGGGCTTTATAAAATGGCAGTACTAAATCTTAATGAAGTATCAATTTAAGAAAAATATTGCTTAGATTCTCCATACATTTTCACCAAAATACTATCTTTACAATGCAACATTGTTTTGATTCTTAGGGGTTCCGTGCCCTCATTTTAAGTTTACAAGTAAATATTTGTTGTTTTTCTCAATCCTGGCAGAATTTAGTATTTTCACATTCTGCTAAACAAGTAAATATTTGTTGTTTTTCTCAATCCTGGCAGAATTTAGTATTTTCACATTCTGCTAAAGTTGTTCCCTCTTTTTTTTTCATTTCAAACTGTTTGCCTTTGTGTTTATTCATATTAACCTAGCATTGGCTATTTTTTTAAACTTTGAGTTTCTTGCTCAAAATACCTAATTGTGCAAGTTAAAAATTTGATTTGGATGATCAGTGGAGAATTGCTGAACTTTTTGGTTTGAAGTTTTGTAACCCCTTTGACTGTAGCAATTGTAAACTAACAATTTTGGAGTGCATACATTTTTTGCAGTTGATCATGGGAAGCTATTCTGTATGAAACAACAGTAACATAAATTGTCACAGAATATATAAATCAAATGGGAAAAGTTAAGTGGCTAGGGGCTGCTGTCAAACCTCAGTCAGGAACAAAAATTTATTTAAAGTTACTAAAATAGCAACTAAATCAGACTGACTGTCTGAACACCGACCGCATTGTCATCTTTGACCACTTCATATTTTCATGTGGCATTTTGGATTTTTCTCCATTTGTGGTGATATATGATCAGTCTGTGAATTTAAAAGGTTTAGTAATTGCAGAATACTTTGTATTATTTCATTTAGTTTAAGTTACATTTAAAATAATTGTTACACAAAAAACAATTACAAAGATGCCTGAAACAAGAAAAAAAATGTCACCACTTTGCATGTAATAAGAGATTTAGTTCAAGGTACACATTATTTGCTTTCCGATGTATTTGTATTGTTACCCAAAATTGTGATTTTGTTCTTGTCAGGAGGTGATCGAGGAGGCTGCTGATGAGGGGCTTCCTTCCCCCTCAGACACCTCACTGGTAATGAGTAGTCACGTGGTGTGGAGTTGTAGCATCTCATTGCTTCTTCCACTGTGATGATACTTAACTAATTAGAAAGGCCGTTTTGAAGAAGATTTTCATTTTCATCCTCGCTGTCTGTCTCTGGTGTGATTTACGTGGTTACGGTGCTGACCATAATGTCATTTCAAAAACTTCTCTTTTTTGTAGTTTTAAGCGGTCTGTACATCGCTTCAGGTTAGTTCACAGAACTAGACTTTATTAAAACCAGCTTCTGGAAAAATTACCCTTGCATCATAACGCTTCGTAATAGGTAAATCATGAAAGCAATTTCTTGTTACTCTACAAGAAATTCATTTGAACAAATTCCCATTTATTGGTCAGCACTTGATGCAGCCAAACACAATACATTCAACTTTTATTTGTAATCTTTGTCCTGGTTAATTGCATGTAACATAGTTGATACTAGGCTTGTATCAGATCTGAAGTTGTAGTTAAAAATATAAATGGTCTGATGCTTTCCTGGCATCGGTGGGGTAACAAGAACCCTTAATGGGTTTTAACAAGGAATTAGATATGTTCTCATCAACAAATCAGATTTGGGGTTTTAGAAATACACCACGGTAATACTGTGGATAGGTGGGCTAGTTGGTCTGAAGGTATTCTCCTGCCTGAAACTATATTACTATGGGCTAGATTTTACACTTTGTGCAGATCGCCCAAAAATGGGCGTTATTTCCGGTGTGGGCGGTAAAAATGGGTTTTCAGATCACCAGCTTGTCGCCCATTCTCAAAGCCCCTAGTCTCGATTTTTTAAATTGGGTGTTAGCGTTAAATCTCTCTAACCTGCCGTAAAGTGTCGCCATCCTTAGCAACAGCATGTCAACGCTCGTTTTCCGCGATTCATGAGGTCGGGGGTCATCATTACATGCACAGAAGAGGAGACAGAGAGGGGGAGCAGAGAGGGACTGAACTGTGTGTGGATGTGGTGTGTGCTTGTTTGGCTATTGTGGGAGGTATGAGGGAGATTCACCAGCAGCAAAAAGCCTACTAAGCACCAAGAACATAGTTGGCACCGAGCTTTTGTCCAACAAATAATATATAACATGGAAGGGATAGAGGAGGCCCTGGAGCTGTTAGCCAGGGACATTGGTGGCAGAGGGGCTCCCAGTGGTCCCGGAGCGCGGCGCTGCACCCCCATTGCCAACGACACGAGAGCCAGGAGCAACATCTTGCTTCTGGCTCTGAGCACGTTCGCACCTCGGGGCCGTCCTCTCTCGTATCCGTCCAAGCAGTGATTCTGCTGTCATCCCACCCCCCCCCCGCCCCCCAATGAAGCATCGCCTGAGGAGCTCCTTGGCCAGGCGGCTTGGGGTCAGGAGGGGAAGGGGTAGAGGTGGGGATGAGAAGCGGGGGGTGGGGGGGAGGGTTGATTTTTACAGAAAAATGTATGATTTCAGACAAACGGTTGGTTTAAATGTGTTTTATTTAACATAACCTTGTTGACATAAGAGTCTTGCAGCTATGATGCCACCGGGGGCCCTTTCCTGCAGTCTACAGGGGGGGGGCGGGGGCCTGGCTTCAGCGTCAGCCTGATTGTGTGGCCCGAGGTCAGCGTCCACCTCCTCGTCCTCCTCCTCTTCTCTCTCCTGAGGTGGACCGTCACACCCTTCTGGCAATTCTTGTCCCCTCCTGATAGCCAAATTGTGCAGCATAGAAACATAGAAAATAGGTGCAGGAGTAGGCCATTCGGCCCTTCTAACCTGCACCGCCATTCAATGAGTTCATGGCTGAACATGCAACTTCAGTACCCCATTCCTGCTTTCTCGCCATACCCCTTGATCCCCCTAGTAGTAAGGACTTCATCTAACTCCTTTTTGAATATATTTAGTGAATTGGCCTCAACAACTTTCTGTGGTAGAGAATTCCACAGGTTCACCACTCTCTGGGTGAAGAGGTTTCTCCTCATCTCGTTCCTAAATGGCTTACCCCTTATCCTTAGACTGTGACCCCTGGTTCTGGACTTCCCCAACATTGGGAACATTCTTCCTGCATCTAACCTGTCTAAACCCATCAGAATTTTAAACGTTTCTATGAGGTCCCCTCTCATTCTTCTGAACTCCAGTGAATACAAGCCCAGTTGATCCAGTCTTTCTTGATAGGTTAGTCCCGCCATCCCGGGAATCAGTCTGGTGAACCTTCGCTGCACTCCCTCAATAGCAAGAATGTCCTTCCTCAAGTTAGGAGACCAAAACTGTACACAATACTCCAGGTGTGGCCTCACCAAGGCCCTGTACAACTGTAGTAACACCTCCCTGCCCCTGTACTCAAATCCCCTCGCTATGAAGGCCAACATGCCATTTGCTTTCTTAACCGCCTGCTGTACCTGCATACCAACCTTCAATGACTGATGTACCATGACACCCAGGTCTCGTTGCACCTCCCCTTTTCCTAATTTTTCACCATTCAGATAATAGTCTGTCTCTCTGTTTTTACCACCAAAGTGGATAACCTCACATTTATCCACATTATACTTCATCTGCCATGCATTTGCCCACTCACCTAACCTATCCAAGTCACTCTGCAGCCTCATAGCATCCTCTTCGCAGCTCACACTGCCACCCAACTTAGTGTCATCCGCAAATTTGGAGATACTACATTTAATCCCCTCGTCTAAATCATTAATGTACAGTGTAAACAGCTGGGGCCCCAGCACAGAACCTTGCGGTACCCCACTAGTCACTGCCCGCCATTCTGAAAAGTCCCCAGTTACTCCTACTCTTTGCTTCCTGTCTGACAACCAGTTCTCAATCCATGTTAGCACACTACCCCCAATCCCATGTGCTTTAACTTTGCACATTAATCTCTTGTGTGGGACCTTGTCGAAAACCTTCTGAAAGTCCAAATATACCACATCAACTGGTTCTCCCTTGTCCACTCTACTGGAAACATCCTCAAAAAATTCCAGAAGATTTGTCAAACATGATTTCCCTTTCACAAATCCATGCTGACTTGGACCTATCATGTCACCTCTTTCCAAATGCGCTGCTATGACATCCTTAATAATTGATTCCATCATTTTACCCACTACTGATGTCAGGCTGACCGGTCTATAATTCCCTGTTTTCTCTCCCTCCTTTTTTAAAAAGTGGGGTTACATTGGCTACCCTCCACTCGATAGGAACTGATCCAGAGTCTATGGAATGTTGGAAAATGACTGTCAATGCATCCGCTATTTCCAAGGCCACCTCCTTAAGTACTCTGGGATGCAGTCCATCAGGCCCTGGGAATTTATCGGCCTTCAATCCCATCAATTTTCCCAACACAATTTCCCAACTAATAAGGATTTCCCTCAGTTCCTCCTCCTTACTAGACCCTCTGACCCCTTTTATATCCGGAAGGTTGTTTGTGTCCTCCTTAGTGAATACCGAACCAAAGTGCTTGTTCAATTGGTCTGCCATTTCTTTGTTCCATGTTATGACTTCCCCTGATTCTGACTGCAGGGGACCTACGTTTGTCTTTACTAACCTTTTTCTCTTTACATATCTATAGAAACTTTTGCAATCCGTCTTAATGTTCCCTGCAAGCTTCTTCTCGTACTCCATTTTCCCTGCCCTAATCAAACCCTTTGTCCTCCTCTGCTGAGTTCTAAATTTCTCCCAGTCCCCGGGTTCGCTACTATTTCTGGCCAATTTGTATGCCACTTCCTTGGCTTTAATACTATCCCTGATTTCCCTTGATAGCCACGGTTGAGCCACCTTCCCTTTTTTATTTTTACGCCAGACAGGAATGTACAATTGTTGTAGTTCATCCATGCGGTCTCTAAATGTCTGCCCATTGCCCATCCACAGTCAACCCCTTAAGTATCATTCGCCAATCTATCCTAGCCAATTCCTTCAAAGTTACCCTTCTTTAAGTTCTGGACCATGGTCTCTGAATTAACTGTTTCATTCTCCATCCTAATGCAGAATTCCACCATATTATGGTCACTCTTCCCCAAGGTGCCTTGCACAACGAGATTGCTAAATAATCCTCTCTCATTACACAACACCCAGTCTAAGATGGCCTCCCCCCTAGTTGGTTCCTCGACATATTGGTCTAGAAAACCATCCCTTATGCACTCCAGGAAATCCTCCTCCACCGTATTGCTTCCAGTTTGGTTAGCCCAATCTATGTGCATATTAAAGTCACCCATTATAACTGCTGCACCTTTATTGCATGCACCCCTAATGTCCTGTTTGATGCCCTCCCCAACATCACTACTACTGTTTGGAGGTCTGTACACAACTCCCACTAATGTTTTTTGCCCTTTGGTGTACATGGAGCACACCACCATACCTGCTCAGGGTGGTATTGGAGCTCGCCTACCAAGTGGTCCAGGAATCTAAAGCGCTGCTTAAGCACTCCAATGGTTTTCTCCACGATATTGCAAGTGGCTCTGTGGCTTTTGTTGTATCGCTTCTCTGCTTCGGTGTGGGTGTCATGCAGGGCGGGTCATCAGCCAGGTGGCAAGCCCATATCCTTTGTCACCAAGCATCCAGCATTGACCTTGTGGCTGATTGTTAAACAAGTCAGATACAGTGCTCTCACACAGGATGTGAGCATCATGGATGCTGCCCGGAAATTTAGCATTCACTGCCATAATAATTTGCTGGTGATCAACAACGAGTTGTACATTCAGGGAGTGGAATCCCTTGCGGTTCCTGAAAACCTCTGCATCGTGAAAAGGTGCATGCATTGCGATGTGCGTACAGTCTATTGTTCCCTGCACCTTGGGAAAGTTAACAATTCAGTAGAATTCTAAAGCCCTCTCAGTCTGAGCCTCCCTGGTCATAGGGAAGCTGATAACATCCATCCTGCGTGTGTATAGGGCTTCAGTGACCTGTCTAATGCAGCAGTGTGTGGCATGCTGAGACATACCGCAAATTTCGCCAGCTGAGGCCCGAAAAGAACCCGACGCGTAGAACAAAAGTGCCGCGGTGACTTTGACCTCGACGGACAGCGTAGTCCTGATGGTGCTGGCAGGCTGCAGATCTCCCTTGATGAGCTGGCATATCTCACTGATAACCTCTTTGTGGCAGCACAGTCTCTGAAGGCAGGTGGTGTCGGACAAGTTGAGGTAAGACTGCTTCTCCCTGCACTTGCGGGGGGTGTAACGTCTGGTCCTCCTCATCAGTCTGTCACGTCTTACATTGGGCACATGATGTTGTCGAGCGTACCTTCTGCCATCTCGAGTTTGCAGCTTATAAGTGATCATCAAGAGAGGGTGAGAAAGGACAGGCCCCATTGCAATAGCTATCTGTTTTCCACCGATTGGTCACAAAGAATGAATGTCCCCACTAAGACACCAAGTAAATTCCAATTGTCCACAGTATGGTGAGATGTTTATTCAGATGTTCACATCACCTCCAAAGACCTCCAGAATATATCCGAACTCCCCCGAGGTTGAAGCAGAGCAGCCTTTTAAATGATGCGACATGTGATTTAGAACATGGGGTCCATATCGCTGAGAGTAGTTCCGGTTAGTTCCACTTTTTCCAAGCGTTTTTTTCGGCGAACGATATTGTGGGCGAGAAGTGCACGAGGTGTCGAAAGTAAGGATGGGTGATATACTGGGCATTAGTTTCGGCAAATGTGATCTTTACAACAAAAAACAGTGGCCTGGAGGTATTATTCAATCTCGGTGTTAATTACATGCCGAAAGTAACGTTGGGCGATATTATGGGCGTTGGGATCACCCATTCTGATGATTCTGCCCAAAAAAAGTGGGCGGGCGGTATTTTTCTTTCTTTCCGTTTGTGCGTAACTGCAATGCTCAGCGATAAGTGACCGAGAAATGGGCGTCAGTTTCCATTTTGTGGCTAAATGGGCGATATCTGGGCATTACACGTCATTTCAGCGTTAAAATAGACGTTAAGTGGACATTATGCATGCAAAAATAATGGAAAATCTAGCCCATGGTAATAGTATTGTAGTACACCGTTAGTCCACCACTCTTTCTCCCCTCCGCCTGCACTCCCAGCACACCAATGCCACATGTTCAATGGGTCAGTTTCATATTAATGAAGGCATGGATACCCATCCTATTCAGAAATATTGAAAGTGCTCTATACTTTAGTGACTGACATTTTTGAATCTCCATAAGAACCTAATGTAACTTCACCTCCATTAGTATGAAGCTAAATCTCAACCTGTTGGGGTACCAGGAACGGGATATACAAAAGAAACACAAAAAAATGAACTTGGTATCCAATTTTTGTTGTATGTTCAATATCAGAGAGGATTTTGGGGGTAAATGTGGCATACATACTGACAAATTGAGATTGGAAACAAAAATTCCTGGATAAGATAGCATGCATTCTAGGGTTTTGAAGCAGATTACGGAGGAAATATGCCAGACACTAGTTATTGTAACGAAGGAACCATTGGGCCCAAGTGAGGTTTTGAAGTACTGAAAGTAAGTGAATATGGTGCCAATATTTAAAAATTGTGACAGAGCTGACTTTGGCAACTATGGGCCCATTAGCTTTCTGCCTTCTTCCCACCACCTCTGGAGGTATTAGCTACTGTGTGCTCACCTTTAGTGATCTGCTGAGATCAATGCCGTTTAGGTTGCCAGTGGCTTGGATGGAGATGAGCACATTGATGCCTATAATATTTGCCTCTGTAGCTGCGAGACCATGGTTGACATCACGAGGAACATTGTTGGCTGGCACTATCGGTTCTGTGGTCGGCTTGGTGGCTGGATTGCTTGGGGAAGTTATCAAGTAATAGATGTTTCCAGCAAATATAATATAGTCATCATCATCATCATCGGCAGTCCCTCGAAATTGAGGAAGACTTGCTTCCACTCTAAAAGTGAGTTCTTATGTGGCTGCACAGTCAAGTGCGGGAATTACAATCTCTGTCACAGGTGGGGCAGACAGTGATTGGGAAGCCTGGTTTGCCGCACGCTGCTTTCGCTGTCTGTGCATGCTCTCGGCGACGAGACTCGAGGTGCTCAGTGCCCTCCCGGATGTTCTTCCTCCATTTTGGGCAGTCTTGGGCCAGGGATTCCTAGGTGCCGGTAGGAATGTTGCACTTTGTCAAGGAGGCTTTGAGGGTGTCCTTAAAACAATTCCTCTGCCCACCTGGGGGCTCTGAATAGAGCGCTTGTTTTGGGAGTCTTGTGTCGGGCATGCAGACGATGTGGCCTGCCCAACGGAGCTGGTCGAGCGTGGTCAGTGCATCAATGCTGGGGCTGTTGGCCTGAGCGAGGACACTGATGTTGGTGCATCTATACTCCCAGTGGATTTGCAGGATCTTGTGGAGGCAACATTGATGGTATTTCTCCAGCGCTTTGACATGTCTGCTGTATATAGTGCACATCTCTCAGCCATATAGGAGGGCGGCTATCACTACTGCCCTGTAAACCTCACAGATTTGAGGTCCTGGTCTTCAAACACACTCTTCTTCAGGCAACCAAAGTCTGCACTGGCACACTGGAGGCAGTGTTGGACCGATGTCTGCCCTTGCTGATAGTCGGCTCCCAAGGTATGGAAAATGGTCCACATTGTCCAAGGCCGAGCCGTGCTTGTGATGGGGGCTGGGGCTGAGGCAGAGTGGATAGAGAAACCCGTAGAGTATAGTATCCTTGGTAATCTATCAGTTTCGACTATATGCTGGGATTGAGGTTCTACCATCTTGTTAGTTAATTGATGATCCACTTTATTCACACAAGTAGTCTTTATGACTTGAAAGGGAAGGCAATTATTAAGTTAAAGAATACTGTGTAGGCTGTGTGGAGGGAAAATAAGTTTATCTCTTTCATTCAATCTGTACATACAAATGACTAGGTCATTGCATAGAAACATAGAAAATAGGTGCAGGAGTAGGCCATTCGGCCCTTCAAGCCTGCACCACCATTTAATATGATCATGTCTGATCATGCAACTTCAGTACCCCATTCCTGCTTTCTCTCTATACCCCTTGATCCCTTTAGCCGTAAGGGCCACATCTAACTCCCTTTTGAATATATCTAACAAACTGGCCTCAACAACTTTCTGTGATCGAAAATTCCACAGGTTCACAATTCTCTGAGTGAAGAAGTTTTTCCTCATCTTGGTCCTAAATGGCTTACTCCTTATCCTTGGACTGTGTGACCCCTGGTTCTGGACTTCCCCAACATCGGGAACATTCTTCCTGCATCTAACCTGTTCAATCTCATCAGAATTTTATGTTTCTATGAGATCCCCTCTCATTCTTCTAAATTCCAGTGAATATAAGCCTAGTCAATCCAGTCTTTCTTCATATGTCAGTCCTGCCATCCCGGGAATCAGTCTGGTGAACCTTCGCTGCACTCCCTCAATAGAAAGAATGTCGTTCCTCAGATTAGGAGACCAAAACTGTGCACAATATTCAAGGTGTGGCCTCACCAAGGCCCTGTACAAGTGCAGTAAGACCTCCCTGCTCCTATACTCAATTCTTCTTGCTAGGAAGGCCAGCATGCCATTTGCCTTCACAGCCTGCTGTACCAGCATGCCAACTTTCAATGACTGATGTACCATGACACCCAGGTCTCGTTGCACCTTCCCTTTTCCTAATCTGTCACCATTCAGATAATATTCTGCCTTCCTGTTTTTGCCATCAAAGTGGATAACCTCACATTTATCTACAATATACTGCATCTGCCATGCATTTGCCCGCTCACCTAACCTGTCTAAGTCACCCTGTAGCCTCTTAGCATGCTCCTCACAGCTCACAATGTCACCCAGCTTAGTGTCATCTGCAAACTTGTAGATATTACATTCAATTCCTTCGTCGAAATCATTAATGTATATTGTAAATAGCTGGGATCCCAGCACTGAACCTCGCGGTACCCCACTAGTTACGGCCTGCCATTCTGAAAAGGACCCATTTATTCTTACTTTTTGCTTCCTGTCTGCCAACCAGTTCTCTATCCACGGCAATACATTACCCCCAATACCATGTGCTTTAATTTTGCACACGAATCTCTTGTGTGGGACCTTGTCAAAAGCCTTTTGAAAGTCCAAATACACCACCTCCACTGGTTCTCCCTTGTCCACTCTACTAGTTAGATCCTCAAAAAATTCTCGAAGATTTGTCAAGCATGATTTCCCTTTCATAAATCCATGCTGACTTGGACCGATCCTGTCACTGCTTTCCAAATGCGCTGCTATTACATCTTCAATAATTGATTCCAACATTTTCCCCACTACCGATGTCAGGCTACCCGGTCTATAATTCCCTGTTTTCTCTCTCCCTCCTTTTTTAAAAAGTGGGGTTACATTAGCTACCCTCCAATCCAGAGGAACTAATCCAGAGTCTATGGCCCCAAGTTTCCACATGATTTGCTCCTGATTTTTAGGAGCAACTGGTGTAGAACGCAGTATCTTAGAAATCGGAATTCTCCACATTTAGTTTCCTCCAGTTCTAGTCAGGTAGAACAGTTTCACTTTGGAACAGAATTTTTTTTTCACTGGCCACTGACACCTGATTTCAAAGTTTCCACAGTGAAAACGTACTCCAAACTAACTTAGAATGGAGTAAGTGAAGATTTTTGTACGCTTGAAAAAACCTTGTCTACACTTCAAAAAAAAATGAGGCGCAGGTTACAAATTAGGCGTAGGGAACGAGGTGGGGGGGGGGGGAGGGAAGTCATTAAATTCTACAATCAATCCTTAGTTATACTTATACAAATATTATACAAATAAATCCAACCTGAATAAAAATTTATAAGCAAAGAAAAGATTAAATAAACCATGTTCCTACATGTGTGAAAGTGCTTCAGGCAGGCCTTTCAGGCAGCGGTGTGGCGTCAATGTCTCGACGGCAGCGGCAGCAAGCAGCCTTCGAGCTGAGCTGCAGTGCTTGAGGCAGGGGTGTGGCATCAGTGTCTCATCTCGACGGCAGCGGCAGGCAGCAAGCAGCCTTCGAGCTGAGCTGCTGTGCTTGAGGCAGGCCTTCATTCCCTGCGAAGATGCAGCACCCGGACGGACTTGAGGCCATTCGGCCATGGGATTGCAGCGGTATCAGTGGCTGGCCGGGAGCCGAAGAATGAACACAGGACACACGCAGCTGCAGATTTAAAATTCTTTAGGCCGTTTGGCCACGCTTATGGGGTGGCGTCAGTGGCTCGAAGGCAGCCGAAGAATCAGGAGCGGACGTGAGGCCATTCGGCCATGGGATTGCAGCGGCATCAGTGGCTGTCCGGGAGCCGAAGAAAGAACAGCAGCAGCCTTCGAGCTGTGAGGGAGACTGACTGAGGCCATTTGGACAGGGAGAGGCAGCCACATCGACATCTTTATATTTAAATTTGCAGAATGGGTGCTGCATTGTCAACACCACATATTATGCAATGGTTTGCTTCCTCATGCAAGAAATTCTTTGTTCTTGGTGGACGTTGATCCATTGCAAAGTTGAATTGGCACTTTTATTTCTCCAAACACACAGTCCTTAATTTGCAGGCACCGGTTCTGCAAGTTTAGCAGTGAAAAGCTGAACTCACTGATTTCAGCAGTTGATTTATTCAGCAGTGCTGCTAAAAGCACTCCCTCACACACAGAAATATCAAGAAAATTAAAATACAAGCCTTTGCAGGGGTCCAAGAAACAAATCTTCACTTTTTATGCAGTACTTTTAAAAATGGCCGAGTGCCAATGTTTACTTCAGACTGCGCGTGCGCGAACGCCCCAACGCGCACGCGCAGGGTTGCCGGCACCAAGAAGCCTCATTTCAATTGTACCCGCCCCCTCCTACTTACAAAATCGGCGCAAGTGGTACGCTCCGCCCCCTGTGCGCCGCGCCAAGCAGACATCGAGCTCCAAGGAGCTCGAGAATGCTGCACTTTTTTTTCGGCGCGAAAAACAGGCGCCCAGCTCTGAGGTGCGCCTTTTTCGCCGCGTGTGGAAACTTGGGGCCTATAGAATATTGGAAAATGACCACCATTGCATTCACTATTTCTAGGGACACTTCCTTAAGTGCTCTGGGATACAGACTATCAGGCCTTGGGGATTTATCGGCCTTCATTCCCATCAATTTCCCGAACACAATTTTCTGACTAATAAGGATTTCCTTCAATTCCTCCTCCTCGCTAGACTCTCGGTCCCCTAGTATTTCCGGACAGCTATTTGTGTCTTCCTTAGTGAAGACAGAACCAAAGTATTTGTTCAATTGGTCTGCCATTTCTTTGTTCCCCATTATAAATTCACCTGATTCTGACTGCAAGGGACCTATATTTGTCTTCACTAATCTTTTTCTCTTCACATATCTATAGAAGCTTTTGCAGTCAGTTTTTATGTTCTCTGCAAGCTTACTCTCATACTCTATTTCCCCCCTCCTAATTAAACCCTTTGTCCTCTGCTGAATTCTAAATTTCTCCCAGTCCTCAGGTTTGCTGTTTTTTCTGGCCGATTTATATGCCTCTTGGATTTAACACTATCCCTAATTTCCTTGGTTAACCATGGTTGAGCCACCTTCCACATTTTATTTTTACGCCAGACAGGGATGTATAATTGTTGAAGTTCATCCATGTGATCTTTAAATGTCTGCCATTGTCTATCCACTGTCAACCCTTTTAGTATAATTTGCCAGTATATCCTAGCCAATTCACATCTCATGCCATCAAAGTTACCTTTCTTTAAGTTCAGGACTCTAGTCTCTGAATTAATTGTGTCACTCTCCATCTTAATGAAGAATTCTACCATGTTATGGTCACCCTTCCCCAAGGGGCCTCGCACAATAAGATTGCTAATTAATCCTCCCTCGTTACACAACACCCAGTCTAGGATGGCCTGCTCTCTAGTTGGTTCCTCGACATATTGGTCAAGAAAACCATCCCTTATACACTCCAGGAAATCCTCCTCCACCATATTGCAATAGTTTGGTTAGCCCAATGTATATGTAGATTAAAGTCACCCATGATAACTGCTGTACCTTTATTGCACAGATCCCTAATTTCCTGTTTGATGCCATCCCCAACCTCACTACTACTGTTTGGTGGTCTGTACACAACTCCCACTAGCGTTTTCTGCCCTTTGGTGTTCCGCAGCTCTACCCATACAGATTCCACATCATTCAAGCTAATGTCCTTCCTTACTATTGCGTTAATCTCCCCTTTATAACCAGCAACGCTACCCCACCTTCTTTTCCTTTCTGTCTATCCTTCCTGAATATTGAATACCCCTGGATGTTGAGTTCCCAGCCTTGGTCACCCTGGAGCCATGTCTCCGTAATCCCAATTACATCATATCCGTTAACAGCTGTCTGCGCAGTTAATTCATCCACCTTATTCCGAATGCTCCTCGCATTGAGACACAGAGCCTTCAGGCTTGTTTTTTACCCTTTGGAGAGGGAGGAACACAGACAAAAGTGAAGATTTTCTATCAGCTGACAGATTTGCATGTACAAATGGGGCAGACACGTGGAGCCACCTGCTTTATTACTGTGAATGATTTGGTCTTCTATTTATATTAAATGACATGCAAATAATATAACCTGGTTCCCAGGCTACCTTCAAGAACACTATCTGATGTCCGAAAACAACACAAGTCCTGGAGTGACCCGCTCGCACCTTCCAGGCCCTCCGTGCAACTGCATTGCTCCTGACCCTCAAATGCCCTGCTTTAAAGGGGATCTGGTTCTTTTCTTGTACCATAGTGCAACTTTGGCCTGTGCTTGCATAATAAGATTGCATGTTTAGCTGAGAGCATTTTTAGGTATTTACCCACTTTATAATCTTTTCAGCCTTTGCCTCTGTCCTACAAGTTTTGTTTGTAGTACAATAAGT
Organism: Pristiophorus japonicus; assembly: GCF_044704955.1. NCBI lineage: Eukaryota > Metazoa > Chordata > Chondrichthyes > Pristiophoridae > Pristiophorus > Pristiophorus japonicus. The sequence continues at coordinate 56,443,456 of NC_091983.1, forward strand.
GCTTAGTCCAAATGTTTATCCCGTTCCCTAGACCTGGATGTTTTCATTCTCTGCCCTTGCGTTTTCAAACTGTTGTTCAGATATAGAGACAAGATGAAGATTTCCCTTTCTCTTTCATTTGCTCTCCCACTAAAAATGTTAAAAGAAAGAAATGCTGGAATAGATTGACTTTTTAAATCATCTTAAAATGAGGGGGAACGGTAGGACAACTAATGCCAGAGCTCCCTGGACGTAGAAAGAGATAGAGTAAGGTGAAGCAGAACAAGAGCGCTTACGACAGGTTGAGAATACAAGTGAGAATCGGGCTGAATATCGAAATTTCAGAGGAAAAATAAAGAAAATAAGAGGGGCAAAGAGAGAGTATGAGAATAGATTGGTAGCTAACATAAAAGGGAATTCAAAAATCTTCTATCGACATATAAATAATCGGGTAGTAAGAGGAAGGGTGAGGCCATTTAGGAGGCAGAGGGCATGGTACTAAATGAGTGCTTTGCAATCTGTCTTCAAGAATGAGAAGGCTGCCAAAGTCATAGTGAAAGAGGAGGTCGTGGAGATAGGGGATGAGATAAAAATTGGTGGAGGGGGTATTAGAAAGACTGTCTCTACTTTAAAATTGATAAGTCACCAGGACCGGATGGGATGCATCCTAGGATACTGAGGGATGTCAGAGGAAATCGCAGAGATACTGGCCATAATCTTCCAATTCTCCTCAGATACAGGGGTGGTTTCAGAGGACTGGTGAATTGCCACATGTGACATCTGATACAAGTCATCCTTGGGCTATCAGATGATATCAACAAATTATCGGGGGGAGGGGGGGCGGCGGCTCATGGTCCCGATGTAGTGGCCAGGCTATCAAATGCATTGGCATTATTCATGGGCAAGGACACAAGCTCCAAGACGAAGCTATCAATTTACTATTTTCATTTACTAATTTACTATTGGGAAAATTCAATTTGGTGATGTGATTTTCCTGTTTCTATTTTACATCCTCAGTCACTTCCTCTCATTAAATTTTGCACATCCCATTATTTATCATTCTATCTCATTCATGAGCCCTAGAAGAATGTTACTGTTCAATAGTTAAGATAGAAAACATAGATTAAATGTTCCACCTGGTTCAGTTATTGACACATTGGGCCCGAAATTCAGTACCGCTGGAAAGCTGGTGCTCCCCCCCACCTTTTTGTGGCCATTAGCGCCAAAAATATTTGTGGCTGGGCCACCCCATATTCAGCTCCAAAAGTGAGCAAATAGGTTCCAGCGCTAATGAACCCTTCCAAAGTGGATTTTTCAGCAGTGTGGCTGTCTTCATTTGAGCGTTATCACCACTGAGAAATTCAGCATGCAGGTAAGGGTTTCTAATGAACCAGCTGCTCCCTGACCATTTTAAAGGCCAGGGTTTGCAGCAAGGCCCTGAGGGGGGTGGGGGGCGGGGGGGCAAGGAGACTAGAAGGATGGCTGGTCTAAAAGGTGCAAGGAGAGCCAACAGGTTGACTGATATGGAGCTGAAGACACTGATGGATGGTGCGGAGGACAGAAGAAGAATACTGTTTCCTGATGTGAGGAGACCTGGCAGACAGGCAGTACATAATGCATGGAGGGAAATTGCAGGGGAGGTGTTGAGCACCTCCATATATGTGAAGACATACCCTCCCAGGAGGGTGCTGGCCAGTCTGCACCCGGCTTTTCAGGGTGGCGATGGGTCGAAGCCTCCTAGCTCTGGGGTGACGGGGATCCTCTTGCACTGCCGCCGCCTCCTCCTCTTCCTCCTGCGTCTCCTCCTCCTTCGTCTCCTCCTCTTCTTCCTTCTCCGCAGGTGGTACACTTGCTCGACCTCCAGCAGCTGTCCCCTCATGATGGCCAGGTTGTGCAACATGCAGCAGACCATGACCATTATGGAGACCTGTTGAGAGTACTGCAAGGTGCCACCAGAGCGGTCCAGGCACCAGAACTTCTGCTTAAGGATGCCTATGCACTGCTCGATGATGCACCTGGTGGCACAATGAGCGTCATTGTATGCGTGCTCTGGCGCTGTCCTGGGGTTTCAGAGAGGAGTGAGCAGCCAAGTGGACAGAGGATATCTCTTGTCCCCAAGCAGCCAACCGCCATCCTGATTCAGGCCGGTGAAGATGGTGGGCACACTGGTCTGGTGCAGAATGAACTAATCATAGCTGCTGCCTCCCTTGCCCACTGCCTGTCTGCACGGTGCTGACGGCGACGCCTTCTCCTGCGTACCGCCCTGCTTCTTATCGGGTATCGCCCTCCCAACACTCCTCCCATCCTCTGGGTGAACCCTGCCAAGTAGGTCTCTGCAGCCCACAGGACTCCACTAAAAAGGCAGACCCTGAAAGTTATGCAAAAGTACAGGGATAGGTGCAAACCTCTGAGCGGCACTCGGCAGGTTTAATGGAGCCTAAACAATTAATAAAACTATATGAAAAGATAAATACTGCGGAAGCATGCTGGAAAATGAAATAAAAACAATAAGTAATAAAACTTTTTACCTACCAAAGGGCCCCAGCGGTGACTCGTTCGAGCACCACATCGAAAACCTCGCGGGGGCACTGCCGGGAAAAGTCCTACCTTTTCCTTGGTGAATTTCATTGTGGTAGTCCCTTTCCAGCGGCCCCCGCAGAGCTCACCGCTGGAAACCTTCCTTTACTGCGGTTTCACCACACCGTTTCCGGTGAAAGTGAACATAGCTAAAATCCTTCCTGAGCTGAATATGGCTCGTGGAGGGAAAAGTGGGCGTCCCTTTGGGTACGGTGAATTTCGGGCCCATTCTGTTTGTTTATTTTAGAGGACCTTTTATTTCCCATAATATTGTGCCTGAATCTATTTTATTATAGCAATATTGTTGAAATGCTGGAATAGATTAACTTTTTAAATCATGTTAAAACATTCTAACAAAGGGCAAAATATCAATTTCAGTAAACTTGACGTTTCAGCTTGACTTACTTTTGGGAAGTTAATGCTGTGCCAAAAAGCATTTGGAGGCATTGTTAATCCTGAATTATCCATATTGCAATGTCCACATTTCCCCCTCTCCCATTGTCACCTTGTACCCAGCCAACAGTGGGCCGATCACTTGTGGATGGACTTCTGTTGGGGTTATAGGAACTTCAATCCAAGTAACGCAAAGGCTGGTAATTTTAACTGGCACCTTGCAACTCATATTTACTTTTTTTAAATTTATAATCAAATTCAAATTGTAATGGGATGGTTTGTATTTTTCCATCAGCTGGTTTTATTTTCAAGTTAGAAGACCTCTGTCTGTAGTGTGCCTGCTTTTATAGGCATTCAGTCATTTTCCCACATTTACACAATCAATATTTTAAATATAGGTTTAGTGTGTGGTGATGGTGTGTTCAAAATCTTTTTTTAATAGGATTTATATATAATAAGCGTATGGGGAAAAAAATAATTAAACTACGGAGGTTATAAAAGCATTGGGTTTCTCGTAAACATGGTATTTCAATCAGGCAGCATGTCCAACATGTTGTCTAAATTTGTAAGTTCTGGCATTTAATGGTATTTTTATAGGCCAGATTTGAGGTTTCCTAAACCGATTCATAGTTTAATTCATTTGACTTTGCCAGTCTGGGCAAAATATCCAATATGTGGCATTGTACTCCCTTTGGGGGCAACAACAGACCAAATTATATAAAACATCATGCTACAGGTACAAGTTCCCCAGTGCCTCAGTGAGTAAAAATGCATTGAAGGATATAGCACTATGTCATACAGACTGGGTAAAACTCCAGGTTTGATACCTGATCTGTAATGAATTAATTGATCTCCGCTGGGACGGCAATGGTGATACTATGATTGATCACAGTGACACTGGGCTAGGGTGAGAAAAAATAAATCCTAGTTTCCACTTCTAATATCTGTCTAATAACCCGTGCTAGAAAGTATGTGAACATTTAGGTAAGATCAGGACCAACTGTTATGGTTAATCAGTAATCACAGTCCAGGCTCACACAATCATAGAATAAGAGCAGTCACATGACAAAGTCACATAATCACAAAGGACATGAAAACTGCCTATTTAATCATATTGAAATATATTGCCAAGTCAGAGAGATCTGGGTGTCCTTGTACATGAATCACAGAAAGTTAACATGCAGGCACAGCAAGCAAATAGGAAGGCAAATGGTATGTTGGCTTTTATTGCAAAGGTTTGGAGCATAAACTAAGGAACTCTTACTGCAATTATATAGGGCTTTGAAGAGATCACACATGGCTTACTGTGTACAGTTTTGCGGGGCGAAATTTGGCATAGTCCTGTTTGGGGACGGTAACAGCTGCGAGGCGGGAGTTCCTGCGCCAGGCGCAGTAGTCCCGCCCCGTGAGCTATATTGGCTTGCTGCCCCCGACAGGAAGTTGAGTGCAAAATATCACGTTCCACTTCGGGAGCGGGAAGCAAATACATACAAAGTTTCCAACACCAGGCGGTGGGATGCGTAGCGCTGGCGGGTAAACGGGGCCTTCGCCTTCCATTGAGGGGGAGGGCCAAGCTGGCTTCTCTGCGGACGGGAAACGGGGCCATTACTGGACCACCAGGGAGCGGGGTGCCGTGGCAGCAGCCTGGCGCACAAGCGGACTGCCGGACTGAAAGATCACGGCACAGACCCCACAATCTACAAAGAAGGCCACGACCGGTAAGTCAGCCATTTTTATTACTGTCACGCCTCCCCTTTAATTTTCATCCTGCGAGCAGCCTACAGCCCGGGGCAACTTCATGGGGCACTACCAAATTTTAGCTCTGGGGCGAAAACGGGTCGCTGCACACGTTTACTGCCGCCACTAAACTCACTTGGGATTTCACGGGAGTCAATAGCAGCACTGTGCCCGGACAAAAAGTCGTTTGCACCCCATTAATGCTAACTGGAGGCGCAAACGACCCAAATTTTTTTCCCCTGGTCTCCTTACCTAAGCAAGGAAATATTTGCCTTAGATGGGGTGCAATGAAGGTTCACTAGATTGATTCTTGGGATGAGCAGGCTGTCCTGAGAAGAGATTGAGTAGACTGAGCCTATATTCTCAGGAGTTTAGAATAATGAGAGGTGAGGGCTTTACAGGGTAGATGCTGAGGATCTGTTTCCCCTGGCTGGAGAGTCTAGAACTAGGGGGAATACTCGGAATAAAGGATCGGCCATTTAGGACTGAGATGGAGAGAAATTTCTTCACTCAGAGGGTTGTGAACCTTTGGAATTCTCTACCCCAAAGGGCTGTTGATCCTCAGTCAATGAGTATATTCAAGACTAAGATTAGATTTTTGGGCACTAAGGAAATCCAGGGAAATGGGGATGGGCCAGAAAGTTGATGTAGAAGTTCAGCCATGATATTGAATGGCGGAGCAGGCTCAATGGGCCGTGTGGGCTACTCCTGTTCCTATTTATGTCCTTTATGTTATGTATACTGTAAGTCATCACTCTACTCAAGTTTTTATTTTTTACATTAACTTATTAGCATTTTACATGAATTTCATTTGCCCAAATTTCTCTTTGCCCGTTTCCTGACTTTTGCTTATTCCATATTCCTTCTTTTAGGAAATGATTTAGAGTGTCAGTTTTGACTCCATGGTGGAATATTCCACATGCTGACTGGACTTATAGCAATTATAATAGCATAGATACTTGGCAACATGGCCTCCTCTTCTATTCCAGTTGCCAGGTACAAAGTTGGCAGCTTTGCAAAGACTCTTTTTCCTTAAGCTGCATTATTGAAGGTCTGTCTTGTACACCATTTCTGTGTTAAGCCATAAACCATATTTACTTGAGTAAACTTTTTTAATGAGTAGTCTTTGATTTTTAGATGCAATTTGCTATTTTATGATTCAGTTTAAAATTCTTGAGTGACTGCAGTAACATTTCTGTACCCTAACAACAAGCATCCTACATTTTTTTTTAAGTTTATCCTTCTATAAATTTTGTAGAAACATGTTCTACTGGTTAATGACTTTATAATTTCAATCCAAATTTTATGATTTAATTAATAAATTTAATTAATTTAATAAATTAAATAGGCTATATGTAAGAATTATACTGATTTTGGAGCCTGCAAATAGCATGCAGTAATCTAATAGTTATATGCTGTTTGGCTGTCAGTAATTATAGCATGTAATTATTCTAAAGGATCTGTTTTGAATAATTTCCAAACAATACAAAAATGACAAACTGCAATTATGTATCCAAGTTTAGAAGGGTTTCTGAATGTATTTTATGTTTATTGAAGAAAAACTCTATTTAATGCACTGTCGACTACTTCAATAATTAATCTTTGGCATTTTTATTCTTTTATCTATATAAGAAAACTTAAATGTTAGTGACTTTCCTTTCTCTTACTAATGGCATGAACGGTTTTGAGAATATCTTTTGTAAGTTTTTGGAAACACAGGCACTTCTTAAACAACTAGTTCTTGTTACTGATTGTTAGATGTGTTTTAAAGATAATCTTTAAAAATGAACCTAAAATGTGCCCTTCTGAACTTGTGTTTTTATGGAACAGCAAGCACTATGCCACCAGCATTATGGAATAAGCCGACAGTTAGCAGAGACTTCCACTTTGAACGGAGTTAAAAAAAAATGCGTTTACTAAGAAGCATTTTAATTATCTTTTAGATTTCTTTTTTTTTAATTGCTTCGTCTCAATCTCCTTTCTATTGTGCCCTTGACATTTTATTTCTCTTTTCTCCTATGTAGCTTAAATTAAAGCAGGTACAAAAATAACCCTGCCTGCTCCTGGAGTGAAATAATTTATGCAGCAGCAGTGTTTGCTATTGGATTCTTAACAGTTTGTGTTACACTGCCTTACTAACCGCAAAACTGCTTGCTAATCAGATTAATGAGCCCTTTGCACGTTGTTATGTGATTAAAGAAAGTGCTTCATCATGCTAGTAACATACTAGTTTTTAAATTCTGGAGGGTAAAATATTTACTGTAAACTATTTGGAAAACCTTCATATGGGAATGTAAATATTGTATTAAACATTTTAACAAGGTGCTTTATTAAATTTTTAAAAATTAAGACATCACACAATGTGTTGGCTGCCGGCTCAGTCTCTCCTTTGAATCAGTCACACTGATGGATGGAGGTGCTGAGTCAAGGAAGGGTGATTTTTTTTTGGAAGATTGTGGGAAATTGGAAGAAAAATTGATTGGAGGCCACTATTACGTTTCTTGTGGTAGCCTAAACAATATAGATTGAGGTCTGAGAGCAAGCCACTCATTTTATCGGCTGCAGACACATGGCTGGAGAAAAAAAGTTGGGAAGAGGGATATTGGAGAGTGCATACACTCCAGAATAAAGAGTTTGTTTACTACCTTGTAACTGTGGTGTATATGCTTAGGCATGATCTGTTAAAATGAGTTTGGCTAGTATTGAAGTTTTTTTGCTTGTGAGCTTGGAGCTTGATAACCATAAAGTATATCATTTTCCTGTGTGAGATATTTGTGGACATTTCTGAATGTCTGGCTCAGATGATTGTCAGAGCTGTGTAGAGTTCATTCAAATATTGCTGGACATCTAAATAGATGATGCAGGTAAGTGTAGTAGCAAAATGCTTTGAAATATAACACTGAACTATAATAATAGAATTATGTAACCATTGTATTACTTTAAAATCTGTTCAATAATCATTTAGTCTTTTGTTACTTAGATGAAAAATTATTATTCTGCTTTCAGTTGCCATTCTTCAAATATTATTAAAGCATGGCATTATGGGGAGTAGCTTTCACATTGACCAGTATGTACTTTCACTATTTTCTGCTCATTAACACAAGGGATGTCAGCACTGAGAAATGGAACACTTTTCTATTTCAGGCAGCTAATGTCAGCATTGAGAACTCTCAGGTCAGATATCGAACAGTAATTTGGACATTAAAATACTTTCCACTTTGTCCAAACTTCAGAAAAGCATCTTCTAGTGCACCAGTATAAAGTTTCCCTATTTCCAACTCCAGCTATCCTTGAGGTCTTTGAGTGAGTTTACCTGTTAAAACTAAACCAAGGGAAGTTTACTGTTGTGTATCTGTGCCCATTAAGAGCTCTCTCAAGATTCATTAGAACTGTGAAAACTGTAGGATCCTCACAGAGAAGAAACTTTCAGCCCATCTGTCTGGGCAGGACTTGGAATCCAGATACCAGTGGTGGAAGGACACTGTGCTAATCCGTTGCACTATATATGCTCCAATTTGATTTTAATACTCTCAATCTACTATCCCTCAAAAAGCTCATTCACTGACTATGACTAATGAAATCTGTTTTGTTTTCAGTGCTGTTTGTTTTCATTTTGTGCCCTTTTTAACAAATGTGGCTCAAGCATTAGCATTGCAATTGTACAGTTTAAAGAAAACTGTTTAGCAAAGAAATTTTAATTAAAATGGTTAATGCCATTCAATATTTTCTTGATGTAATACAGACTTGCGTAATGAGTTGTTTGGCTCTTTTGTAACGTGACTGCTTGTAGCATCAAAACGTTGAGCATGCTTGTTCATGTTCAGTCTGTGCCATCCTGGGTCTTCACCTTTTGATGTCTTGTGTTTATGTCAGATTTCTTCACGTATATAAATGTATTTTAAGGTTAAGGCAGTACAGGTATAACTTAACTAATAATGAGTAAAGTGTGTAATAATGACTAAAGACTATGATGATTCTAGTTTTGTTTCTTCCAGATAATCTTGAGTATTTTCAACATAGTTATCTGCTAGTAAATTAAAATTTTTAATGTTTCCTTGCCCAATAGGTGGCCAATTCCGTTGCAACAGCTTGTACTACTACTCCACTCAGTTCAATGAATGTGGATGCTATTTGTGAAAGACTTAAACACTTGGAAGGAATTGACCAAACTATGCTGCTTCAATATATTTCCACTGTCAAAAAGGTAGGAACTACACAATGCCTAATTACTGCTGAGTTACCATCAATGGGGAGAGAGCCTTTGGCTTAGTGGCAGCAGTCCTACCCCCAAGTCAGAAAATGCAGGGTTCGAACCTGCTGCAGACCGTCCCAGCAAATGGGAGAGCACAGCTCCGACTTTGATTTCTGGGTTGATCTCCAGCGGGACACACTCATTCGGTGGATGTGGGTGGCCCCTCCATATCATTTGAGATGTGGGAGCCCATAAATCCCTTCCGCCATATAGGACTAATCATCCTATCAACTGGTATAAAGTTGGCTATAACCATGGAAGGAGTGTTCATGTCACGGCATGTTAGACTGTTGATCAGTCTGCAAATCCTTCAACTACTTCACATTATCCTCCAAGGGAAGAATGTGAAGATAAAAAAACAACAAATTTCACTGAAATGGGAGCACTTGTGGATGAATTTGACTGTGTTGCTGCAATGGATGAATATCCTGTCAACAGTGACTGGTGAGGGGAATGGCTTTCTAGGCAATGTACTGCAAGGTTACTGGTGCTTGTGTAACTGCTGTCAAAAGGGGAGAAAGGATGAGAAAATTGAAGGGAGATGAAATTATTTGTGGATCCTCTTCAGTGCACCAAGTAACGGGATATTGTGATACCACTGAGCAGATTCACAATCTCAGTTCTACACATCAAGCAACTGAAGAAGGGAACCATACTTAGCCATTATATTGGAAAAATAAATATATGTTAAAAAAATTACATTTTATTTAATTCAAGAAAATTCTTAGAATCATCTACTTTCTACAGAGGCCACAGATTTACCTGTGCAAAATATCCAGTGAAATGGTAAACACAAGAATTGGTCAGAAATCTTAAAAGGTTTCAAGTTTACCCATGGTATATATAGTAGTATAGAAATATATCTAAACACCATTAATGCTTCACTTTTGTGCCTTTGTTACTGCTTCTTTATCCTTCACAATTCTGCCACCTTTTATTTGCAAATTTTAATACTATTAACATTTTTGAAACTTCAACTGTGCTATTGTTTATTTTCTCAATTTCCTGGCTATTACCGCAGGTTCAGGTCTGCCACAGCTTTCTCCTTCATTTGAAGTTTCCTCTTTTATTCTCTTCTTCCCGAGTGGTATTCATACAATTCCTCTAGTTCTCTGAATTGCTCATGCTGTAAACACTTTTTTTATTTACAAGGTCACTTATTCCTTTAATCTTCCTCTTTCCGCTACAGTGATGCATAATAAACATCAATTTGTGTAAAGTCTGCTGCAGTGTTAACTCAAATTGGGTTATGTTGAGGGTGAACTGTGGCAGTTGGTCATTATCCCACCCTATCTTGACGAATGTTTTTCTAACTCTGCCATTGCCATTTGAATTTGGGCCATCATCCCTTTTGTGTCTCTGATATCTCCTGCCTTCCAACCTATCTCAGACCTTCCCTTTTGTTCTTTCTTCCTCTCCCCCTTTCAGTGCTTGTTAAGAATCTGTTCTTTTCAAACATTCTCCAGTTCTGATGAAGGGTTATCGACCCAAAACGTTAACTCTACTTCCTCTCCACAGATGCTGCCTGACCTGCTGAGATTTCCAGCATTTTCTGTTTTTATTTCAGATTCCAGCATCCGCAGTATTTTGTTTTTGTATAGAATAGGTTTAGCCATAATTGTTTGCTATGCAAGATCTGCTAGAAATCCTAACAACACAGAATTATTATAGTGTTTTTTCCCACATGAGCCACCTAATTTACTAATACAATCTTGCTCGCTCCCTCATACCCATTAATGTTTTTTGTTATTAATTAACTAATTTCCTTATTAAAAGATTTTATGAATTCCTGTATCATAAATTGTTTAAACAGATTTCACATTCTAACCATTCTATGTAAATAATTAGTTTATAATTATCTTAAATAATTTTTACATTGTTTCCACTGGTCAGCAACAATCAAATTATCACTATTTACCTTATAACCTTCCGAAACTCGAAGTTACCCCTGAACCACCTTGGCTCCAGTGAAAAAACCTAATTTCTCCAGTCTCTCTTCATTCCTGATAATATCCTATGAATCTATTTTGCACCTTTTCCATTGTATTTATATCTTTCCTATAAAACTATAAGCAGTATTACAACTGTGGTCAAACAGATCTTGCTCAAGTTCAACATTACTTCCTTGCTTTTTGATTCTATACCTCTCTGTAAAACTTAAGAATTGTCATGTTATTTGTAAACCCATGCTTTTGATTAAGTATAATTTAATAAGTACATTTTAATATTTGATACTAGTGTTACTTAAATGCCATGTGCAAAAGTAAACCGATCAATTTTCTAGAAAAAATAGAAATCTTACCATTAATAACCACTGACAAAAATCTGTGTTCCTTTTTGTTTACATTTGCATTGTTCACTGACTGAGCTTTATGACAGTTATTCATTCAGGTAGCCACTTCACCAGCAGTTGACCTCATGGTTGAGGATTATAAATTATCCAAACATTTTACATTCACTACTGTTTCATTCAATTTAATGAACTTTGGATGTTTCACTTGGTCAGTAAACATTGATCATCTACGACCTAATTGATTTTGGTGGAAAATTACAGAATCTCCAATGTATAATATAGCACATCCTCCTTCCTTGGGTCCAAATATTGATCTTAAGCAAGTTGTGATCTTTATGTTAGATACAAGAAAGAGGAGAATCTTTCAACTATTGAATATTACAAATTTGTATGCTAGGTTATTAACTGTGCATGCCTTTTAATTTTATTTTGCATCTTTAACAAAGTTTGACAATCTTAAATGCTGGGTGCTTCTGACCACAGCTTGAACTGACATTCCATTCTGGAAACTTCCCCAAGTTCTAACCTTAGTTCATGTTTACTTAACATTTGTTGCCTAATGGGCATCGCTCCATTAATACATTGTATATTACGTGGTATAACAGTCCCATCATTCTAAAAAGACCGTGGGCTGGATTTTCCACTAATTTGTGCCCCGTTTCACGCCTCCACAGGGTGCAAAAAGGTGTTTATGGACATCAAACAGGGCGTCCAGGATTTTGCACCCGGCCGGAAGTTTCGCCAATAGTTTTGCAGCGGTGCAAAAACTTAATGCCTCGCCTTCCATTTTGACTGTCAGGATGACGTCAATCGTCGTGCAAGGCTACGCTAGCGCCCCGGGTGGAACTTTCGGGCATTATGCCTGATTTGGTGTCCGCCCCAGGACCCGACCAAAAAAAACAGACAGTCTCAGGTTGCAGCAGGTGCAATTGGCGCCATATTTAAAAGGAAGCTGGAGAATCTTAGATCACAGTTGTCAGTGACTGCCACGGTTGCGTGCAGACAGCTGTGTTAGTGAACACTTCAAAGCGGCATTTTTATGTGAGTTAAAATTTCTACACATTTCTCTTACAACTGCGCTTATCAACTCCGAATTGTCCAACCTTTGACTCCCCTTTCACCTTTGATGTTCTAGTCCCTATTAAAACCATTACTTGTTTCCTCAAGTCCAAGGGACACAGACTTAAACGGATGTGGCAGACAACTGGTTAAGCCATTCACTGCCAGATCTGGCTCGAACACACAAAGCATTGTTGGGTCCTACTCTTGTCTACAAAAGCTGCTCAATATACCGGGATCATTCTGAAATGCAAAGATAACCCCCGGCTACTATTCTTTATTGCTAACTGTCTTCTTAAAACCCTCTCCCCTGTCTCCACCACGCTCTCCTCCAACAACAAGTGTGCGGAGCTCATGGACTTCTTTGTCGCAAAGATTGAGACATCCGATCAGCTGCCTTTGCGAGTTCCTTTCCTTCCCCTAGCCCACCGGACCAAACTTCCTCTGATGCTCTCACCTGCCCTAGGCCTATACTTGCATCTTTCTCTAATTTCTCTTTGATCGCCACTCTTGACCTCTCCAAGCTCATCTTCTCCATGAGACCCATCTTCCTGTTGCTTTGACCCTATTCCCACTAAACTGCTGACCACCCAGCTTCCTTTTTTGACTCCCATGTTAGCCGACATTTTTAACGGTTCTCTCTCCTTGGATACTATCCCCTCTCCTTCAAATCTGCGGTCATCAAACCTCTCCTCAAAAAACCAACCTTTGACCCCACTGTCCTTGCTAGCTACCACCCCGTCTCCAACCTGCCTTTCTTGTCCAAAGTCCTTAAACTTGTTGTCGCCTCACAAATCTGTGACCATCTGGTTTTCGCCCCTGCCACAGTACCAAAACAACTCTCATCAAAGTCACAAATAACATCCTTTGTGAGTGTGACAAAGGTAACTATCCCTCCTCGTCCTCCTGGACCTGTCTGCAGCCTTTGACGCAGTTGACCACTCCATCCTCCTCCAACACCTCTCCACGATCATCCAGCTGGGTAGGACTGCACTCGCCTTGATCCATTCTTATCTATCTAATCATAGCCAGAAAATCTCCTGCAATGGCTTCTCTTCCCAATCCCGCATCATTACCTCTGGTGTCCCCCAAGGAACTATCCTTCACCTTCTCCTATTTCTCATCTATATGCTGCCCCTTGGCAATATCATCCTAAAACACGGAGTCAGTTTCCACATGTACACTGACGACACCCAGCTCTACCTCTCCACCACTTCTCTCTAAATTGTCAGACTGCTTGTCAGACATCCAGTACTGGATGAAAATAAATTTTCTCCAATTAAATAGCCATTGTCTTTGGTCCCTGCCACAAACTGCGTTCACTAACCACTGACTCCATCCCTCTCCTAGCATCTATCTGAGACTAAACCAGACTGTTCGCAACCTAGGCGTCATATTTGACCTTGAAATGAGCTTCCGGCCACATATCCAGAGCATGACTAAAACCACCTATTTCCACCTCCGTAATATTGCCCCGCCTCCGCTCCTGCCTCAGCTCTTTTTCTGCTGAAACCCTCATCAATACCTTTGTTACCTCTATACTTGACTACTCCAACGCACTCCTGGCTGGCCTCCCACATTTTACACTACGTAAACTTGAGGTCATCCAAAACTCGGCAGCCTGTGTCCTAACTCGCACCAAGTCTAGATCACCCATCACCCCTGTGTTCGGTGACCTACGTTGGCTCCCAGTTAAACAACGCCTCTATTTCAGCCTCACAACCCCACGAGATGTCTGCGCTCCTCAAATTCTGGTGGCCGTATCTTCAGCTGCTTGGGCCCTAAGCTCTGGAACTCTCTTCCTAACTCTCTCCACTTCTCTTTTCTCTAAGACGCTCCTTAAAACCTACCTCTTTAACCAAGCTTTGGGTCATCTGTAGTTTCTTATGTGGCTCGGTGTCAAATTTATCTGTTTTTTCTCTTAACACTGCTGTAAAGCGCCATGTGATATTTTAGTACGTGTTAAAGACGCTATATAAATAAAAGTAGTTGTTGTTCAGTTAACCCTTTGTTTTGAAGGTCAGTAAGAGATTTAAATGGGAGCAATGCTAGTTAGGCGGCAAATCATGCTGGTTTCTATTGGCAGGCAGCTTCAAGCTGGAAGAAGGCTTATTGTCCATAGTTTACAATGGAATTGAAGAGGTTGCAGACGTTTGGGGAGGAGGCCTTACCTCCACGGGTTTACAGGAAACATCGCTCATACCTACACACTTCTGATGCGCAGTGCGTTCGAAGGCTGTGCTTCAGAAAAGAAGTGCTGACAGACATATGCCAACTCATACAGGCAGTCCTACAGTCTGCCAGTGGCAACAGGACTGCCCTGCCCATCGAGGTGAAGGTGACTCTGGTGCTGGCATTCTATGTCTCCGGCTCATTCCAGGCAGCAGCAGAGGACATATGCTGCATCTCTCAGCACGCTACACATTGCTGCATTCACCAGGTGACAAGGGCACTGTACGCACGCAGGATGGACTTCATAAAGTTCCCAATGAGCAGGGACAGCCAGAATGAGAGAGCTATAGGTTTTGCACGATTTTCAGGCTTCCCCAAAGTTCAGAGTGCGATTGATGTATGCACGTCGTCCTATGAGCACTAACACCGAAACAGAAAGGGATACCACTCCCTAAACGTTCAGCTGGTCTGTGACCACAGTCCTCACAGTCAATGCCCGCTATCCAGGGAGCACACATGATGCTTTCATCTTGCATGAGAGCAGTGTGTTACGCATGTTTCAGCGACAAAGACAAGATCAGAGCTGGCTGATCGGGGACAAAGGATACGGCCTGGCCACCTGGCTCATGACCCCGCCCCTCAGGAACCCTGCCATAGAAGCTGAGCGATGCTATAATGACAGCCATGCAGCCACCTAAACATAATTGAACAGACAACTGACATGCTGAAGCAGTGTTTTTGATGCCTGGACCACTCTGGAGACAGCCTTCAATACTCCCCTCAGCAGATCTCATTGTTGTGTGCTGCATGCTACACAACAGCCATGATGAGGGGACAGGCATTGCCAATGGGGATTGCAGGACCATCTCAGGAGGAGGAGGAAGACAAGGAAGAGACGCTTGGCAAGGAAGCCATACCGCAACCACCATGACCACAGGGAAGGCAGCATGAAGATGTGGCCGCTGCAAGAGGCTTATGTAGGCAGCTCATCATTGACCTGTTTGCTTGAACGGGGAACGGGAGGTTTGAATGTTGCCTCACCATGCTGCCTAATGTGCAAATGAGACACACGACACCAATGTCAAAGATCAAAGGACAATTTTTACCAACATGTAACATTCTAAATATCTTCCCCCCCCCCCCCCCCCAACAGAACCCTATATAATAGAAAGGTTGACCACTTATGGACACATGACTACTTCCTGCAATTCACAAGATATTCGCAGAAGAATAACTGTATCCTGCAGTGCACAAAATGTTCGGGAAATATCGTCGCATCATAGGCAGTCCCTCGAAATTGAGGAAGACTTGCTTCCACTCTAAAAGTGAGTTCTTAGGTGACTGAACAGTCCAATACGGGAACTATAACCTCCATCACAGGTGGAACATACAGTCATTGAAGGAAAGGGTGGGTGGGGAGTCTGGTTTGCTGCATGCTCCTTCCGCTGCCTGTGCTTGTATTTTCCATGCTCTCAGCGACGAGACTCGAGGTGCTCAGCGCCCTTCCGGATGCTCTTCCTCCACTCGGCAGTCTTTGGCCAGGGACTCCCAGGTGTCAGTGGGGATGTTGCATTTTATCAAGGAAGCTTTGAGGATGTCCTTGAAACGTTTCCTCTGCCCGCCTGGGGCTCGCTTTGGGAGTCTTGTGCCAGACATGCGAACAATGTGGCCTGCCCAACGGAGCTGGTCGAGTGTGGTCTGTGCCTCGATGCTGGGAATGTTGGCCTGGTCGAGGACACTAACGTTGGTGCATCTGTCCTCCCAGGGGATTTGCAGGATCTTGCGGAGACAACGCTGGTGGTATTTCTCCAGCAATTTGAGTATATGGCCCACATCTCCGAGCCATACAGAAGGGCGGGTATCACTACAGCCCTGTAGACCATAAGTTTGGTGCCAGATTTGAGGGCCCGGTTTACGAACACTCTGTTCCTCAGGCGGCTGAAGGCTCCGCTGGCACACTGGAGGTGGTGTTGAACCTCATCGTCAATGTCTGCCCTTGCTTGAAAATAGGCTCCCGAGGTAGAGGCACCCCAGTCGAAAGCCGGGCCTTCCAGGCCAGGAGCTGGTCCAGTGCGTCCTCAGATGCGGTCTCCATTGTCTAACCCCCCAACACAGCAATTCTCTGGCAGCCTTGCCTCATTGAGGAGGAGCAGCAGGCATGGGAGGGGGTTGAAGGGAAGGTGGGGGGTAAAGTCTCTCCAAGACACCATAATGGTTGCGAAGCCATCATGGAGCCTTAACATTTTGAGCACTGCAGGATGCAGTTATTATTTTCTGGTGAGAAATCTGAAATGTGGAGAATAAGAGATTTGAGGCAATGCTTCACTCTCCCAGGTATTGGTCCTTGGCTGAGGGCAGACACTGGGGCCCCGCTTTTTAGCTACACCCACTCCATCTTTGCTTCTCGGTGGGTCGCAGGAGAAGATAGAATGGCCGCCGCCATTATATGCATCACGTGCCTGCTGCGATTCCCCCAGCTGCTTTCGCCTCCGCGGCTGAGTGGGACCGGTGGCAGGAATCGAATGAAATCGAATCGGCTCGATGAAAAGCTGGTTCTGGGACAGGCACGCCACGTTGCTTAGAGGGAACGGATGGTAGAGTGAGGCCCATCTCCTCTATAGCGTACTGACTAAGGCCTCCCTAGCCTTCTGGCTGAAGCGCCTGGCACACTGCCTTCCCTCCTGATCCTCCATCGTGGCTGAAGTGGGCCGGTTTAAATGTGCATGGGCGCAGGAAGTTGCTGAGCCCTGCATTTGTGTTTGCGACCGGGGAAAAAAAGGACGAGGGAAAATGAAAACCCAATGCATTTGTACAAAATGGCCGCCTCCTTCACCGCCGAAAGTTTCAGCTCCGGCGCACAACGTCAGTCGTGCAACGCTTGACTTTACGTCAACGCTCCTTCCCGAAATGACATGATGAGGGCGCAAACATTTGCACTCCACCCCGATTTGCTCCCCGAAATCCTAAAAACCAGAAATCCAGCCCTGTACCTGGCTTACTGTGAGCAATTCCATGGGAATTCAACTAATGTGGAAAATCGTTTTATGACCTGGAAACCTTGGATTTGCACCCTTTCAATGAAATTGTTATGAACATGTTTGCAATCATGTAGCACCTCTTCGTGTTATGAACCTATGAAAATGTAGGACCAGAAAGACCAACGGGTTTATTGAGCCTCTTGTGATGTAGCAATACTGTGGAGGAGGATTTCCTGGAGTGTATAAGCGATGGTTTTCTAGACCAATATGTCAAGGAACCAACTAGAGCAGGTCATCCTAGACTGGGTCTTGTGAAATGAGAGAGAATTAATTAGCAATCTTGTCGTGTGAGGCCCCTTGGGGAAGAGTGACCATAATATGATAGAATTCTTCATTAAGATGGAGAGTGACACAGTTAATTCAGAGACGAGGGTGCTGAACTTAAGAAAGGTAACTTCGATGGTATGAGACATGAATTGGCTAGGATAGACTGGCGAATGATACTTAAAGGGTTGACGGTAGATAGTCAATGGCAGACATTTGAAGATCACATGGATGAACTACAACAATTGTACATCTCTGGCGTAAAAATAAAACGGAGAAGGTGGCTCAACCGTGGCTAACAAGGGAAATTAGGGATAGTGTTAAATCCAAGGAAGAGGCATATAAATTGGCTAGAAAAAGCAGCAAACCTGAGGACTGGGAGAAATTTAGAATTCAGCAGAGGAGGACTTAAGGGGTTAATTAGGAGGGGGGAAATAGAGTATGAGAGTAAACTTGCAGGGAACATAAAAATTGACTGCAAAAGCTTCTATAGCTTTGTGAAGAGAAAAAGATTAGTGAAGACTAATGTAGGTCCCTTGCAATCAGAATCAGGTGAATTCATAATGGGAAACAAGGAAATGGCAGACTAATTGAACAAAAATTTTGGTTCTGTCTTCACTAAGGAAGACACAAATATCCTGCCGAAAATAATAGGGAATCGAGGGTCTAGCAAGAAGGGGGAACTGAGGGAAATCCTTATTAGTCAGGAAATGGTGTTAGGGAAATTGATGGGATTGGAGGCCAATAAATCCCCAGGGCCTGATGGTCTGCATCCCAGAGTACTTAAGGAAGTGGCCCTAGAAACAGTAGATGCATTGGTGGTCATTTTCCAACATTCCATTGACTGGATCAGTTCTTATGGATTGGAGGGTAGCTAATGTAACCCCACTTTTTAAAAAAGGAGGGAGAGAGAAAACAGGGAATTATAGACCAGTTAGCCAGACATCGGAAGTGGGGAAAATGCTGGAATCAATTATTAAAGATATAATAGCAGCGCATTTGGAAAGCAGTGACAGGATCAGTCCAAGTCAGCATGGATTTATGAAGGGGAAATCATGCTTGACAAATCTTCTAGAATTTTGAGAGTGGATAATGGAGAACCAATGGATGTGGTGTATTTGGACTTTCAAAAGGCTTTTGACAATGTCCCACACAAGAGATTAGAGTGCAAAATTAAGGCACATGGGTTTGGGGGTAATGTATTGACGTGGATAGAGAACTGGTTGGCAGACAGGAAGCAAAGAGTGGGAATAAACGGGTCCTTTTCAGAATGTCAGGCAGTGACTAGTGGGGTACCGCAAGATTCCAGTGTTGGGACCCCAGCTATTTACAAAATATATTAATGATTTAGACAAAGGAATTAAATGTACTACCTCCAAGTTTGCAGATGACGCTAAGCTGGATGGCAGTGTGAGCTGTGAGGAGGATGCTAAGATGCTGCAGGGTGATTTGGACAGGAGTGGGCAAATGCATGGCAGATGCTGTATAATGTGGATAAGTGTGAGGTTATCCACTTTGGTGGCAAAAACAGGAAGGCAGATTATTATCTGAAAGGTGACAGATTAGTAAAAGGGGTGGTGCAACGAGACCTGGGTGTCATGGTACATCAGTCATTGAAAGTAGGCATGCAGGTGCAGCAGGCAGTTAAGAAAGCAAATGGCATGTTGACCTTCATAACGAGAGGATTTGAGTATAGGAGCAGGACGGTCTTGCTGCAGTTGTACAGGGCCTTGGTGAGACCACACCTTGAGTATTGTGTGCAGTTTTGGTCTCCTAATCTGAGGAAGGACATTCTTGCTATTGAGGGAGTTCAAGCGAAGGTTTACCAGACTGATTCCTGGGATGGCAGGACTGACATATGAAGAAAGACTGGATTGACTAGGCTTATATTCACTGGAATTTAGAAGAATGAGAGGGGATCTCATAGAAGCATATAAAATTCTGACGGGATTGGAGGGTTAGATGCAGGAAGAATGTTTCCAATGTTGGGGAAGTCCAGAACCAGGGGTCACAGTCTAAGGATAAGGGGTAAGCCATTTAGGATCGCGATGAGGAAAAAATTTTTCACCCAGAGAATTGTTTAAACTATGGAATTCTCTGCCACAGAAAGTTGTTGAGTCCAGTTCGTTAGATATATTCAAAAGGGAGTTAGATGTGGTCCTTAAGGCTAAAGGGATCTGCGGGTATGGAGAGAAGGCAGGAGTGGGGTACTGAAGTTGCATGATCAGCCATATTGAATGGTGATGCAGGCTCGAAGGGCCGATTGGCCTGCTCGTGCACTTATTTTTTATGTTTCTGTGTAACCTCTCTATGCCATGACCCCCATCCATCAGCCATGTAATCTCATGAAAGAGGCACAAAAACAGTGAGGTCAAAATTGGCCCATCACCATGCCCCCCGCAGAATTGGGCGAGGGTTTTGTCTCACTCCTACCAGAAACATCCGCTCGGTTGCGGCGGTGGTAATGCTGTCATCGCCGTGCACAGCACCCTGTTACCGCCCCGGAAGTGAAATTAGGCTGCGCATCCTCACTTACCGCCTGGAGATGACCGACCGCTTCAGCTGTCGAGTTGGAGTCGGGAGTTGGCTGGAGCGGCGCTATTTAAAGGCACTATCTTGGGAGGGAAAAAATTTGTTGCCCATTACTCTTTGCAGCTTGCTAACACACAGGCAGAGTGGCTGGTGGACAGCACATTCAAGTTTGTGGGTTAAAGTCCCACTCCAGGGACTGGGCACAAAAAATCTAGGCTGACACTCCAGTGCAGTGTCAGAGGTGCCGTCTTTCGGATCAGACGTTAAACCGAGACCTCATCTGCTCTCTCGGGTGGACGTAAAAGATCCCATGGCACAATTTTGGAGAGCAGGGGAGTTATCCCCAGTGTCCTGGCTAATATTTATCCCACAATCAACATAACAAAAAAAACATTATCCGGTCATTATCACATTGCTGTTTGTGGGAGCTTGCTGTGCGCAAGTTGATTGCCACACTTCCCACATTGCAACAGTGACTACAGTCCAAAAGTACTTCATTGGCTGTAAAGCGTTTTGAGACGTCCGGTGGTCGTGAGAGGCACTATATAAAAGCAAGTCTTTCTTTCTTGCTGCTTTTTCTTTTTCGAAGGACTCCTAACTATTTCCCTCTTTCATTTAGAGCAGATTTCAAATCACAAACATTTATCTCGTTTCATGTGAGTTGTTTTGGCACACGACTTCCTGCTCCTGTCGGAGGTTACTTGGGCAGAGAGAAAAGTAGGGAGAAGGACATGGGGCAAGACAGGGAGCGGCAAAGGGAGAAAGGCAGCGAAATGTGTCCTGAGGGTGAAGGCGCAACAGGGCTGGCAACGGGAGACCTTACACTCCCAGGGGATTCCGGCAGCAGTTCTCCTACGTCAATTTCAGTGAGTAACAGTGTGTTCGAAGGCTGTGCTTCAGCAAGGGCATGGTCATAGAGCTCTGCCATCTGCTGCAACCAGACCTCGAGCCTCATGCCATGGTGAGGACGGCTCTCGATGGCAGTCAAGTTCACCATCGTGCTCAATTTCTACACCAATGGATCCTTCCAGGGAGAGACAGGAGACATCTCCAACATCTCCCAGTTTGATGCATTAATCTCATCATCCTAGGCAGTCCCTCGGAATCTAGGAAGACTTGCTTCCACTCCCAAAGTGAGTTCTTTGATGGCTGAACAGTCCGACACGAGAGCCATAGACCCTGTTACAGGTGGGACAGTCATTCGTCGAGGGAAGGGGTCGGTGGGGCTGGTTTGCCACGCGCTCCTTCCGCTGCCTGCGCTTGGCCTCTTCACGCTCTTTGCATTGAGACTCGAAGAGCTCAACGCCCTCCCTGATGCACTTTCTCCACCTCGGGCGGTCTTCGGCCAGGGTCGCCCAGGTGTCAGTGGTGATGTCACACTTTACCAGGGAGGCTTTGAGGGTGTCCTTGTAACGCTTCCGCTGTCCTCCTTTGGCTCGTTTGCCATGAAGGAGCTCCGCATAAAGCATTTGCTTAGGGAGTCTCGTATCAGGCATGCGAACTATGTGGCCTGCCCAGCGAAGCTGATCGAGTGTGGTCAGTGCTTCAATACTGGGGATGTTAGCCTGGTCGAGGACACTGATGTTGGTCCGCCTGTCCTCCCAGGGGATTTGCAGGATCTTGCGGAGACATCGTTGATATATCTCCAGCGACTTGAGGTGCCTTCTATACATTGTCCATGCCTCAGATCCATACAGGATCCATACAATCTATCTGAAAGGTCACAGATGCTCTGTGCAGAAGGAGGATGGAGTACATCTCCTTCCCTATGACCTGAGGGAAGCAGCACGAGTGTACAGGTGGCTTCCCCAAGAAATTGGGCTTCCCCAGGGTGCCATTGACTGCACCCATGTCACTTTGTGGGCACCGCATCACAATCGTGAAGCCTTCCGCAACCACACATGCAGAATCCTCACCGTCAAAGCCCGCTATCCTGACAGCAGCCACGATGCCTTCATCCTGCGTCAGACCAGTGCCAACTCTGTTCCAGCCACCACATCAAACTCACGGCTGGCTGCTTGGAGACCAGGGCTTTCGGCTCTCTGTCTGGCTCATGACTCCCCTCCGCAACCCCACCACTCCTGCCTAGCACTCATACAATGAGAGCCATGCCGCCACCATGAACATCATTGAACTGACCATTGGAATGCTCAAGTAACAGTTTCGCTGCCTTGACCGCTCAGAAGGAATCCTCCAGTACTCACCTAAGCGGGTGTCCCTATTCGTCATCGTCTGCTGCATGCTGCACAACCTCGCCATCATGAAGGCACAGCCATAGCTGAGGAGGAGGAGAAAGCTGAACAGAAGCAGCAACAACAGCGACGGAGGAGGCAACGAGCCCATCACGATTCTACAAGGGAGGTCTGCAACCGTCTCATCAGAGTTCTGTTCCAGTAATTTCCATCCCACTTTCCGGTTCCTCTGGACATTCCCATGACCACATCCATTTTCCTTTCCATTCCAAAGCCCCAAAACTGAAATAATAGAGACAACAGCAAAGAAGAAACATTCCAATCCAAATTTATATCACACCAATGTATTTACTAATCACCCTTGTGGATTTCCTTATGTCGCCTCTTTGCTTTAACTAAGCTAATGTGCTCCTCCGCAGTGTGTCCCTTGTGGCTGCAGCATGCTTGGTGGAAGGCCGCTGTGTGTCAGGGCCAAAGACTACAGATGGCCTTGCAGGACACCCTTGACTAACTCTGGGCCTGGAAGGCCTGGCTGTAGGCTGCACCACCTCAGGCTGGACGGCAACTGTCTGGGCTGGCTGGGTGATAGCCAGCGACAAGTGCAAAGGTAGAGTGGCAGTGGTGGGCTCAGGAATGCTGTCATCCTGAGAGAGGACAGCAGGTTCCTGCTCCACTGACCCAGTGCCATTCCCCCAGGGCAGCACCTCAGCACTCCCACCAATCTGCTGGAGCACATTTTGGTGGTCTGCTGTGACACTGTCAGATCCATGGTGGACTCAGCAACAATGGTAGCAGTCAGAGTACACATGGCATCCAGCTGAAACTGTGTGAGAGCAGTCTGAGACTCGATGCCAGTACTCACCGACTGCATGACAGCACCAAGATGTTGTAGGATGAACAGCTTCTGCCTGGTTATCTGAAAGCATAAATGGCACAATACTCACATAAAGGCAAGAGCAGTGGGGCAGGAAAGGAGCAAGGAATGCAGACAGTATCAAGAGCTGGAAAGTGATGAAGCCTTCTGGTGTTGGGGTTGGTTGGAATGCGGGGGGGACGTGGTATGAGACAACGAGAGGGGATAAAGATACCGTTGTTGCCCCGTTGACGTCTCTGCCGGTCACGGCGCGAATCACCTGCGGGCCAATGAGCTCGAACACCAGCTCCTCAAGGTCAGAGGGACCGCAGTTCAGGTTCCCATCCTCCAGTCCTCTGCTGCTCCCGTCTGTTATGTGCTATCTTGGCCTACAAAAGTAAGGAACTCGTGTGAATAAGTGTCCAACTATGTATGTGGAAGATATGCCTGCTGTGGTTGAATAGCTGAATGTAGGCAAAGTGTGAATATCTGCAGATGCTTGGTGGTTTGCACATTGCGCGCAGACAGAGATTGAGAAGCTGGTATGGAGGAGCTGTGGAAGCTTGTACCACTTTCATCACCCGACATAGGTCGTTGAATTTTTTGTGGCATTGGGTGAGGCTTCTCTGCACCACAATGCTGGCCGACACTTCCTGGGCCATCTCTTGCCATATGGCACGGAAAACCTGCGGTGATGGTATCCCTCCCGATGCAAGGAACAGGGACTCGCTCCTGGTCTCGAGTGCCCCCACTATGCCTCCAGAGCCACATTGTTGAATCTTGTAGCCCTCTCCCTTCAAGGGGAATTACCAGCAGCCATTTCACAAACTTCCTCAGCTCCTGAGATGATTGACTGAAGTTCAGCAATACTAAAAATGAGCAGCAGCAGGTTCAAATGACCTCCCCTTTAAGAGCCAAATCGAGCTGGAATCAAGGATTGAAGGTTGATTGCTGAATGGAACTCTGCTGAAATTGGGTAAGTGGCTGTGAATAGCGCCTCATTTACTGCCCCCCTTCACTCCTGTGGCGAAAACGCCCAATTTCTCTCAATTTGGCAACGCATCTCGCCAGGCGCTAAATTTTTTTTTAAAGTAAAAAATGACTGCCCCAAAAGGGGTGCTACCGAATTTTGCCCCCAGTGGTTTTAACAAAAAACCTTAGGCCATTTTAGACAAAAGATTCCTGTGTGAACTCTGAAGGTGGTCAAACAAATTTTAGGAGACCACGTTGACTGGGTGACATTCCCCAGTACCCACCTGCCTTCTATATATAATCATGTTGGCCACACTCTGGAACGCTTCCAGCTTCCTTTCAAATGCCTGCAGCAAATCTGCACTCACTACACATGCCAGCAACTTATTCCAAGGCTCGATGATTGTATATACAAACAAGCACCTCCTGATATCTCAATTAGTTCAATGCTTACATAACTTAAACTCATCTCCCTGGTCCCCTCTAACCTATTGTGCTCGATTAGCCTATCCATGTGGATAGATTCTAATTCTTTCATGATTAAAGATTTCAATGTAATCTCCTTAAGGTCTGAGTTTTTCTAGAGTAAAAAATCCCAGCTCTTTAAGCCCATCATGGCACCTGAGGGCCTTTAAACTAGCAATTAATCCAGTGACCCTTTTCTGAACCTTTTCTCGGCCTCTATATCACCCACCATGTGAGATGACCAAAACTGTTTGCAGTATTCTCGATGAGGCCTAACCAAGGCCATGTGCAGAGACTGAATAATATTCCTTGTTTTGTATTACATCTTGCTGGCAATACATCAGGTCATGGACCTTCAAATACAGGCTCTTTTCCCGCTTGAGCGTTCAACCCTGCATGATGTACATGTGTGGTGTTACTGCTAGCCGTGTGTATGTTGTTTAACTTCGTGATGTGGAAAAGATTGCAAATAACTTGATCATTAACCACTGACTTTATTGCAAATGTTTATCTTAAACAGAAGGAAATGTTTGTACCTTGTTTAAAAACTAATTTGAGGTTTGGTCTTTAAATTAATCTTAAATGGGGGTATTGTAAATTTTCAAGACTTGGGTACTTCTGGTTTTCTTTTCATAGAATGATATAGAACAGAAGGAGCCCATTCGGCCCATCGTGCCTGTACTGGCTCTTTGAAAGAACTATCCAAGTAATCTCATCCCTCTGCCTTTTCCCCATAGCCCTACAAATGTTTCCTTTTTGTTATCTAATTTATTGTTGTAAAGTGGATAGAAGGGGATTTCAAAATTATTTGAGTTAAACGAGGATACTCCCTTTTTTCAAAGTGATAAATGGGTTGTCGAGTAGCTGTTAACGTGGAATGATAAATTTTACATGGAAGCCAGAATCTTCACGGAAATTCACTCAACTTCCATCTAAAATACGAACTTCTGTTGTCTTGCTTGTGTCATCTTGAAGTAAAGAACTATTCAGGAGGTCCCTTCCATAAGCATGACTTCTGGTCAGTTAACCCAAGGAGACATCAGTGGCTGTCCATGCCTATTTTTAAATGAAGAGTGAATTTTTGGCGCGACTAACATTCAGCGCTAGAAATTCATCTTTGGATCATAGCGGTATTTTTTCAGCATTTTTCACCAAAAATACCATTAATCACACCGCCATTTTATTAAGGCTTAAGTTTCGTCACAAAATGCGCCCAGCAGTAAAAATCGGCGTTGGACAAGGATTCACGGCGAAAACCGCGGTCCTCACCAACTTTAGTCCGAGGCCGATTACCACTGTGAGAGGCCTTGGGAGGGGGGAAAACATTTTTTTAAATAGCAAAAAATCAAAAATCACAAAACGTTCACAAGACACTTAACTATTAAATCGCTGAAAAATTAAAAAATAAAAACTTTAACTTACCTTTTTTGCAGGTCTTCATATGTACCATTGTTCTTGGGGCTGCAACGCAGGTTTTTCTTGGGATTTTTTTTTGCCCAGAATACAGGTGCGCTAAAAGTCCAAGCTACGGCGATAACGGTATTTCCAGTCTTGCACACCGGCGGTCCGCTTTTCAGCGGTATTTCAAAACCATCGGAGCAAGACTTAGGCGGAACTATCGGATCATCGTTTTTTGCCAAAAACGGGGGCAAATGTTGGTGAATTTCCAGCCCCCAGTATTTTAAATTGCAATATTCTCTCTCTTTATTCAGGCAAACATTAATGGAAGGGTATTAGTTCAATGCAATCTGGATGAACTGAAGAAGGAATTAAGCATGAATTTTGGTGACTGGCAACTTTTTAGAAACATGGTAGGATGAGCATCTGCTGCTATTTTTTTCATCAATACTGGGCAAATAGTTTAGGTTGATTGCATTAGTATTTTAAATTTGCACAGTTAAAGTTCATAAGTAAATTAATATGCTTAAAAGCTTGGAAGAAATGGAAAATTAGCTGTGCTTATGTCGATATACAAATATCATTGTCTTCCCTCAACATACTTCTAGGATGGCACTTGGCATGCTTTTGCATGAGATTGTAAGCTACAACAGTAAAGCAATAGGTATTGGATTTGTAATATATGTGCATGCATTTTATATAACATTCTTGGAAACATAAATTAGATCTGAGGTAAGGAACACTTTTTAAAAGGATTGTTCATCTGCTCATGACATTATATTTTTGCAACTATAAATATAAAATAATTGCTTTTTTTTCTGTACTGTGTATTTAAAGATCTTTTGAATGTGCACGAAAAAGTAAGTTTTATATATAACAAAAATCCAAGCACATTACTAACAGAACTGTTTCATGTATGCCTTTATTATCCTGTTTAATAGGTAGTAAAGTAAAATTCTTCCATTAAATAAAGTTTTCAAAACAACAGGATTCCCCTAATGATTGAACATATATCTGATCAAGAAAATAAGTAATTGCACTCCATTTGTTTAATCTTTTCCTAGGTAGTTGAGATGCGCCATTTGGATACCCAGGTAATTCAAGAAGAACTAAGAACTGTTGGTGAAACTGTGCCAGCACAAAATGATCATTCCAGTCTTCATGCAGCAAATAGCGATTATGCGGGGAACTCTGAACATCCTGGACATTCACCTCAAGAGGCCTTCAGCTTAACTTTCAGCTTTGAGGAACTGAGAACTGTTGATGTTGAAGAACCAGTAAGACAAAGCGATTCTAGTTGGCAGGTTGGTATTGAATCAACTGAGTCCCTGCAATGTCACCTCCTTCTAAAAGAAGACATAGATTGATTAAGTGACTGGGCAAAACTGACAGGTGGAGTTCAATATGGGGAAGTGTGAGGTAACCCACTTTGGATCCAGCAAAGACAAATTGGAATATTTCCTTAACGTCGAGAGACCGTAGAGGAGCAAAGGGATTTGGGTGTCCAGGTACATACATCACTAAAAGCTAGTGCACAGGCACAAAAAGTAATCAAACAATCTAATGACATTTTGGCCTTTATCTCAAGAGGGCTGGAATACAAAGGGTAGGAAGTGATGCTTCAGTTGTACTTGAGCCTCAGTCAACTCCATCTGGAAAACTAATTTCAGTTTTGAGCACCTCCTCTCAACAAGGATATGTTGGTCGTGGTACAGTGCAGATCCACCAGAATAATACCAGGGTTTAAAGGGTTAAATTATGAGGACTGGTTACATAAATTTGGGTTGTGTTCCCTGGTTTAGAAGGTTGAGGAGTCATCTAATTGAGGTGTTTAAAATCTTTTCTTTTGTATGGTAGTAGCAAAGCAAATCAAATGTCAATATCTGAGTTGGATATCCAGGCCAAAGCTTCCAGTGTAACAGCGTGGATATCTTTTAGGCTGCCTACAAATTTCCTCTGAGGGCAGTGCTCAATGATGTGCTCCAGGGTCTGATCAGGAGCTCCACAGTCACATGATGGGGATGCTTTAATCTTCCATCTATGGAGAAAGTGGAGGCATCTACCATGACCAGTTCTGAGGCTGTTGATGGTTGCCCACTGTTTGTGAGAAAGGTTTGATCCTTCAGATTGTACTGTGGGGTCCTCGAGAAGGAATCCATTCTGTATGTCACCGTTCTTCCAAGCATTTTGCCATTGGTCATCAAAACTGAAGAAAGATCGATGAAGGGCTTCGGTGATGGTCCAAAATGAACTTCTTGATTTGAGATGTGTTGGTGATGGGTTGTTCAAGTTGGCCTAGATCAGCATGTCTTTGCTAGTGTAGCAGTTGTATTTTCTGGAGACTGCATATTCGCAACGTAGGTGTGGTGATGCGATGTTTGTAAGCACAGGCAGTCAAGTTGTTGGTATCGATAAAAGTGTACCGATAATAATTCTCATAGTAGAATTCAGCTGGACATCAATGGATTTGACATGCGGGCTTGATAGCTATGCCGGACAGCAGTACTCCGCTGTAGAGTACACCAGGGCGAGTGCTGCCGTACAGAGGGTTTGAGTGTCTGCTCCCCATGTGGATCCAGCGAATTTCTGGATCAAGTTGACCCTAATCTTCTTCCCAAGGTTCTGGAGAAACTAAAGAGTAGGTTCAACTTGATCCAGAAATTATAAAATGATTTGATTGGGTAGATAGGGAGAAGCTATTTCCTCTGGTGGGGAAATCCAGAATAAGGGAGCATAATCGAAAAATTATAGTTAGGTCATTCAGGAATGAAATCGGGAAGCATTTTTCACACAAAGGGTTGTGAATTCTATTCCCCTAAATGGCTGTGGATGCTAGAGCAGTTGAGCTTTCAAGACTGAGATGGATAGATTGTTGTTAGGTAAGGGTATTGAGGAATATGAATAAAAGGTGGGTAAATGGAATTGAGGTGCAGATCAGCCTGCTCCTGTTCCTATGTTCCTAAAATTACTGCTGGAAAGATAATGGGTAAATAAAATGGCATAACATTGCAAAAGATTTCATAAGATTTTTTTCATAAAGTACTTTACAATTTGTTTCTCATTAATTACTGGAACCATTATAGCAGATAATTTAATTATACTTTCTTTCTGAATAAATTTCAAAGTTGATAAAAGTGTTCACACATTAAAATATTTTTATTTAAATTTGCTGGTTATGTCTGAAGGTTTTAATACTAGGACATGGAAGAAAATACATTTTTGGTACACTATCAGAAACAATTGCATTCGTGCCTTCAATTTAATACAGCACAAGTATATTGTCCTAAACAACAGTTAAACATGTTGATGCTCATTTAAAATATCAATTTCATCTTCGTAGGAAAGCAGCTATATGGAAAGGAAGAACTTTATGCCAGTATAATATAGTTTTATGGACACAAATATAAACAAATTAATACATTTCTAAATCACTGAAAAGTAAGATGAGAAATGACAGTGCATTAAATAACTTGTATTCATCCCAAGGATCATTGGGGATCTTTTAACACTGATTGTGGAACCAGTTCTATCTAAAGAATCATGACTGCTGCATCTTTTTGAGAGGTTGACTCATGTACACATTTGCCTGGATAAAATTTAAGAGTAAGCATTTTGGCTGATTTTGAATTGACATGATAATTACTATATTTGATAAAGGTTTGTGATAAACATTTTTTTTAAACTACAGCCTCCAAGAACACCAAGTCCTTCAAGTATCAACTCTCTGGAATCTTCCAATGACCTTTCCAGGCTCACAGACAAGCAGCAGGCTGAATACAGAGATGCCT
This sequence comes from Pristiophorus japonicus, assembly GCF_044704955.1. Taxonomy (NCBI): domain Eukaryota; kingdom Metazoa; phylum Chordata; class Chondrichthyes; family Pristiophoridae; genus Pristiophorus; species Pristiophorus japonicus. The sequence goes on from NC_091983.1 coordinate 56,473,420, forward strand.
ATAAAGAATATATTGCTCAGATGGCTCATTTAGATGGTCCATCCATCTCCACAGCTGCCAGCATTGACAAGTCTAATCTGTCTGCACCCCACAATCCTGGTCAGTTTTTTGTTGGGAAAAGCATTTCAGGAGTTCCCTTTCAAACCACTTTGGAGCAAGATGTTGAGCAGAAGCAACTTGATGATAGAAAATCCTTTACAGGAAAAAGAGAGATCATTCCACGTGGAGGCAAGTCTTCTGTGAGTGACCTTGGCGATTATACATCATCCACTGTTTCCACATCTGATGCATCGCTATTGGATCCCATCACTGAAGAAGATGAAAAACCAGACCCTTCAACAACCAAGCTTCTCTCTAGGAAGAAATCTTCAGATAGAGTGAATATCTTCCAAGGAACAGATTTAACATTGAAAGGCTTACATTATCAGAAACTACCCAGTGATGAAAATGAATCAGGTCGAGAAGAATCTGATTATACACTTCTTAAAGATGGGAAAACAGAAGAGAGAAACAAGAAACAAACCAATTCCACTGAACATGGAAATGAAGCTGTTGGATCCCTGATCAAATCGAAGGAATATCTTTCTGATGCCATGCTTGATAAAAAGGATTCATCAGACTCTGGGGTCAGATCCAGTGAGAGTTCACCAAACCACTCTCTCCGTGATGAAACCGAAGACAGTCAGCTGGAGAAGACTAATTTGATAGAGTTGGAGGATGATCAGTCCAGAGATAAACGAGGTATACCTAACAGTTTAAGTGGTCTTCAAGACCCAAGTGTTGCCCGCATGTCTATCTGCTCTGAAGATAAGAAGAGCCCTACTGGTTCAACCTCTGAATGCAGTATGTTAGCCAGTAGTCCTGAAGAAAATTGGCCCGTCTCTCAGAAAATATTTAATGTAACCAACATCAACAGAACAGCAAGCACAGAGACCCTGAATAACAACAGCAATGCTTCTAATAGGCTGCAGAATGCAGATGAAGTTGAGAGGAAAGAATTCATAGAAACAGCTGGTGACCCTGAGCACTTGGGAAAGAATGCACCTCGAGTCGTCCATCCTACAGCAAGCTCAGCTCTGGGCAAAGCACCAGTCCAAAATGATACATATGCAGCTTCATTCAAGAATGACAACCTACGAGGTTTAGGTATTAAACGAGGCCTCACTTCTAAAGCTTCATCAAATTTTATCAAGCACACAAAGAGTAGCCCCTCATCTGAGCTACATGCAGTTGGTCCTAGTGATTCCTATGGGGAAGAACGGGAGAGCATCCTGTAAAAGAAAGTAAATCATCTGTTAAATGTTTATGTTTGGTAAAAGACGATTCAAAGATAGTTCATTCGTATAAATTCTCCATTTGGTTATCTTTCTGATATCACTCCTTTCATGGTTTGTTTCATTAACACATACCTTAAATTAAATCAAGTATTAGGTTAATTCTATCAAGGAGGTATTGTATGTATTAGTAATGTGAGAGTGGTATTGTTTAATGTTTGTGTATAATAAACTGTTGTGATTAACAGCTAAAGTGATATCTTGTGATTATAATTTTGGTAGTTTTCTCATTGTGTAAGTTCTAACTGTAAATGTGATCAGTATTTGCATTGTGTATTTAAATATTAAATATGAATATTAGCTTTTCTGTTGTAAGTATTGATTTGTTGTGTTAGTGTTGCTTATATGAATCCTCCGATTTTAGTTGTGTATGCCACAGTTGAGCAGTACCTGTGATTTGTGGTTTTGAAAGTCAATCTGTTATCACTGTAGTTAAATAAATAATTTTGGTGATAATTACTTTTTTCAATGAGGGTAGTGATAGATTGGGCTGTTAATATCATATTGTTTAATGTCAAAAAATCTTAATATATTGATTTGTATTTGTTATCAGAAATTTTGAAAAAGTTGGTGTCTTTTGTGTAACTATCTGTGAAATAAATAGTTGTGGTAATATTTTTGACTAGTTATTCTGACTCTGCAATAAACTAACTGCATATATTTACCAGTACAACCTGATGCTGAAAGCTGAATCCACCCAACTTAAAATCTAAAATATTTTACATAAAGATTATTTGTATATAATCATAGTCATCAACCACTATTCACTTTTGTGGCAGCAACTTATAACAAATATAGCAACTTATCAGCTGACAAATGTATATTTCTACATAGTTCTACTACAAATTCATTACAACAGTTTCACAGTTATATGATTCACCATAACTGCACCATATCCTCACAAAGGAGGCTGTCTCAGGCGACTTTTCTTAAGTATTTTTCAATACTACCTGACTGGTGAATCACTCCCATGTTTCGTCATTCTGCACCCTTTCTGTAAGTTATTGGTTGTAAAGTGCCTTGGGACCTCACAAGGATGTGAAAGGTGCTATGTAAAAGCAAGTTCATTCTTCCTGGTGGATACTATAGGAACTTGGTTGACGCTGAATGGTTTTGGGGAAGCCATGTGCTTTTAAAAAAAAAAAAAATGTCCCCAACTTTGAAAGATGCTGCTCAGCTTTGAAAATTCCCCATCTCCTATTGTAACATTTCTTGACTACCGTAGCTCCAGGAACTTTTAAGAAAAGTTTTAGTGCTGTTCAATTTCAAGTTCTTTTCATTTGTTCTAATCGCATTACCCTTTTAAGGACCAACTCTTTGTTATAATTTTGAGACTAATTGTCTTTAAAACAAAAAATGCCTGATAGTTAATCAGCCCTCTTGTATTAGCAGGCATTGTCAACAAAGCAATAGATACCCGAGATACTTGGGTAGTCATTGGGAGCACAGGGTTGGTTGCACGAATAATCTCCTGAATTACAACTTTTTGATATTTAAAAGAATGTTTAGCTGGGCCGGTAAACAATATCCTCCAAGGCTTTGAGGGGTTGGGAGGTGAGTTGTCTATCACAGAGTGACAGATTCTGCCCCGCTCTTGTAGCCAAGATGTTGATACAGCTAGTCACTGGTGACCCTCAAAGTTATTAGAACAGCCTTACAGAGGAAGTATCTATTCGGGGAACAGCTTTACTGAGAGTGCTGAAAGATAATGAGTAAGTACACATCCTTGAGGTTCTCATCAGCCAGTTCTCAGGAAATGCTAGAAATTAACAATGCCAGTAAAATCTTAAATCACTTCTAGGTATGCCCAGCTCTACGACTACTTTCTGTCCACTCTAAAGTGAAAAACTGTGTTCCTTGTCAGCTCCTGCCTCTGCCCATCTACTGCTGAAACCCTCATCCATGGCCTATACCTCCCAGTACACCAACGCCTCAAGTTAAAAATTCCCATCCTCATGTTTAAATGCCTTCCTGACCTTGCTCCTCTCTATCTCTGCAATGTTCTCTTGCCATACAACCCTCTCTGTTCCTCTGACTTTAGCCTTTTGTGCACCCCCACCCCCCCCCCCCCCCACCTCTTCACCCTACCATTGGCAGTTGTACCTAGACACACACTTTTTTGATTACACTTCTGTGAAGTGCTTTGGGATGTTTTTCTATGTCAAAGGTGCTGGATAATTGAATTAGCTGTTGTTGCAGCAGCACATCCACAGGATCACTGGAAGTGGTGATCATTAAGAATAAATGTTACTGTGCATGTGAGCAACCCAAGGCCATTTGTTACAGGTAGTGATTAGTTGGTGAAGTTTGAGGATGATTCCTGAATCTATGCCTGTAAATTACAACGGCAGACTTGTAGAACTGAGCTTGTATTCATTAGTGAAAAGAAAACTAAATGGGTGTATAATCCAATTCTTTAACATTGAAACAAGAGCTCTAATAAAACTATAGATCAGAAGATGTTCCTCCCAGCCCCTCTCTCCATGCATGCACATGGAACAGTAGATAATGAAGAACATATTCCCAGAAAAAGCAGTTAATACTGTGTTGATTAGTTCATTTCAAAATGGAAAAATATCTGGTTGGGAATGGGATCTGGAATTTTATGCACATGGGTATATTGAGAGGAACAAATATTCCATGGGACATGGTGGCTCTTGTGCTGCTGAGAGGGGAGGCAGTAGGCCAGGATTGATATTAATAGGGGTGGACGAATCTTCAGGACCTTAGGCATGAGCGAGTATTTATGCACAACTTAAACATGTCCAACCAACTCAGCAACAACAACTTGTATTTATATAATGCCTTTATCGTAGTGAAACGTCCCATGGTACTTCACAAGAGTATTATGAGATTTAAAAATTAACACTGAGAAATTAGGGCAGGTGAGCAGAAGCTTGGTCAAAGAGGTATGTTTTAAGGAGGGCTTTGAAAGTGGAAAGAGAGGCGGAGAGATTTAGGCAGGGAATTCCAGAGCTTTAGGGTCTAGGCAACAGAAGGCCATCAATGATTGATGATTTTAATCAGGGATGCTCCAAGAGGGCAGAATTAGAGGAGCGCAGACATCTTTGGGGTGGGGGTGTGGAGGAGATTATAGAGCTAAGGAGGGGCGAGCCCATGGATGGATTTGAAAACAAGGATGAGAATTTTGAGATCGAGGCGTTGCTTAACCCGGACGCCAATGTAGGTCAGCGAGCACAGGGGTAATGGCTGGGCAGGACTTGGTGTGAGTTAGGACACAGGCAGTCGAGTTTTGAATCTTCCCAGTTTACATAGGGTAGAATGTGGGAGGCCAGCCAGGAATGCGTTGGAATAGTAAAGTCTAGAGGTAACAAAGGCATGGATGAGGGTTTCAGCAGCGGATGAACTGAGGCAAGGGCGGAGACAGAAAATGTTACGGAGGTGGAAATAGACGCTCTTAGTTATGCTGCAGATATGTGGTCGAAAGCTCATTTCAGGATCAAATATGACACCAAGGTTGCGAAGTTCAGCCTCCGACAGAAGTTGGGGAGAGGGATGGAGTCAGTGACCAGGGAACAGAGTTTGTGGCGGAGACTGAAAACAATGGCTTTGGTCTGCCCAATATTTAGAGAGAATTTCTGCTCAATTAGAACTGGATGTCGGACAAGCAGTCTGACAATTTAGAGACAGTGGAGGGGTTGAGAGGAAGTGGTAGTGAGGTAGAGCTGGGTGTCATCAGTGTACATGTGGAAACGAACACTGTATTTTCAGATGATGTTGCCAAGGGTCAACATGTAGATGAAAAATAGGAGGGGGCCAAGGATAGATCCTTGGGGGACACCAGAGGTAACGATGCGGGGCGGGAAGAGAAGCCATTGGAGGTGATTCTCTGGCTACGATTAGATAGATAAGAATGGAACCAGGTGAGTGCTGTCCCACCCAGCTGGATGACAGTGGAGAAGGATAGAGTGATCAACCGTGTCAAATGCTGCCGACAAGTCAAGAAGGACGAGGAAGGATAGTTTGTCACAGTCACAAAGGATGTCATTTGTGACTTTAATGAGGGCTGTTTCGGTATTGTGGCAGGTGCGGAAACTGGATTGGAGGGATTCAAACATGGAATTGCGGGAAAGATGGGCACGGATTTGGGAGGCCATAACACGTTCCAGGACTTTGGAGAGGAAAGGGAAGTTGGAGATGGGGCGGTAGTTGGCAAGGACGGAGGGGTCAAGGGTTTTTTTTTGAGGAGAGGGGTGATGATGGTAGATTTGAGGGAGAGGGGTCAGTACCTGAGGAGAGAGAACCGTTAACAATGTCAGCTAACATGGGAGCCAGAAAAAGAAGTTGGGTGGTCAGCGGTTTGGTGGGAATAGAGTCAAGGGAGCAGGAAGTGAGTCTCATCGACCGGATGAGCTCGGAAAGGTCATGAGGGTAGATCGGAGAGAAACTGGAGAAAGATTTGAGGTCAGGGCTTGGGCATGGGGGGTCCTTCGAGGAAGTTTGGCCCGGTGGGCTAGCGGAAGGAAGAGAAGAAGCAGAGGCGGCCGAACGGATGGTCTCAATCTTGGAGACAAAGAAGTCCATGATCTTACTGAATGGCGGAGCAGGCTCGAGGGGGCAGATGGCCTACCTCTGCTATTTCTTATGTTCTTATGAACGGCCAGGATGAGAGAGAGTAATCATTCACCACTGCCTAGTCCCTGTTAAAACAATCAGGAAAGCCATATGATGTCAAACGACATAGCTAAAACAGTGGAATGCAAGTCACAGAAGGTAATGATCAAACTTCAGGCTGCATCTTGAATACTGGATCTAGTTCTGGTTACCAAGAAACAAGAGGCACGTTCAAGCGCTGGAGGTAATGCAGAGAAGAATCACGAGATTGATTCGCAGTGTCAGGGCTCTGAGTTATGAGGAAATCCTGGAGTTGAGGCATCTGAGAGGTGAGCTTATAGAAATATATAAGATTGTGGTGAATCTTGCTATCCTCTGCAGACCACCTCAGCCAAGTGACTGGTCAGGCAACCTACATTTCGGACTCTAAATGCTGTTCTTTAACAGGCTGCAAGGAGATAACCAGGAGCAGTCTGAAATAACTGAGTCTATCTCAGATTTTCTTTCCTCACTTAATAGGTAATTACCTAGAGTCCATTTAATGTCTTCCTAAATGGTATAGCTGAAATAAAGGATAGGTAGTGTCGGGTAATAAGGGTAAATGTATATCCTCACTCCATGATGACCTCTTGAAATATAATGTTTCAATACACCGCCAATAATATACTCGTGGATTCATATTTTGAACCTAGATTACAGAGTACTTGGTCCAAGTATAATATGACTTCATTGATTTCAATAGGGTATATGTAACAACATAATCTGAAACCTCACAGATTTTCTGTTGTACTGTATTACAAACGCTTTATGTCGGATCTGAATTGGTTGCCATTGACTCTCGTGCTGCTTGAGACCAGATAATATATCAATTCTGACCAAGAGCAAATTTAGTTCTGATTAATTGATACAAACATAATACCACTTCTTTTGCAAACAAAAGGACTTCCAGAAGGCATTTGACAAGGTGCCACATAAAAGGTTACTATGCAAGGAAAAGGAGGTGGGGTAGCATTACTGGTTAAAGAGGAGATTAACGCAATAGTAAGGAAGAACATTAGCGTGGATGATGTGGAATCTATATGGGTAGAGCTGCGAAACACCAAAGGGCAGGAAACTTTAGTGGGAGTTGTGTACAGACCACCAAAAAGTAGTAGTGAGGTTGGGGATGGCATCAAACACGAAATTAGGGATGCGTGCAATAAAGATACAGCAGTTATCATGGGTGACTTTATATATACATTGGGCTAACCAAACTGGTAGCAATACTGTGGAGGAGGATTTCCTGGAGTGTATAAGCGATGGTTTTCTAGATTAATATGTCGAGGAACCAACGAGAGCAGGCCATCCTAGACTGGGTCTCGTGTGATGAGAGAGGATTAATTAGCAATCTTGTCGTGCGAGGCCCCTTGGGGAAGAGTGACCATAATATGGTAGAATTCTTCATTAAGGTGGAGAGTGACACAGTTAATTCAGAGACTAGGGTGCTGAACTTAAAAGAAAAGTAACTTCGATGGTATGAGACATGAATTGGCTAGGATAGACTGGCGAATGATACTTAAAGAGTTGACGGTGGATAGGCAATGGCAGATATTTAAAGATCACATGGATGAACTACAACAATCCTACATCCCTGTCTGGCGTGAAAATAAAACGGGGAAGGTGGCTCAACCGTGGCTAACAAGGGAAATTAGGGATAGTGTTAAATCCAAGGAAGAGGCATATAAATTGTCTAGAAAAAGCAGCAAACCTGAGGACTGGGAGAAATTTAGAATTCAGCAGAGGAGGACAAAGGGGTTAATTCAGAGGGGGAAAATAGAGTATGAGAGTAAGCTTGCAGGGAACATAAAAACTGACTGCAAAAGCTTCTATAGATATGTGGAGAGAAAAAGATTAGTGAAGACTAATGGAGGTCCCTTGCAGTCAGAATCAGGGGAATTCATAATGGGGAACAAGGAAATGGCAGACCAATTGAACAAATACTTTCGTTCTGTCTTCACTAAGGAAGACATGAATAACCTCCCAGAAAATACTAGGGGACCGAGGGTCTAGCGAGAAGGAAGAACTGAAGGAAATCCTTATTAGTCAGGAAATGGTGTTGGGGAAATTGATGGGATTGAAGGCCGATAAATCCCCAGGGCCTAATAGTCTGCATTGCAGAGTATTTGAGGAAGTGGCCCTAGAAATAGTAGATGCATTGCTGATCATTTTCCAACATTCCATGGATTCTGGATCAGTTCCTATGGATTGGAGGGTAGCTAATGTAACCCCACTTTTTAAAAAAGGAGGGAGAGAGAAAACAGAATTATAGACTGGTTAACCTGACATTGAAAGTGGGGAAAATGCTGGAATCAATTATTAAAGATGTAATAGCAGCGCATTTAGAAAGCAGTGACAGGATAGGTCAGCATGGATTTATGAAAGGGAAATCATGCTTGACAAATCTTCTAGAATTTTTTGAGGATGTAATTGGTAGAGTGGATAAGGGAGAACCAGTGGATGTGGTGTATTGGACTTTCAAAAGGCTTTTGACAAGGTTCCACACAAGAGATTAGTGTGCAAAATTAAGGCACATGGGATTGGGGGTAATGTATTGACGTAGATAGAAAACTGGTTGGCAGACAGGAAGCAAAGAGAAGGAATAAACGGGTCCTTTTCAGAATGGCAGGCAGTGACGAGTGGGGTACCGCAAGGTTCAGTGCTGGGACCCCAGCTATTTACAATATATATTAATGATTTAGACGAAGGAATTGAATGTAATATCTCCAAGTTTGCAGATGACACTAAGCTGGGTGGCAGTGTGAGCTGTGAGGAGGAAGCTAAGAGGCTGCAGGGTCACTTGGACAGGTTAGGTCAGTGGGCAAATACATGGCAGGTGCAGTATAATGTGGATAAGTGTGAGGTTATCCACTTTGGTGGCAAAAACAGGAAGGCAGATTATTATCTGAATGGTGACAGATTAGTATAGGGGGAGGTGCAAAAAGATCTGGGTGTCATGGTACATCAGTCATTGAAAGTAGGCATGCAAGTACAGCAGGCAGTAAAGAAAGCAAATGGCATGTTGGCCTTCATAGCGAGAGAATTTGAGTATAGAAGCAGGGAGGTCTTGCTGCAGTTGTACAGGGCCTTGGTGAGACCATACCTTGAGTATTGTGTGCAGTTTTGGTCTCCTAATCTGAGGAAGGACATTCTTGCTATTGAGGGAGTGCAGCTAAAGTTCACCAGATTGATTCCTGGGATGGCAGGACTGATATATGAAGAAATACTGGATTGACTAGGCTTATATTCACTGGAATTTAGAAGAATGAGAGGGGATCTCATAGTAGCTAATAAAGTTTCGCCGGGTTTGGACAAGGTTAGATGCAGGAAGAATGTTCCCGATGTTGGGGAAGTCCAGAACCAGGGGTCACAGTCTAACGATAAGGGGTAAACCATATAGGACCGAGATGAGGAGAAACTTTTTCATCCAGAGAATTGTGAAACCATGGAATTCTCTACCACAGAAAGTTGTTGAGTCCAGTTTGTTGGATATATTCAAAAGGGAGTTAGATGTGGCCCTTACGGCTAAAGGGATCAGGGCTATGGAGAGAAGGCAGGAGTGGGGTACTGAAGTTGCATGATCCGCCATGATCATATTGAATGGTGGTGCAGGCTCGAAGGGCCGAATGGCCTGCTCCTGCACCTATTTTCTATGTTTCTATGTTTCACGGGGTTGGGGGTAATATATTAGCATGGATAGAGGATTGACTAACTAACAGAGAACAGAGAGTCGGGATAAATGGTTCATTCTCTGGTTGGCAACCAGTAACTAGTGGGGTGCCGCAGGGATCAGTGCTTGGACCCCAACTATTTACAATCTATATTAATGACTTGGAAGAAGGGACTGGGTGTAACGTAGCCAAGTTTGCTGACGATACAAAATGGGAGGAAAAGCAATGTGTGAGGAGGACACAAAAAATCTGCAAAAGGACATAGACGGGCTAAGCGAGTGGGCAAAAATTTGGCAGATGGAGTATAATGTTGGAAAGTGTGAGGTCATGCACTTTGGCAGAAAAAAAATCAACGAGCAAGTTATTATTTAAATGGAGAAAGATTGCAAAATGCCACAGTACAGCGGGAGCTGGGAGTACTTGTGCATGAAACACAAAAGGATAGTATGCAGGTACAGCAAGTGATCAGGAAGGCCAATGGTATCTTGGTCTTTATTGCAAAGGGGATGGAGTCTAAAAGCAGGGAAGTCTTACTCCAGCTGCATAAGGTAATGGTGAGGCCACACCTAGAATAGTGCGCGCAGTTTTGGTTTCCATATTTACGAAATGATATACTTGCTTTGGAGGCAGTTCAGAGAAGGTTCATTCGGTTGATTCCGGGGATGAGGGGGTTGACTTATGAGGAAAGGTTGATTAGGTTGGGCCTCTACTCATTGGAATTCAGAAGAATGAGAGGTGATCTTATCAAAACCTATAAGATTATGAGGGGGCTTGACAAGGTGGTTGCAGAGAGGATGTTTCCACTGATGGGGGAGACTAGAACTAGAGGGCACAATCTTAGAATAAGGGGCCGCCCATTTAAAACAGATGAGAAATTTCTTCTGAGGGTTGTAAATCTATGGAATTCGCTGCCTCAGAGAGCTGTGGAAGCTGGGACATTGAATAAATTAAAAACAGAAATAGACAGTTTCTTAACCGATAAGGAGATAAGGGGTTATGGGGAGCGGGCAGGAAAGTGGACCTGAGTCCATGATCGGATCAGCCATGATCTTATTGAATGGCGCAACGGGCTTGAGGGGCTGTATGGCCTACTCCTGTTCCTATTTCTTAAGTTCTAATGTAAACTAATGGATTGCAGAAGTCTCACTTCACTAATTCTGTGCTTTTTGTGGAGGGAATTGTTCTGCATAATTTCTCAATCAAAAGCACAGCATAAGAATTAAGAGCAGGAGCCCCTCAAGCCTGCTCCGCCATTCAATAAGATCATGGCTGATCTTCGACCACAACTCCACTTTCTCGTTTGATCTCCATATCCCTGATTTTCCCTAGAGTCCAAAAATGTATCTATCTCAGTCTTGAATATACTCACCAATTCAGCATCTACAGCCCTTTGGGGTCGAGAATTCCAAAGATTCACAACCCTCTGAATGAAGAAATTCCTCCTTATATCAGTCTTAAATGGCCGACCCTTTATCCTGCGATTATGCCCCCTCGTTCTAGACCCCCAAGCCAGGGGAAACAACCTCTCAGTATCTGCCCTATCAATGCCCCTCAGAAACGTATGGGCCAAAAATTGCGATCGGTGGCTTCCCACAGGGACGCTTCTGACCAAAAGAAAAATCCGAATGTACCTGGTGGTCATGCTCCAACGAACACTTTGGGTCTGAGGCCTAGCTGCCCAGCGCAGAGGCCCACACATCCCAGGAGCTCCGAGCTCCCATTACTATCAATGAGAATACCCCTAAAATCAAATTAAACACAAACATAAATTTTTTTTAAAACACTTTACTTTTTAAAATTAATGGAAATTGCATTAAATATTTTTGAGAGAAAAATATATTTTTTTAAAGTTTTTAAAATGTTTTAATAGTGTTAAAAATAAACTTACGTTCATAGGGTTTTTGCCAGGCGTAAGAATTTGAAGGACATTCGCTGGGCAAAAGTTGGGCAAATAGCCCAAATCTCTGCCAGCGAAGGCCCTTCTCCCGGGGATGCGTGTGATCTGACAAGTGCTGGGTTCAGGCACATGCGCTTCGCGGGGCACCCGGCGAGGCCGGAATGTCAGGGCCTATATGTTTTAATGATATCCCCTCTCATTTTTCTGAACTCCAGAGAGTATAGACCCAATCTACTCAATCTCTCCTCATGGGACAACCCTCTCATCCCAGAATTCAATCTAGTGAACCTTCATAACGCCCCCTCGAAGGCAAGTATATTTTTCTTCAGATAAAGAGACTAAAACTATGCACAGTACCCCAGGTGTGATCTCACCAAGGCCCTGTACAAATGTAGCACGACTTCCTTACTCATGTACTCCAACCCCCTTGCAATAAAGGCCAACATGCCATTTGCCTTCCCAATTGCTTGCTGTACCTGTATGCTAACCTTCTGTGTTTTCTGTATGAGGGCACCTAAATCCCTCTGAACACCAACATTTAATAGTTTCTCACCATTTAAAAAATATTATGTTTTTCTATTCTTCCTACCAAAGTGAATAACCTCACATTTCCCCACATTATACTCCATCTGCCAACTTGTTGCCCATTCACTTAACCTGTCTGTATCCCTTTGCAAGTTCTTTGTGTCCTCCTCACAGCTTACTTTCCCACTTAGCTTTGTATCATCAGCAAACTTGGATACATTACACTCTGTCCCTTCATCTAAGTCATTGATATAGATTGTAAATAGCTGAGGCCCCAGCACTGATCCTTGTGGCACTCTACTAGTTACAGCCTGCCAATCTGAAAAAGACCCATTTATCCCTGCTCTCTGTTTTCTGCCCATTAACCAACCCTCTATCCATGCTAATATATTACCCACAACCCCATGAGACCCTATCTTGTGCAGCAACCATTTATGTGCCACCTTATCGAATGCCTTTTGGAAACCAGACATACTACATCCACTGGTTCTCCTTTATCTACCCTGCTAGTTATATCCTCAAAATAATAGATTTGTCAAACACAATTTCCCTTTTATAAAACTATGTTGACAATGCCTAATCATATGATTTTCTAAGTGCTCTTTTACCACTTCCTTAATGATGGATTAAAGCACTTTCCCAATGACTGATGTCAGGCTAACTGGCCTGTAGCTCCCTATTTTCTCTCTCCCTCCTTTCTTGAATAATGGGGTTGCATTTGCTACCTTGCAGTACGCTGGGACCGTTCTATAATGCAGGGAATTTTGGGAAGATCGCAAACCAATGCATCCACTATCTCTGCAGCCACCTATTTAGATTTAAGAGATATCCTTAATCCTGGCACCAGTTAGGCAACACAGCCTTCGGAACTCCCAGTCGCAGCTGCAAAGAACAGTATCTATCCCCCGACTATACTGTTCCCTACCACTGCAACATTCCTTTTCACTTCTCCCACTTGAAAGGCCTCCTGTACCACGGTGCTGTGCTCAGTTTGCTCATCCACCCTACAGACTTTGCCCTTATCCACATAGGCAGCAAGAACTCCGTTACCATCTCCTTTTGTCTTGCACCATCATCCCTTTTGTCTTTTAATCTCTCTGCCTACCATCCTATCAGAGACCTTCCCTTTTATTCTTTCCTCACCTTTCTCTGCCCCTGCACTTGCTTAAAATCTGTTACATCTCTAATATTTTCCAGTTCTGATGAAGGGTCATCAACATGGAACGTTAATTCTGTTTCTCTCTTTACAGATGCTGCCTGGCCTATTGAGTATTTCCAGCATTTTCTGTTTTTTTTTTTCCCCCAGAGCCTCATACCTGCTGGATAAGGACAAATGCTGAGGCTCCTCCAGCACTGAACCTGGGGTCCCCTTAGATGCCCGAGTCGCAGTCATACTCTCCTGTCCTTGACCACTCACCAAACCTGTACCAATACCTAACCTAAGGAGTGTGACTGCCTCCTGTATCAAAGTGTCCAGGTAACTCCCTCCCTCCCTGATGCCCTGCAATATCTGCACCTCGGACTCCAGCTCAACAACTCTAAGCTGAAGTTCCTTGAGATGCAGATACCTACTGCAGACGTGGTCGTGCGGAATTACGATGCTCTCCACAAACTCCAACATGCTGCAGTTGCGGCACACCACCCTCACTGCCATCCCTATATAACCTTGTTATTCATTACACCGACCAGCGGACTTTCTTAAGTATTGCCGGAATGACATTTTTAACTAAAATTGAGGCAGAGAGGTGCAATATTTAGTCAGTGATGGAAGTACTTTTCACACCCTCGCTCAGTCTCTGTTTTCCTCTCTGTATAGCTCTTGGGTTTTCTCATTGCATTGTCTATGTCTCTTGAGGGCTATTTTTCTTACTAATCCTCTATCACCTTTTCTGTAAGTCTGCCCTTCCCTCAATCTTCTTTCTCTTTTATATGTCACTGGGATAGTGCTCACACATGTTCTTTAATGACTATACTGAATTTCTATGCCTTACTTTGGTTAAAGTCCAATGTACACCAATGATGATATCCAACACACATTGGAGATGCGTACCAGATGATGTGGGAGCAGGAGCTGTTGTAACACTCAGAGGTGAGAGAAAAACTTGGCTGTTGGACTGTTTGGCATGTGGGATGATGTGGATAGAAGCATCAGGGGCTGTGACAGAGTATATGGTCTGTGACTTGGGTCAAGGTTTAGGTCCAAAGTGGATGGCCTGGGATTCGATAACATTCAAGGTTGGGGGTCTTGGACATTGCAGTGTTGGGGACATGTGTGGGCTAGGGTCTAGCAACACTCCGAGATAGGTCTGGAAGTGACAAGAATCTTGGCCCAGGAAAATTAAAAAGGGGATGGACAGGTTGGGGTGTGGACCTGGTCCAAGGTTGTAATGACAGGATCTAGCAGCAGGAGGGAGGGGGAAAGTCTAGAGACTGAATTCAAAACGTCCTCTAAAATCATGGACTTTCAAACTGGCATTGAAGAGCATTGATGACAGACACATGTGCAGAGGACCCAAAAGAGATACTGAAGACCAGTCAATTAGCGCTTGAGGGGACTCTGGAAAATATCTGCAGTGAAGGCCCATGGTTCTGAATGCAGGTCCATGCTCTAGAACTGAAGCAAAAGCAAAATACTGTGGATGCTGGAATCGGAAATAAAAACAGAAAATGCTGGAAATCTCAGCAGGTCAGACAGCATCTGTGGAGAGAAACAGTTAATATTTCGGGTTAGTGACCCTTTCTAGAACTGAAGAGAAGCTTTAGGCCTCAGCGAGAGTGGCAGGCCTATACAGAGGAAAGTTGTTGAAAATATTTCTAACATGTAATGAATGGGTATGTGGATGCTTTTATTTTATTTTTTTCAAAATTACATAACTTTTTTGATATAAATTTAATTTTTGGCAGTATATGGTGGAGCAAGTGGAAACTCAACAAGGCTGCTCAAAAGATTTTGAAAAAAAATTTAAGTGATTTTAATTGTTGCTGGTTCTTTGCTTTCTGCATTTTAATGAATAGAAAAGCAGAGCAGATGAGGTCGTGTTTAACTGGTGAATGGGAAATTTCAGAGAACCAGTAGGCCAAAATCAAAAAATGTCATTCGAACATTTGGCAAACACAAAACTTTTAATTATACATATATATATTTGTTTTTCTTTGTTCTATGAAATTCTGAAAGATTATTTGAGTAATGAACCATCTCGGCCTATTTGTCTGAAACCTACAATAATTAAGGTTGTGAGTCAATCGTACTCTTGTAGCAGCATCAAACGTATATGTGACCTACAAAACATTCTTTGATGCACTCTCCGTTTTACTAGAGGATTAAGACTGCAGCCAATTTAGAATTTCCTTACAGCAGAAGAAATTTCAGAATTGTAGTTACATTTTCCCGTCCCCACCCCACCCCACTACCCTCTTTAAATTATACTTCAAGACAATTCTGTGCTCAAGAGGTGGAATTAGAACATAAGAACATAAGAAATAGGAGCAGGAGTAGGCCATTTGGCCCCTCAAGCCTGCTCTGCCATTCAATAAGATCATGGCTGATCTGATCTTGGCCTAACTCCACTTCCCTGCCTGCTCCCCATAACCCTTGACTCCCTTATCGTTCAAAAATCTGGATCTCCGCCTTAAATATATCCAATGACCCAGCCTCAACAGTTCTCTGGGATAGAGAATTCCAGAGATTCAAGACCCTCGGAGAAGAAATTCTTCCTCACCTCCATTTTAAATGGGTGACCCCTTATTCTGAAACTATGTCCTCTAGTTCTAGATTCCCCCATGAGGGGATATCTTCTTTTTCTTGGGCAGTCCCCTGCAGTCGAGGATGACTTGCTTCCACACTAATGAGTTCTAAGTCATTGAAGGTTGGCATGCAGGTACAGCAGGTGGTTAAGAAAGCAAATGGCATGTTGGCCTTCATAGCGAGGGAATTTGAGTACAGGGGCAAGGAGGTGTTACTACAGTTGTACAGGACCTCGGTGAGGCCACACCTGGAGTATTGTGTACAGTTTTGGTCTCATAACTTGAGGAAGGACATTCTTGCTATTGAGGGAGTGCAGTGAAGGTTCACCAGACTGATTCCCGGGATGGCGGGACTGATATATCAAGAAAGACTGGATCAACTGGGCTTGTATTCACTGGAGTTCAGAAGAATGAGAGGGGATCTCATAGAAACATTTAAAATTCTGACGGGTTGATGCAGGAAGAATGTTCCCAATGTTGGGGAAGTCTAGAACCAGGGGTCACAGTCTAAGGATAAGGGGTAAGCCATTTAGGACCGAGATGAGGAGAAACTTCTTCACCCAGAGAGTGGTGAACCTGTGGAATTCTCTACCACAGAAAGTTGTTGAGGCCAATTCACTAAATATATTCAGAAAGGAGTTAGATGTAGTCCTTACTACTAGGGGGATCAAGGGGTATGGCGAGAAAGCAGGAATGGGGTACTGAAGTTGCATGTTCAGCCATGAACTCATTGAATGGCGGTGCAGGCTCGAAGGGCCGAATGGCCTACTCCACCTATTTTCTATGTTTCTAAGGTGAGGGATATGACCAATGCGGGATCTGCAGTTTCTGTCACAAGTGGGACAGGTGGTGGTTGAAGGGACAGGTGGGCGGGATACTTGATTTGTTGTGCGCTCCTTCCGCTGTTTGTACTTGGCTTCCGACGAAGAGACTCAAAGTGTTCGGCGCCTTCTCGGATGCTTCTCCTTGGAAATAGAGTTGCAAAGCTTATGAAGGATCGGGAACTATACTAATTTTAACATTCATGTTATTTACATAAGATTTGTACAGATTATCCAGTTAAGCCTGAAACCTTGTTCAGAATGCACTCTTGCCAAATGTTATCTAACCAAGATGTACAGTAGAAGAGAGAAATTGGTAAAATGTCGATTAGCATTGTTGTCTAACATTTTGAATTCCTTACTTCAATGCTACTAAAGTTTTGTAATACATAACTTGGGAGCCTGAATGCACGAAAGTTACTCTGTCAAAGTTTGTTTGTACAATGGGGAGATATAGATTACCTTGAGTGCTAAATCTGATAAAGTGTGTGTACACTGGGTTTAATGAGTGGCATTTCTTATAATTGATATGAGCTAGATTTGAGTACCTGCTGCATATTACAGTGGAAAAATCCATGTATTCTCTATTGGGCAATGGAATCCACAATAGTTCAGGAACGTAATTTTTCTTTCAAGCTTCAAGGATTGCAATTTAATATGATCAAATTTGATTTGTGCAATGCTTATGATTACACTGAGATAAAGTTAGGGTTTCATTACTGTAATTGCTGCTCTCTGTGTAAGGTATCGAACACATTTTATTCAATAAGAACTTTTAGCCCATTATATTCCAGAACAGTTTGGTAAGCTGATCTTTGAAAAGACATCGTACACAATTTTGAATAGTCATTAATGGCTAATTAATATTACACAGTCTTTCCAATTTTGAATTCTCAGTTCAGGGTTGCAGCTGTTTTGTAATTCATTTTTTAAGAACAAGTGCTGTAGTGTGACCTCATTTTTTTTTCTAAATTTTTGTGAGTGAGTTTTTATTAACATCAACAATGATATGGCTTGGAAATAGAGAACTTTTTCAGTTGGGGCACTCAGTGTCAGTATCAAGTATTCCCAGGTCAGGTATAGCATAGTTAGAAGTAAATGAAACAACACCCGACTGTATCCATATGACATTTCTATTTCCTACAGCAGTTAGCCTGTGTCCACTCGGAGGGAGATTACCAGTTACCAAGCTCATTTGTTGAGATTGCCCAAACTTATTTCATATGGGGCAGAGGAGACTTCTGTCCCATCTATCTGTGCTGGATTGAAACCCAGGTGCTCGTCCATTGAACATATAAGACTCCAACGTAAATATTTTGCGGAGTTACTCCCAAGGTTGCCGACTGAAAGACGGAACCATAATATTGAGATAAACCAAATAAAGAAAGACATAATGATATAGCACCTTTCACAACATTAGAACGTCAAGAAGTGCTTTACAGTCAATAAAGTACTTTTGAGGTGTAGTCACTGTTGTAATGCAGGAAACGTGGCAGCCAATTTGTGTACAACAAAGTTCCACAAACAGCAATA
The DNA here is from genome assembly GCF_044704955.1 of Pristiophorus japonicus. NCBI lineage: Eukaryota > Metazoa > Chordata > Chondrichthyes > Pristiophoridae > Pristiophorus > Pristiophorus japonicus. Next base: position 56,491,556 of record NC_091983.1, read on the forward strand.
TGATGACCAGATAATCTGTTTTTGTGATGTTGGTTGAGCGATAAATATTGGCCAGGACATCAGGGATAACTCATATGCTTTTTGAAATAGTGCTATGGGATCTTTTACATCCAACTCAATTTAACATCTCATCTGAAAGATGGCACCTATGACAGTGCAGCACTCACTGGAGTGTCAGCCGAGTTTTTTTTGCTCAAGTCTCTGGGGTGGGACTTGAATCTACAACCTTCTGACTCAGAGGTGAGTGTGCTACCCACTGAGCCATTGTTGACACCAAATAAGACACATTTGGCTTTATTTTAAAGTGAGCTATTTGTTACTATTTTCTAGTCACTGTGAAACATTTGTTCTATGGTCAATCGATGCATTTTCAACATGATTAACAGATTGATGAGGGGACAATAAGACTATACCAACAGCGATAAAGAAAAAAGTTTGGAATGTAAATGCATTTGGGGAGATCATGAGTGGAACTAGGGTAAAAGTTATAAGATGGCCTCCCGTGATGCACCTCTTGTCTGCCCTATTTTAATCAGGCCATCCCAACATCAAATTGCACTGCTGAGAAAGGTAACAGTGGTGTGAAAAGCCATGAAATCAGCAAAATCATCTCATTTAGAAATTCTACAGCAAACTGCACTCCTCCTCCAGGCGTTGATCCCAATTCTACCTTTTCAACACATTTCAGGTGGGAAGTGTGTGCTGTGATTCTTCCATTTTAACTAAGCTTAGATCATACGATTTGTTATATGCATTTCATTAATGTCTAAGAAACAATCCGAATATACTATCTATTATGTATGAATAAAGAGTCTGACCAGATACTGTGAGCTCAAAGTAAAGTGTGACCTTAGTCTTTTATTACAGGTTTCCAGAATGCCTCTCCAGTCTGTGAGGCCTCCTTAAGTACAGGTGCTCCCAAGGGATTGTGGGATCCCTTAGGACTCCAGAGGATGAGCCCTCTGGTGGGTAAACAAGGTATTTACAGGTTTACATATATAACAACACTTCCCCCCGCCACCACCCCCCACCCCCCCAAAGTCAATAGTGTAACTATTTACACTAAATGAGTTGACGGCACAAATCATTACAAATGGGTATGATTTGGTGGCCATTACAGAAACATGGTTGCAGGGTGGCCAAGAGTGGGAATTAAACATACAGGGGTATCTGACAATTCAGAAAGATAGACAAGAAGGGAAAGGAGGTGGGGTAACTCTGCTAATAAAGGATGATATCAGGGCTGTTGTGAGAGACGATATTGGCTCTAATGAACAAAATGTTGAATCATTGTGGGTGGAGATTAGAGATAGTAAGGGGAAAAAGTCACTGGTGGGTGTAGTTTATAGGCCCCCAAATAATAACTTCACAGTGGGGAGGGCAATAATCAAGGGAATAATGGAGGCATGTGAAAAAGGAACGGCAGTAATCATGGGGGATTTTAACCTACATATCGATTGATCAAATCAAATCGCACGGGGTAGCCTGGAGGAGGAATTCATAGAATGCATACGGGATTGTTTCTTTGAACAGTATGTTACAGAACCTACAAGGGAGCAAGCTATCTTAGATATGGTCCTGTGTAATGAGACAGGAATAATAAACGATCTCCTAGTAAAAGATCCTCTCGGAATGAGTGATCACAGTATGGTTGAATCTGTAATACAGATTGAGGATGAGGAAGTAGTGTCTCAAACTAGCGTACTATGCTTAAACAAAGGGGACTACAGTGGGATGAGGGCAGAGTTGGCTAAAGTAGACTGGAAACGCAGACTAAACAGTGGCACAATTGAGGATCAGTGGAGGACTTTTAAGGAGCTCTTTCATAGTGCTCAACAAAAATATATTCCAGTGAAAAAGAAGGGCGGTAAGAGAAGCGATAACCAGCCGTGGATAACCAAGGAAATAAAGGAGAGTATCAAATTAAGAACCAATGCGTATAAGGTGGCCAAGGTTAGTGGGAAAATAGAAGATTGGGAAAATTTTAAACGACAGCAAAGAATGACTAAGAAAGCAATAAAGAAAGGAAAGATAGATTACGAAGGTAAACTTGCGCAAAACATAAAAATGGATAGTAAAAGCTTTTACAGATATATAAAACGGAAAAGAGTGACTAAATTAAATGTTGGTCCCTTAGAAGATGAGAAGGGGGATTTAATAATGGGAAATGTGGAAATGGCTGAGACATTAAACAATTATTTTGCTTCGGTCATCACAGTGGAAGACACAAAAACCATGCCAAAAATTGCTGGTCACAGGAATGTGGGAAGGGAGTACCTTGAGACAATCACTATCACTAGGGGGGTAGTGCTGGACAGGCTAATGGGACTCAAGGTAGACAAGCCCCCTGGTCCTGATGAAATGCATCCCAGGGTATTAAAAGAGATGGCGGAAGTTATAGCAGATGCATTGGTTATAATTTACCAAAAGTCTCTGGACTCGGGGGAGGTACCAGCGGATTGGAAAACAGCTAATGTAACGTCTCTGTTTAAAAAAGGGGGCAGACAAAAGGCAGTTAACTATAGACCAGTTAGTTTAACATCTGTCGTGGGGAAAATGCTTGAAACTATCATTAAGGAAGAAATAAAGGGACATCTAGATAGGAATAGTGTAATAGTGTAAGCAAGCAGACGCAGCATGGATTCATGAAGGGGAAATCATGTTTAACTAATTTACTGGAATTCTTTGAGGATATAACGAGCATGGTGGATAGAGGTGTACCAATGGATGTGGTGTATTTAGATTTCCAAAAGGCATTCGATAAGGTGCCACACAAAAGGTTACTGCAGAAGATAAGGGTACGCGGAGTCAGAGGAAATGTATTAGCATGGATCGAGAATTGGCTGGCAAACAGAAAGCAGAGAGTCGGGATAAATGGGTCCTTTTCGGGTTGGAAATCGGTGGTTAGTGGTGTGCCACAGGGATCGGTGCTGGGACCACAACTGTTTACAATATACATAGATGACCTGGAAGAGGGGACAGAGTGTAGTGTAACAAAATTTGCAGATGACACAAAGATTAGTGGGAAAGCGGGTTGTGTAGAGGACACAGAGAGGCTGCAAAGAGATTTAGATAGGTTAAGCGAATGGGCTAAGGTTTGGCAGATGGAATACAATGTCGGAAAGTGTGAGGTCATCCACCTTGGGGAAAAAAAACAGTAAAAGGGAATATTATTTGAATGGGGAGAAATTACAACATGCTGTGGTGCAGAGGGACCTGGGGCTCCTTGTGCATGAATCCCAAAAAGTTAGTTTGCAGGTGCAGCAGGTAATCAGGAAGGCGAATGGAATGTTGACCTTCATTGCGAGAGTGATGGAGTACAAAAGCAGGGAGGTCCTTCCGCAACTGTATAGGGTATTGGTGAGGCCGCACCTGAGTACTGCGTGCAGTTTTGGTCACCTTACTTAAGGAAGGATATACTAGCTTTGGAGGGGGTACAGAGACTATTCACGAGGCTGATTCCGGAGATGAGGGGGTTACCTTATGATGATCGATTGAGTAGACTGGGTCTTTACTCGTTGGAGTTCAGAAAGATGAGGGGTGATCTTATAGAAACATTTAAAATAATGAAAGGGATAGACAAGATAGAGGCAGAGAGGTTGTTTCCACTGGTCGGGGAGACTAGAACTAGGGGGTACAACCTCAAAATATGGGGGAGCCAATTTAAAAACGAGTTGAGAAGGAATTTCTTCTCCCAGAGGGTTGTGAATCTGTGGAATTCTCTGCCCAAGGAAGCAGTTGAGGCTAGCTCATTGAATGTATTCAAGTCACAGATAGATAGATTTTTAACCAATAAGGGAATTAAGGGTTACGGGGAGCGGGCGGGTAAGTGGAGCTGAGTCCACGGCCAGATCAGCCATGATCTTGTTGAATGGCGGAGCAGGCTCGAGGGGCTAGATGGCCTACTCCTGTTCCTAATTCCTATGTTCTTATGTTCTTACAATGTGAGTCGATCTGGGGCCTTTCTCTCCCTGGTTAATTGTCTCGATGCAAATGCTGGTTTTGGTGAGTCGTTTGTTGGGCCCTCGCTGGGCTGCTGTGCAGCTGGCCTTGCTGGGCTGCCTGGTGTGGTGAGTACTGCTGGGCTGCTGCGGATGATGGGTTCTGCTTCATGGTCAACCGCTGTGTCGGTTGTCACTGGCGTGTGTGTTGGGGGGTCAAAAAAGGTAGGGTCTAATGTGAGTTGCTCTGGATAGTCCGTGAATCTGAGTTTGGTTTGGTCCAAATGTTTCCTGTAGATGAGTCCATTTGAAAGCTTGACCCAAAACACCCTACTCCCGTCTTTGGCCACAACAGTGTCGGGAAGCCACTTGGGACCTTGTCCATAATTGAACACAAACACAGGATCATTAATTTCAATTTTGCGTGACATATTTGCGCTATCATGATATGTACTTTGTTGAGGCCGCCTGCTCTCTACCTGTTCGTGTAGATCAGGGTGGATTAACGAGAGCCTTGTCTTAAGTGCTCTTTTCATGAGCAGTTCAGCGGGTGGAATCCCAGTGGAAAAAGTGGGGTCTCGTGCGGTAACTCAGCAGGACTCGGGATAGGCGAATCAGCAGTGAGCCTTCAGTTACCCTCTTCAAGCTCTGCTTGATTGTTTGCACTGCTCTCTCTGCCTGACCGCTGGATGCTGGTTTGAACGGGGCAGATGTAACATGTTTGATCCCATTGCGGGTCATGAACTCTTTGAACTCGGCACTGCTGAAACACGGCCCGTTGTCGCTCACAAGGATATCAAGCAGTCCGTGCGTGGCAAACATGGCTCGCAGGCTTTCAGTGGTGGCAGCGGACGTGCTTGCCGACATTATCTCACCTTCCATCCATTTGGAGTACGCATCTACAACTACTAGGAACCCTAGACCATGGTTTGGAGGACCAAGACCATAAACTTAGTGGCGCCTCCCTGGGTGCATTGCTTAACTGTGAACATGTGCTACATTTGTGCACACAGGACTCTAAGTCCGCATCGATACCGGGCCACCACACGTGGGATCTGGCTATCGCTTTTATCATTACAATGCCTGAGTGAGTACTGTGGAGATCATTAATGAAAGTGTCCCTGTCCTTTTTGGGTACCACTACCCGATTACCCGACAGAAGGCAGTCTGCCTGTATAGACATTTCATCTTTGCGCCGCTGGTACGGCTTTATCTCTTCCTGCATTTCTAATGGGGCACTGGACCAGCTCCTGTGAAGCACACAGTTTTTTTTTACTAAGGACAGTAACGGGTCCTAGCTCGTCCAGGTTCTAATCTGTCGGGCGGTAACAGGTGATTACTCACTCTTGAATGCTTCCATTACCATAACTAAATCTGCAGGCTGTGCCATTTCCACCCCCGTGGTGGGCAATGGCAGCCGACTGAGAGCATCGGCACAGTTTTCTGTGCCTGGCCTATGGCAGATGGCGTAGTTGTATGTGGACAACGTGAGCGCCCATCTCTGGATGCGGGCCGATGCATTCATATTTAGGCCCTTACTTTCAGAAAAGAGGGATATCAGTGGCTTATTGTCAGTTTCTAATTCAAATTTGAGCCCAAACTGATATTGATGCATTTTCTTTACCCCATAAACACACGCTAACGCTTCTTTTTCAATCATGCTGTCGGCACTCTCAGCCTTAGACAGACTTCTGGATGCATAAGCAACCGGTTACAATTTCCCAGATTCATTAGTTTGTTGCAATACATCATCATAGGCAGTCCCTCGGAATCGAGGAAGACTTGCTTCCATTCTTAGCATGAGTTCTTAGGTGGCTGTATAGTCCAATATGAGAACCACAGTCTCTGTCACAGGTGGGACAGATAGTCGTTGAGGGAAAGGGTGGGCAGGGAGCCTGGTTTGCCGCATGCTCCTTCCGCTGCCTGCGCTTGATTTCTGCATGCTCTCGGCGACAATACTCGAGGAGCTCAGCGATCTCCCAAATGCACTTCCTCCATTTAGTGCGGTCTATGGCCAGGGACTCCCAGGTGTCAGTGGGAATGTCGCACTTTATCAGGGAAGCTTTGAGGGTGCCCTTGTTGTCATGTATCTCACACTACTGTACATAACTGTATCTTATCATGCTATACATGACTGTAACTAGAGATGACCTGTAATCACAAGCTTACCTTACCACCAGGGGTGCACTTGCAGGAGACACTGGATACCTGTCCCAGACAGGTATATAAAGACAGGTCTCAGGCAAGTGTAGCATTCGAGAGCTGTGTAATAAAGGTGCAGGTCCTGAGTGACCTTGACTTCAGTATGTGCCTCGTGTAAATCTGTACTGCAGGGACAGGACTTTACACTTGTAACGTTTCCTCTGCCCGCCTTTGGCTCGTTTGCCATGGACGAGTTCCGAGTCGAGCGCTTGCTTTGAGAGTCTTGTGTCTGGCATGCGAACTATGCGGCCTGCCCAGCGGAGCTGATCAAGTGTGGTCAGTGCTTCAATGTTTTGGATGTTGGCCTGGACGAGGACGCTAACGTTTGTGCGTTTGTCCTCCCAGGGGATTTGCAGGATCCTACGGAGACATCGCTGGTGGTATTTCTCCAGCGACTTGAGGTGTCTACTGTACATGGTCCACATCTCTGAACCATACAGGGGGGCGGGTATTACTACGGCCCTGTAGACCATGAGCTTGGTGACAGTTTTGAGGGACTGGTCTTCAAAAACACTTTTTCTCAGGCGGCCGACCGCTTACATGGATCATACAACACGAGTAATTTGTTTGAGCATAACAGTTTTCTAGCTTTTACAAAGGCATTTTCTTGTCTTTTACCCCATACCCATTCATCTCCTTTATGCAGTAAGGCGTGCAGTGGTTCTAACAGTGTGCTGAGACCTGGTAAAAAGTTACCAAAGTACTTCAGGAGTCCTAGAAACGACCGCAGCTCCGTCACGTTCTGTGGCCTCGGTGCGTTCTCGATTGCCTCCGTCTTCGAATTGGTGGGCCTGATGCCGTCCGCCGCGATTCTTCTCCCCAGGAACTCCACTTCAGGCATCAGGAAAACGCACCTCGAGCATTTTAACCTGAGCCCCATGTGGTTCCGCTGACTAAGAACCTCCTCCAGGTTCTGCAGATGCTCGACTGTGTCCTGACCTGTAGCCAAGATGTCCTGGAAGACCACGGTGTGTGGGACCGACTTCAGTAAACTTTCCATGTTTCTCTGGAATATCGCCGCGGTTGATCGAATCCCAAATGGACATCTGTTGTAAATGAAGAGACCTTTGTGTGTGGTGATGCAGGTGAGTCCCTTCGATGATTCCTCCAGCTCCTGCGTCATGTAGGCCGAGGTCAAGTCCAGCTTCGTGAAAGCCTTTCCTCCCGCCAGCATCGCAAAAAGGTGATCTGCCTTTGGTAGTGGGTTTCGATCCTGCAGGGAGAAACTATTGATAGTTACTTTGTAATCACCACAGATTCTGACGGTGCCGTCTCCCTTGAGGACTGAAACAATCGGACTGGCCCAGTTGTTGAAATCTATCAGCAAAATGATGCCCCCTCATTGCAGCCGGTCCAGCTTGATCTCCACCCTCTCTCATCATGTACGGTACTGCTCTCGCCTTGTGATGGATGGGTTGCGCCCGCAGAATTAGGTGGATCTGCACTTTTGCTCCTTGGAACTTCCTGATGCCTGGTTCGAACAGCGAGGGGAACTTGTTTAAGACCCGGGCACACGAAATATCGTTGATGGACGAGAGCAGGATTTGCAGCTCGCCTGCACATACGTTGGAGGCGACCCATTGTTCCACAGCCCTTGCAAACGTATCCTTTGAAGCGGCATGAATGGAAACGATGACCACTCCCGCAGCGCCAACAAGTTGTTAATGGCCTTGTATTCATCACCCTTGATGGTGCACTCTGAGACATCTGCGGACGTGCAGCTGCAGGCATGTGAGGCCTGCCCTGTACGTTGCGATTCGAAAACAACATTACTTTGTTCACAGTACTTGTAGCAGCTCGCGTGTACTGAGATTTGCTTGGTATTGTCACTGGTGGCAATGAACACCTGGGCTATTGCTATGGCTTTACTCAAAGTTGGGGTCTCTACAGTCAAAAGTTTGCGAAATATCACTTCATGGCCAATGCCAAGTACAAAGAAGTCCCTGAGCATGTGCTCCAAATGTCCTTCAAATTTGCAATGTCCTGCAAGACATCTTAGCTCGGTGATATAGCTCACCACTTCCTGGCCTTCAGACCTTTTGTACGTGTAGAACCGGTACCTTGCCATCAGAACGCTTTCCTTTGGGTTCAGATAATCCCGGACCAGTGTGCACAAATCATCGTATGATTTCTCTGTGGGTTTCGTTGGAGCAAGCAGGTTTTTCATGAGGTCATACCTTGGTGCCCCGCAAACGGTGAGGAGAATCGCCCTTCGTTTGGCAGCATTTGCTTCTCCTTTCAGCTCATTGGCCATGAAGTATTGGTCGAATCGCTCCACGAAGGTTTCCCAATCATCTCCCTCCGAACATTTCTCCAGGATGCCCACTGTTCTCTGCATCATTGGGTTCATCATCTGTATCTCGTCGCCAGTTATTATGTATGAATAAAGAGTCTGACCAGATACTGTGAGCTCAAAGTAAAATGTGACCTTAGTCTTTTATTACAGGTCTCCAGAGTACCTCTCCAGCCTGTGAGGCCTCCTTAAGTACAGGTGCTCCCAAGGGATTGTGGGATCTCTTGGGACTCCAGGGGATGAGCCCTCTGGTGGTTACACAAGGTATTTACAGGTTTACAGATATAACACTACCATTTTCAATACTGCTGTAAATCTAATACATGAATTGTTACGGTGAAGTTATTACGGATGGATGCCTAACTACATTATGTAGTCACTGATAGGGTTGGCAACCCTCCACCATTGTCCTGGAGTCCCCAGGATTTGAAGATTAATCGCCAGGACGCTGCTGCAAGCAAACACAGGAGGAAAAGCATTGCGGCATTAAACAAAGTTGTGTTTTTTCATTTTCTTTGAACATTTTCATTTATTAGTTATAAAATATTGGAGAATGGGAAACAGGCTGTTTCACTGTCAAAATTAATCCAATTGCGGAATAGAGAGTCTGTTCCCTTTCCAATAGGCGTGGGAAGATGGTCTAGACCAATGGCGGGAACGTGGGGTCAGGGCAGTTCGAGGAGGGAGGTCATGTAATGAAACCTACAGAAATACACCCGACCAGAGTTAGCAACCCTAAGTCACAGAGATATGGTGCTCTGTAATAGTTTTTCCAGTCCAACCGATAGGTTGACAGTTTCATGCCAATGGCTGTGCCATTGGAGGGAGCAGCGTGCGGCGGCCCAGCCTGAAAATCGGCATGGTCCTGGCCTGCAAGACCATCAGCAGGCCGGGGCGATTGGAGGGAGCAGCGTGTGGCATACCACTGCAGGGAGCAGCGCGTGCTGCTGCAGGAGGGCGGTGGCTACGAAGCCAGGTCGCTGATTGCAGTGTGGGCAGGCACAGCAGGAGGGGTGAAGGAGCGGCAAGAGTTCGTAGAGGGAAGTGATCGGGACCCAAGAGAGGCGTGGATCTGGGGCCCAGACAAAGCAAGGGCCCAGGGGCAGCACGGGCCAGCCACACTGCGATATGTGTGCACGCTTGGTCTGTGCAGCAGAGCTGGTCTCGGGTAATCCTTGCCACTGGAACAAGACCTAGCCCTGTCAAGCCCGTGTGGTGGCTGGTGTGCAACAGCCATCACACGTTTAAAAAAAATCCAAGCACAGGCATTTTCCACCCTTCACAATGTAGTTTGGGATCTGGAATATTAGGTCCTTCACTGAAACACCTGTGAACTCATCCCTTTTTGGCATGGAAGCAAGTTATCTGCTTATGATGATGAAGAGTTTAAGGGGTAGAAATTGCTACCCGCCCGAAACGGGGCACGCGCACACTGTTTCAATGGTTTTTACCACAGCTGTGGCTGAGGTTGCCTCTTGAGCAAAATTCCACTCTTTGTTGCTTTTTTAAAAATTTGGATGCGGAAGTTGCTCTTAATGGTGACTACACAAGGGGGTCGGATACAAGGCAGTGGCAACACCTGAGGGGCGGAAGTTGGGGGGGGGGGGGAGTGCGGAGTGACCACCGCGATGACTTCATCATGGTGCGCATCACCATGGCTCTCCCCTTCACTTAAAGGGGAGAGCCTTCGCGACTTTAAAACTTAGATCCACTGGGCCACCAGAAAGGGTTTTGGCCGGGCCAGCAGCCTCGCACCCAAGAGAGGGTGTCTGCCTGCCTGTTGGCGGCCCGGCTGAACCCAGTAGCATAATTGTCAGGCCAACCTGGCAGTCGGCCAACAAAAAAAATATGGCAGCAGCAGCAGTGCATCCTCCCCTTTAAGGGAAGCCGCACCGCCATTGCAGAAGGCCATAGCCTCACTGGACCACTGGGAAAAAACAAGTTGTGGCACCACCAGGTGGGCGGTAGATTTTCAGAGGAGAATGTCACCGTTGGGGGGATAGATCGGCGGTGCGCACGATAATGACGCGCTTACCATGGATCGGCAGCAGTGAAGCGGTAGGGGGGGATCGGGGGCACTGCCGGGTAACCTCGGAAGGGCATTTGGGCTATCAGCGGCCATTCTACGAAAAGTCAGCGGCCATTCCACTCCGCAACGTGGCTACTGATTTGCGGTGGTAGGAGGCCTGAAGGAGAAGGGCAATTTCGTCCCCTAAATCTCAAATCTCTAAGTTTGTAAAAAAAAAAGGCACGTGAATGTTGTTTGGCCCATCAGGCCAGTTATAACCGAAAACCATATGCAGTTTGCCCCATGGGGGTCTCTAACCAAGTTATTTTGTCCCCAATTTCTCCCATACTTCCAAAACAAATAGGAAAATTCCTGACTTCTTTCATTTGATCTGGTTTAAAATAGCTAATGCTAAAATGCATCTGTTTTATTTCATATAAATTCAAAATGGAAGTGCACAAGAACTGTGGAGTGATTTTCAAGTTCAGGCATGGTGATGATGTAATTGTAAGTGTGCAAGTGCTTCTTGTCTCAGACCTTGTGGGATTCACTTACTTAAATATTGATTCAGTGCTCCCAGTGTGCATTGAGCTGTTAGGGGATGGATAGTACAGTGGTTATAGTACTTGACTAGCATCCCCAAGGTTGCGAGTTCAAATCCCACTATGTTGTGAAATTGAATTTAATAAATCTGATAATTTGAATATCTGACCATAAAAAAAAATGATAGCTTTTATTATCAGATTATTGTAAAAGTGCAACAGATTTGCTAACATCCCTCATGGAAGGGAATCTCCCCTCTTACCTGGTCTGGCCTACATGTGACACCAGTCCCAAACTACATATTTGACTCTTAATCCTCTCAAAGTAATTACATAAAATATACAGCACAGAAATAGGCCATTCGACCCAACTATGCTGTGTTGGTGTTTATAGTCCACATGAGTCTCCTCCCATTCAATCTGCCTCATCTCAGCCTTTCAGCATCTAAGCTACTTGCCTCAACTACTTCCTGTGGCAGCGAGTTCCACATTCTAACCACTCTCTGAGTAAAGAAGTTTCTCCTTATTTCCCTATTGGATTTATTAGTGACTATCTTGTATTTATGGCCCCGAGCTTAGGATTCTTCCACAAGTGGAAACATTCTCTCCACATCTACACTGTCCAACCCATTCATCATTTCAAATACCGCTGTCGAGTCTCCTGTAAGTCTTCTCTTTTCAAAAGAAAAAACACCAACCTGTTCAATCTTTCCCGGTATCTATAATCTCTCAGTTCTGGTATAATCCTTGTAAATCTTTTTTGCACTTTCTCCAATGCTTCTATGTCATTTTTATAGTATGGAGACCAGAACTGTGCACAGTATTGCAAGTGCGACTTGACCAGGGTCCGACACACAGCATCAGTTTGTACATTCCCACAGGAATCCATAGCTGGACCTCTGTTAATGGAGGCTTCAATGCCGATGGCCCTAGAGGTGCCATGGGGACCGCGCTTGGAGATGGGTCAGAAATTCTGCCCAGCCAGCTTTGCCTACGGATCATAGTAAAAAGTAATCATGTAGGGTGGGATATCTTCCGTATTGGGAGATTTGAGGAGATGGTGCTGTTCCCTCAAAGGGCAGTCTCATATTTTGACAATTGTAATTGTACTCCATGAATTCTATTCACTGGATTGACTGAGGGTAATGCCAGGCAGGAAGGATGTTCTGCCTCTTTAACAGGGTGATACCTTCCCCCCCCCACCTCCACCCCCAGACGCTTCAGGGATTCCAATCTAGAATTAGAACAGGGAGCACTGGGTGAGAAGGCAGGATTAAGGAGGATGGAGTGCGAGTGACAGCAGGGGAGCAGGAAGGAACTGGCTGGAAGGTTCAAGGCCAGCCTTAACTGTTGAGTTCTGGGATTGATGCCTTCCAGGGCCTACGTACCAAAGAATGCTGCTTTGCACGCACTGTCAAGTCACTGAGTCAATTGAGTGTGTGAAGCAACCTACAAAGCTTTTAGCTAATGTGGAGTGCAGTGGCTATGTGTGTGCGGTGGTGCTTGTTAGCTTCAAGGAAGCATAATTCCCGTGGCACTTCCCAGGGCCATCTGCATTGAAGCTGCCATTAACAGAGGTCCAGCTATGGATTTTTATGGAAACGAACGAACGAACTGATGCGCTAGAGATATTGGGCTCCAAAATCTGCAAGCCTGTTCTGTCGGGATTCACATCCTGGGGCTTCTTTGGACAGTACCCTGACAAGGAGCTTCAACAGAATCATTGCAGCCTGGCGGTCTGCTTCCGTCCAATTCCCAGGACCCACGGAGTGAGTGCCCAGCAACAGCGGCCTGGAAAGAGTAGGCACGAATGAGGATGCTTTGTCTCAGGGCAACTCAACATCTATGCTGCCCAGGCGTTACGTTCAAGGTGCCAGCAGTTACAGGGCCGTCCTATAATCCAACAAACCCTCAGAGGTGTTTATCATCCAGCCACCTCACATCCTTCTCCCACCAGGATAGTCCCTAGAAGGAGCACTAGGTTAGGCAGTAGATGCACTCACTCTACACAGTAACAATGGGAAGCACTGAGGTAAAAATAATAATTTACAGCACATTGTTAGATTCAGAAATTATTTACACTTTACGCAGTGTGTTCATTTGCACTGTGGCAGATTTCAGTAGCAGGAAATGAATGGATAGGCATACATAATGGTCGAGATCAAATACAGGATGTGGGGTTTGGTGCACCAATTCTTTGGGATTGTGTATTCAACAATGCTTCTGCTGGGGCAATTTTGATTTTGAATAGAGGTCTTGTAAACATTGCTGGATTTGTCTTCTTGGCTAGTACAGCAGACAACCCTTCATCCTTATTGTAAGGGTTGTCTTCAAGACCTATCCGCACTTCTCTTTTACCTGCTTTATGGTGACACCCCTTCTGAGAATATAATTATACAGCACACCACAAGCTGTACGATAAAGCAGCCGAGATTTGTCAAGAAGTGGAATCTTTGATTCCGTATGTCTATGGTATTCTCTATCGTATCCTCATTATATTTTCTTTCAAATGTGGCTCGTGGGTCTTGGATTGCCATCATGAGTCATGGCTCAAGAGGGCATCCCTGGTCCCTAGGATGCAGGTGTCTAATCCAGATATTCTGTTAAATAATAATGGAGCTGTCAACTGTAGTAGGATAAATGTGCCATGGCACCTGCCAAGTTATCTGTCATACACCTTCATGATGTGGTGCTGAATGTCACATACAATCTGTATGTTAATTGAATAGAATCTCTTCCTATTCATAAATAACATAGCATTATTGAGAGAAACCCATATGGATTCCTGTGAGGAGGCACTGCACCCTTGGGACTGTAGTCCTTCTGAAAAAGTGCAAAGCCCTCTCCTGCTTCTGGTTGTTTCCTGACAAATAAGACACCAGTGACCTGAGGGTACAATGCAGACCAGCCTATCTGATGGACGCTATGTGAGGTAGGTTGAATAGAGCCTGTTGCATACAAGTTGAAGTTAGCAGGGTCTGTCACCATTGCAGGCACAGCTATCCAAGTTTTGGAGGATATTTGCAGATTGTATTGCAGGAGATGGCTCTGTTCTGAGACTGTCTCCCTGGAGGAAAGTAAGCAGCGAAGACAGATTTCCTCAGGCGGGCGCAAAGAGCTCTGGTGGGGGCCTCCTTGCATAACAACTGGTTGGGTCTGACTGTCACCGATGCAGGTTCAGTTGCCTGTGTGCATCCCTGTGGGCTCCATAAACTTGAGCTTACACAAAACTCTGTTGTCCGTAGTATCCTAACTCACACCAAGTCCCGCTCACCTATTACCCCTGCGCCCGCTGACCTATATTGGCTCTCGGTCCACTTCAATTTTAAAATCCTCATCGTTGTTTTCAAATCCCCCCATGGCCCACCCCTCCCTATCTCTGTAACCTCCTCCAGCCCTACATCCCTCCGAGAATTTGTTTCCCCAATTCTGGCCTCTTGTGCATCCCCGAATTCCTTCGCTCCTCCATTGGCGGCCATGCCTTCAGCTATCTAGGCCCTAAGCTCTGCACACTGTACAACTTCCCTTTCTAAATCTCTCCACCTCTTTCCCCTCCTTTTAAGAAGCTTCTTAAAATCTATGGGATGGCTGGGTCACCATTGACACCACCAAGGGGATGACATTGGAAGCTAGACCCACCAGACAGATCCATATTCAAGTAATAATAAAATATAATCCCACCCCCAATTTCATCCTGGAAGGTAGAAAACATAGGAACACGAGGAAGGCCATTCAGCCCCTCAAGCCTGTTCCACCATCCAATTAGATCATGGCTGATCTATATCCTAGCTCCACCTACTCACCTTGGTTCTGTAACCCTTAATACCCTTGCCTAACAAAAATCTATCAATCTCAGTTTTGACATTTTCAACTGACTCCCAGCCTCAACAGCTTTTTGGGGAAGAGAGTTCCAGATTTCCAATACCCTTTGTGTGAAAAAACGTTTCCTGACATCACCCCTGAACGGCCTGGCTCTAATTTTACAGCTATGCCCCCTTGTTCCGATTCTCCCACCAAAGGTAACAGTTTCTCTCTGGCTACCCTATCAAATCCTGTAATCACATTAAACACCTCAATCAGACCACCTCTGAATCTTCTATATTCAAGGGAAAACTAGCCAAGTTTATCCAACCTGTTCCTCGTAATTTAACCCTTTAATCCCCTGCACTTAAAAAAAAAAATACACAAGGAAAAAAGTAATACCTGCAGAAGGTTCTGCTGGTAGGGTTAGATGAAGTAGGCTTGTGTGGAGCATAAACACTGTCACAGACCTGTTGGACTGAATAGTCTGTTTCTGTGCTCTACCTATGTAACTCGGCCTCATTCTCCAGATTCCTGAGGGCAAGATTCATCCACATTTATTTTTTTAATGGCCCGGTCAAATCTCACAGTTGATAAATAGTTAAACTGCTGACTGAGATTTCAGAATTTCACGGGTAGCTAATTTGGTTACATAATAAGCAGTGGGCACCTGTCAGCCCAAATACACTGGGGGAGAAATTCCATGTACTGAGTTGTGTCATGCTAAGCCAGTGGAAAATATGTCCACCCACAGGTGGCCCTGAGAGGTAATAACACAAGGGTTTCCTGGGTACATTCGTTTGCATAACCATTGCAGTATTGGTTGGTGTAACTCTTGTGAAAAGGGGGTTGACTTATGAAGGTAGGTTGAGTAGGTTGGGCCTATACACATTGGAGTTCAGAAGAATGAGAGGTGATCTTATTGAAACTTATAAGATAATGAGGGGGCTCGACAAGGTGGATGCAGAGAGGATATTTCCACTCATAGGGGAAACTAAAACTAGGGGACATAGTCTTACAATAAGTGGCCGCCCATTTAAAACTGAGATGAGGAGAAATTTCTTCTCTCCGAGGGTTGTAAATCTGTGGAATTCTCTGCCCCAGAGAGCTGTGGAGGCTGGGTCATTGAATATATTTAAGGTGGAGATAGACAGATTTTTGAGCGATAAGGGAATAAAGGGTTATGGGGAGCGGGCAGGGAAGTGGAACTGAGTCCATGATCAGATCAGCCATGGTCTTATTGAATGGCGGAGCAGACTCCAGGGGCCAAAAGGCTTACTCCTGCTCCTATTTCTTATGTAAAATGGGTGTAAGCTGCAGCGGTGCAGAGAAATGAGGGTGCAGCCTTTAAAAAGGCAGTTCTGCCTGCACACTTCATCAGCAGACTGGGGGACAACCAGGTAAGGAAGGAGCAATGCTCGGCTCACTCATTTGACTCTCGGGCATCTTTACTGCAAATTTTCATCAATAGTTTTCAAGAATGTCTGCATTAGGACCCTGTTATGATCTGGAAGGGTGGCAGAAGTAGATTCTATAGTAACTTTCAAAAGGGAATGGGATAAATACTTGAAAAGGAAACATTTGCAAGGCTATATGGGGAAAGAGCAGGGAAGTGGGACTAGTTGGGTGGCTGGTACAGATACAATGGGCTGAATGATCCTATGACGCTCTGGAGCAAGCAGCCAAATACAGAAGTAGAACATGGCACTTAGACACAGAACAAGAACACAGAATTTTTCAGACTCAAATCTCCACGCCCACCACAAGGTAATTGAATTAAGGAGACACAGGCTCCTGGATGTCCATGCCAGCAAGCCAGTCGTGAATATCACAGAATGCCAACTCTCTCACCCACAGGACTATTGACAGTGCCACAAAAGTTCAACAACCTCACTAGGACAGGCAAGGTAACACACGGGACATTCTCCCTTTTCTTTATTGCCCACCCCAGGCATCAGCCTCTTCCCTCTCTTAAAGCAACACTTGTACAACTAACCCTTCACAATGCTCTCTGTTAAAATCTTGCTCTATGGCTACTCAGATCCCCTAACCTAGGACCTTCCTAGTTTGAGGGGCTCAGCAGCACACCACACTGTACAACGTATTCTTTGAGAAGTCCCAGTCGTTGAAATGTTAAATGAATGTGAAGGAAACTGCTTTCAAGCTGGTATGCCTGGCACTCAACCTCTGACCAGCAGTGGGCAGCATCACCCTACAGATTCGTTCAAGTAAAACTGCATACAGCATATCATAGAAACATAGAAACATAGAAAATAGGTGCAGGAACAGGCCATTCGGCACTCCGACCCTGCATCGCCATTCAATATGATCATGGCTGATCATGCAACCTCAGTACCCCACCCCTGCCTTCTCTCCATAACCCCTTGATAAAGCCCGGATCCCTTCAGTACCCTTCCCTTCAACTCCCCTGTTCTCTCCGATGTGTAGGCACATCACCCCATTTGCCCCCTGGTGCGGGCACATCACCTCATTTTCCCCCTGATGCGGGCACATCAACCCATGTGCCCCCTGTTGCGGGCACATCACCCCATTTGCCCCCTGGTGCGGGCACATCACCCCATTTTCCCCCTGGTGCAGGCACATCACCCCATGTGCCCCCTAATGCGGGCACATCACCCCATGTGCCCCCTGGTGCAGGCGCATCACCCCATTTGCCCCCTGGTGCGTGGACATCACCCCATTTGCCCCCTGGTGCGGGCACATCACCCCATTTGCCCCCTGTGCAGGCACATCACCCCATTTGCCCCCCTGTGGGTAGATCACCCCATTTGCCCCCTGGTGTGGGCACATCACCCCATTTGCCCTAAATGTGAGTATGCCCCCCTCCTCCAGTGCCACTGGCCCCCAGTCTCTGGCCACCCCACCAGGGAGGCTCCCCCAGTCCCGGTCAAAGGTAATAATCACATAGAATGGAATATGATATGCAGAAGAAAAATAAAATCTGTGTCGTGACAGTCCAAATTTCAAAATCTATCCACTAAACAGAACTTACTGCAAGGGTGATTTTAGTGGAATTTCTAAATAAAAAAAGAACATGAACTGAAGTTTATCTGCTTGTGGATGACTCCATTGACATCCTGGCACTGACAGACACATGGCTTATGGCCTGTGACTATTTCCCTCTCTGTGAAGCCGCCATGACAGGATGCACGTTTTACCACGTACCCCATCCAAACTGCCATAGGAGTAGCACGGCTCTGATCGGCAAGTCCCACCTCAGACTCTCCCCAACTCCTGGGCACCTCTTCCTTGTTCAAACATCTCGCCTTCTACTGTTCATTTAATGTCCGTGCCATCTACCGTCCTCCTGACTCCTATGGCAGCTTCCTTGTTAAGATCTCCCTTCTAGTCCTTCAGCAGCCTATGCTGCAACCAATTACTCATGTTTAGTGGCTTCAACCTCCACCTTAATTTCCCTTGCTCCCTCATGCCACAATGCTGCCGTTTGGTGACATAATTCACAGTCAATGGGTCAGCTTCCATTGTACGTTGACAACACCCAACTCTCCAACACTTCACTCCACCCCATGTCCCTCTGTGCTGTCAAACTGCCTGTCTGACAAAGTCAGGATTGAGCCTATTGTGTACTCGTAAATAACTGACAAACTGAGCCAGGAGAAAAGTAACTTCGCTTAACTGTGCTTTTATACAACCCAAAATGGTGACCCAAACCGGCATGAACCAGAATGAATACAGCAACTGTGAATAGCTCCCGCAGGGTCCTAATGCCCTTCCAGTGAACTGTAATAAATAAAGTATGAACACAACATATTTCCCCCCATTTTAAAACCACAGTCTATGTACAGACAAAGTCCTTGAGATAATCAGGTTGTGTTCTGATACGCTGAGACCGGCGTGGAGCTTGCGGTGTTTGCGCTAAGGTTTTGGTTGGGAAACAGAACGGTGCCTCTGTTCCATCCTGCTGGTCTCTTCACGCTAGGTTTGACTAGGGGTTTGAGAATGTCCAGCAGCCAGCGAAGATTCCGCCCAATCATGAGCTCAGCAGGTGTCTTCCCCATTCGCGAGTGCTTTGTTGAACGGTATGTGCGGAGAATGGTTTGAACCGCTTCGTTGAATGTTTGGCCTGCTGCGAGGTTGGCTTTCAAACCCTCTTTGATGACACAGTTAAGTGGCTCAACACCTCCGTTGCTTTGAGGATTGTACCGAGCAGTAAGGTGATGCTGGATAGCATGACGAGTGAGGAATTCCACGGACTAGTCAGACACAAACTGTGGTCCATTGTCAGTGATTATGACCTCTGGAAGGCCCTACCTCGTGAGCATATGCTGCAAAATAGTGATGATCGGTGATGAGGTCTCTGAACATGTAGCGATTGCTGGCTATTTGGAATGCAGGCTATGTCCTACAACAAGGAAACACTGGTGTTGTGGAGCTGCTTCAACTGGACCGAAGATATTCAACTGAAGTTGTAGCCATGATCTTTGTGGCCATGGAATGGGCTTCATTGGCACTGGTCGGATGTTTGGTCTTTTCGCTCAGACTGCATGCTTCGCAGTGTGAGACGAACTCCTCGATACGAGTGTCAATCCCAGGCCACCATACTGAATCACGACATCTCTGCTTCATGTGGACAATGCCAGGGTGTCCATCATGTGCCAATGAGAGAACCCACTGTTGAAGCGGCTTGGGAATTACTGCTCTATCACCACGAGCTTGGCAGCCATCGTTCCACAGACTTCACAATGAATTTTCCGTTTGGAACATTTTCAGCTCTTCTGGAATTTGCTTAGGCCACTCAGTCTGGAGGAAGTGGCACATGTACTGGAGTGTAGCATCACTCTGTGACTTGGTTTTGAGTTTGTCGCAGGAGACAAGGTATCTGATGGATTGAGTGATGAACGGCGTGACATATGTGTCATCATCTGTGAACAAGTCAGCACCAGAGTCCAAAGCAGGTGTCGAGTGGCTGAGCATGTCAGCTACATGGTTGCGACTGCCAGCGATGTACTGTAGATCGAAGTTATACTGATGAAGACGATCTAACCATCAGTGCCCAGACCCGGTTGTAGCGAGTAGCATAGTTAGCGCTTAGTGATCCGCACAGAGGGTAAATTTCCTGCCATAGAGGTAGATGTGCCAGTGTTCACATGTGTAGATGCAAGCGAGTGCTTCGTGTTCCCCTGTAGAGTATTTATGAACTGCAGACGAGAGCGTGCGAGAGGCGAAGGCTCCTCGGCGTTCCAGGCTGTCAATCCATTGTGAGAGCACAGCACCCATTGCGGTGCCTGATGCATACGTGGTGACGTACTTAGTGACATTCGGATCAAAGTGTGCGAGGATAGGAGGGGATGGGATTTTCTCCTTAAGTGTGGTGAATGCCTGAGCCTGGGAATCCATTCCCAAGGGATGTCCATGCGCAGCAACTTGTGAAGTGGTTCGGCAATGTGCATGTAGTGTGGGACGAACTTCAGATAGAAGTTGCAAGTACCGAGGAATGATGAAAGTTCTTTGAGGTTGGTAGCCTCCTGCATTCATTGGATCGTGTCAATGTTGTTAAGTGTCGGCTTGACATCTTGTGCTGTGACTCTGTAGTCCAGAAAATTCAATTCTCCAGCGGTGAATGTACATTTATCAGCATTAAGTGTAATGTTATGTGTAGCAAGTCTAGCCATAACTGCGTGAAATCGCTGGTCATGTTCTTCCGTTGTCCGTCCGTGGATGACAATATCATCAAGCAGATTGAGGGCTCCCTCTATGCCTGCTAGCATAGTAGTGACAATCTTCTGAAATGCACTTGATGCAGAAGATAGTCCGTAGGGCATGCGTCGATACTGATACAGACCATCATGCATCATGAATACCATGAGTGGTTTGCTGTCCTCCGCTAGGGATATTTGCAGGTAACTGCGGCGCATGTCGAGTTTCATAGACTATTCAGCCATGGAATTCTGAAGACAGTTCATCGATGGTAAGAAGAGGGTCCTTGTCGGGGATGATGGCCTTGTTGACCTCTTTCAGGTCAATGCATAGGCAGATCTTCTCATTTTTATGCCAAGCAATGATTAAGTTCGAGATCCAGGGTGAGGAGTCATAGAAAACATAGAAACATAGAAAATAGGTGCAGGAGTAGGCCATTCGGCCCTTCAAGCCTGCACCGCCATTCAATGAGTTCATGGCTGAACATGCAACTTCAGTACCCCATTCCTGCTTTCTCACCATACCCCTTGATTCCCCTAGTAGTAAGGACTTCATCTAACTCCTTTTTAAATATATTTAGTGAATTGGCCTCAACAACTTTCTGTGGTAGAGAATTCCACAGGTTCACCACTCTCTGGGTGAAGAAATTCCTCCTCATCTCGGTCCTAAATGGTTTCCCTCTTATCCTTAGACTGTGTCCCCTGGTTCTGGACTTCCCCAACATTGGGAACATTCTTCCTGCATCTAACCTGTCTAACCCCGTCAGAATTTTAAACGTTTCTATGAGGTCCCCTCTCATTCTTCTGAACTCCAGTGAATACAAGCCCAGTTGATCCAGTCTTTCTTGATAGGTCAGTCCCGCCATCCCGGGAATCAGTCTGGTGAACCTTCGCTGCACTCCCTCAATAGCAAGAATGTCCTTCCTCAGGTTAGGAGACCAAAACTGTACACAATACTCCAGATGTGGCCTCACCAAGGCCCTGTACAATTGTAGCAACACCTCCCTGCCCCTGTACTCAAATCCCCTCGCTATGAAGGCCAACATGCCATTTGCTTTCTTAACCACCTGCTGTACCTGCATGCCAACCTTCAATGACTGATGTACCATGACACCCAGGTCTCTTTGCACCTCCCCTTTTCCTAATCTGTCACCATTCAGATAATAGTCTGTCTTTTTGTTTTTACCACCAAAGTGGATAACCTCACATTTATCCACATTATACTTCATCTGCCATGCATTTGCCCACTCACCTAACCTATCCAAGTCGATCTGCAGCCTCATAGCATCCTCCTCGCAGCGCACACTGCCACCCAACTTAGTGTCATCCGCAAATTTGGAGATACTACATTTAATCCCCTCGTCTAAATCATTAATGTACAGTGTAAACAGCTGGGGCCCCAGCACAGAACCTTGCGGTACCCCACTCGTCACTGCCTGCCATTCTGAAAAGTCCCCATTTACTCCTACTCTTTGCTTCCTGTCTGACAACCAGTTCTCAATCCATGTCAGCACACTACCCCCAATCCCATGTGCTTTAACTTTGCACATTAATCTCTTGTGTGGGACCTTGTCGAAAGCCTTCTGAAAGTCCAAATATACCACATCAACTGGTTCTCCCTTGTCCACTCTACTGGAAACATCCTCAAAAAATTCCAGAAGATTTGTCAAGCATGATTTCCCTTTCACAAATCCATGCTGACTTGGACCTATCATATTACCTCTTTCCAAATGCACTGCTATGACATCCTTAATAATTGATTCCATCATTTTACCCACTACCGATGTCAGGCTGACCGGTCTATAATTCCCTGTTTTCTCTCTCCCTCCTTTTTTAAAAAGTGGGGTTACATTGGCTACCCTCCACTCCATAGGAACTCATCCAGAGTCAATGGAATGTTGGAAAATGACTGTCAATGCATCTACTATTTCCAAGGCCACCTCCTTAAGTACTCTGGGATGCAGTCCATCAGGCCCTGGGGATTTATCGGCCTTCAATCCCATCAATTTCCCCAACACAATTTCCCGACTAATAAGGATTTCCCTCAGTTCCTCCTCCTTACTAGACCCTCCGACCCCTTTTATATCCGGAAGGTTGTTTGTGTCCTGTGAATACCGAAACAAAGTACTTGTTCAATTGGTCCGCCATTTCTTTGTTCCCCGTTATGACTTCCCCTGATTCTGACTGCAGGGGACCTACGTTTGTCTTTACTAACCTTTTTCTCTTTACATATCTATAGAAACTTTTGCAATCCGTCTTAATGTTCCCTGCAAGCTTCTTCTCGTACTCCATTTTCCCTGCCCTAATCAAACCCTTTGTCCTCCTCTGCTGAGTTCTAAATTTCTCCCAGTCCCCGGGTTCGCTGCTATTTCTGGCCAATTTGTATGCCACTTCCTTGGCTTTAATGCTATCCCTGATTTCCCTTGATAGCCACGGTTAAGCCACCTTCCCTTTTTTATTTTTATGCCAGACAGGAATGTACAATTGTTGTAGTTCATCCATGCGGTCTCTAAATGTCTGCCATTGCCCATCCACAGTCAACCCCTTCAGTATCATTCGCCAATCTATCCTAGCGAATTCACGCCTCATACCTTCAAAGTTACCCTTCTTTAAGTTCTGGGCCATGGTCTCTGAATTAACTGTTTCATTTTCCATCCTAATGCAGAATTCCACCATATTATGGTTACTCTTCCCCAAGGTGCCTCGTACAACGAGATTGCTAATTAATCCTCTCTCATTACACAACACCCAATCTAAGATGGCCTCCCCCTAGTTGGTTCCTCGACATATTGGTCTAAAAAACCATCCCTTATGCACTCCAGGAAATCCTCCTCCACCGTATTGTTTCCAGTTTGGTTAACCCAATCTATGTGCATATTAAAGTCACCCATTATAACTGCTGCACCTTTATTGCACGCACCCCTAATTTCATGTTTGATGCCCTCCCCAACATCACTACTACTGTTTGGAGGTCTGTACACAACTCCCACTAACGTTTTTTGCCCTTTGGTATTCTGCAGCTCTACCCATATAGATTCCACATCATCCAAGCTAATGTCCTTCCGAACTATTGCCTTAATTTGCTCCTTAACCAGCAATGCTACCCCACCTCCTTTTCCTTTTATTCTATCTTTCCTGAATGTTGAATACCCCTGGATGTTGAGTTCCCAGCCCTGATCATCCTGGAGCCACGTCTCCGTAATCCCAATCACATCATATTTGTTAACATCTATTTGCACAGTTAATTCATCCACCTTATTGCGGATACTCCTTGCATTAAGACACAAAGCCTTCAGGCTTGTTTTTTTAACACCCTTTGTCCTTTTAGAATTTTGCTGTACAGTGGCCCTTTTTGTTCTTTGCCTTGGGTTTCTCTGCCCTCCACTTTTCCTCATCTCCTTTCTGTCTTTTGCTTTTGCCTCCTTTTTGTTTCCCTCTGTCTCCCTGCATTGGTTCCCATCCCCCTGCCATATTAGTTTAAATCCTCCCCAACAGCACTAGCAAACACTCCCCCTAGGACATTGGTTCCGGTCGATGCTCTCAGTGATTCGCTGAGATTCGAGTCACGTTAATTCTGCACTTACTTGGTCGCGAACCGCGAATGGGAGACAGCGAAGTCGCAGTGTAACTGGTTTGATGGAAGGGTCAATGCGGGGACGATGGCAGAATTTTGTTGTCACTCCAAACCCTGTGAAGATTGAGGTATACTGCTTGTCAAAGTGTACACAGGTGTGCTGGTTGGGTCGTAAACTTTGAACCCAAGCTTGTTAAAAAGGTCAACACTCATGAGGCTTCATCCCTTCGCAACATGAAAGGAAAAGTTCTCCAAAGTTATGTCCTTGTAATATATCAGGACAGATATGATCCTAAGTATCTCAATTTTGGAATCAGAGTATGCATGTAGAGTGGAAGTTGCGGGCTGCAGTTGAAAGTGAGTGAAGTGGGTTTTGTACACAGCCTCGCTCAATATGGAGACTTTGGCTCCAAGGTCAATGAGGAGGCAGATGGGCGTGCCGTCAATGTTTGCATCACAATCCTTGAATTTGTCCAAACCGATGTGCAAAATGTCACTTACAGTGTAAACCATACTGGGTTTTTCGCTATCGGGCTTGTCCACATGTCAAATATGCTGCGATGAGTGACAAACACTAGCAAAATGATTCATTTTACCACATGTTGAGCATTTCTTCCCATGTGCAGGGCAGTTCGGACTCTTTGCTGAATGTGATTTGTCCCCACAGTTAAAGCAGTGGAAGTTAAGCCTGCGATCTATAGTGGGTGGCTTATTACTAGCTCTGCTGTGATTTCTGCTTTGGATGAACGCCTTGCACATGGGCTGTATCTGCAGTCTGCTGCACCAGGGGAGCAGGGGATCTGATTGCTTTTGAATCGGAAAACGCTAATTCGATTTGGATGGACAAATTAGTTGCTTTGTGTAATGTCAATTTATCATCCTCCATTAGCAAGTGTTCCCGAATGCAGGGGATCGTTGTTTTCTCAATAATTTGATCCCTGATCATTTCCTCTATAAATGCTCCAAAGTTACACGTTGCGGCCAGTTCAGTTAATGAAAGGATATACTGTTTGATTGGTTCACCGTTCCCTTGCCCCCTTTTACAAAATTGGTATCTCTCCATCACGATACTTTTTTTGGGCCAAAATAGATCTCTAGGGCGCTTACCACTTTGTCGTAGGACTCCGTGTCTTCGATTTGGCCAACGTTGGCCTTTGGTGCCGAGGCACTGGAGAAGTATTGAACGGCGGTGAGCTGGTGTTATGTTGTCACCGTCTAACCCACTTGCCATGATGGAAGTAGAAAAACTTTTTATCCAACACGGCCATGGAATTGGAGAGTCCCCGGGTGTGGAGAGGAAAGGCAGTGCGGCGGGGGAGGGGGGAGAGGTTAATTTGCATCATCCTCGTTGCCAAATCATGTTGTGTACGTGTAAATAACTGACAATCTGAGCCAGGAGAAAAGTAACTTAACTTAACTGTGCTTTTATACAACCCAAAATAGTGACCCAAACCGGCATGAACCAGAATAAATACAGCAACTATGAATAGCTCCCGCAGGGTCCTAATGTCTGTCCAGTGAGTTGTAACAAATAAATATTAGAGTATGAACACAACAGCGTTCCGAATGTTGTACATTTGGAGATTGCAGATACCGATCCCTTTGTTTCTGCCCCCTGCCAAAAACATTGTCCTCTTGTCACTGACTCCCAACAGCTGCCTGGTTGCTCACTGAGGCTGAACCGGACTGTACGCAACCTAAACCGATTTCCTGACCTGCAATCTGTGCAAACGTGGAACCATCCAACACCCTGCTGCACACTCCCCCAGTCCCACTCAGCCACCACCCCGATCCTCGCTCAGCGACATTAGCTCCATATACTTCAGTGAACCAAATTTGAAATCCTCATCTATGAATCCCTCCATGGCCTTGCCCCACCCGATTTCTGCAATTTTCTTCAGTCTTACACCCACAGCTCGGACTCTCCTGCACCCATTGCCCCCTCCCCCTCACCTCGCCCATCTTTGGTGTCAGGGTATTCATGGCCTTGGCTTAACCCTTTGGCACTTCCTCCCTCAATCTCTCCACTTTTCTACCTCCCGTCTGAAAACATGTCTTCCAGCACGCTTTTGGTCATCACTCCGAACCCTCCTGCAAAGCCCCCTCCCCCGTGTTGCTGTTCTCTCCCCCTGTGAAGCACCTTGGAACGTTTTTCTAGGTTTATCATGAAAATTGTTGCTGCTGTGGATTCGTCTGCAAGCGCCCTGCCGTGTGTCGCCGGCAGATGGCGCAGTGCTCCCACAAACTAGTCATAGACACGAGCAGCCTCCAAGTCGTACATTAATTCTGGCCTGCCTTCTAGATCAGAAAAAAAGCTCTTTATAAAATAAAACTTCATTGCACGAGCATCAATCTAATAAAGAACGTAAAAGGCAAGGGCACGATTTATTAAAATAAGGAAATGATCCTAGGTTGCGACTTGGCCCTAAGAGTAATTTCCCTGGGGTCCCAGTGCAGTTGTAAACCATGCACTGTCAGGTTAGTTACAGGGCGCTTTCAGGGTGTACTGTACTGCTTTACCAAGTTTGTTCATCCGAAGGCCTCGAATACAGGGAGAATCCACTGTAATATATGACAAGCACAAGGGCTGATTATGGGTAAAAGGGAAAATATATTTATATCCTCGTGACCGCACGATGTGGTAATAACAATCACGGGCCTTTGAGTGTGATGACAGACATGTATCATAGATGATATTTGACCAAATCTCCTCTCCGCCTCTCTTCCCGATTTTTCAGTAATATACACAGAAATGCAGATGTAAAGTGGGTGGTATCGAGTTTATATACACTTAGACCTTACGAAATGTTGCTGGGTGGTATAGTGTAATATTAAACATCAGCCTTGGCTTGTGTGCTGTCTCCGCGGCCAACGTGTTTTAAGTCGGATCCCACGTTGAACGCTCTGCATTTTACATGTATGAATGGTATTAAAGAGTGAAGGCTCCTCGAAGTGTGTGTACAATGTGATCAGCATCGGATTAACGTGAAAAACAGTGCTCGCTGCTGTCACTGCGCACTATGAACCGTGCGGCAAAGGTTCACCAAACTGGGTAGAGGGAGCTTTCCCAGAACCGGTGTAAGATGAAGACCAGAATTGCGGACTTTTCCCAGTCTGCGTAACATGTCTATATACTGTAGGAACAGTAATGAGTCGATTTCTATTCCGGTGTAGTAATGTACAGTGCAATGGCTCTGACTTTCTCCAGATCATGCTGAGGGATGAATAGCGAGGATCCCCGGGCTGCGTGTGGCACTGTGTCAAGGGCGGGGAAGGGCAACAGCTCCAGACTCGCTGGCGCCTCCCAAACACCTGTTAAAACTCAGGTTAATATCTTACTACACACAGGTGAGAGGATATTTCGCAAGAAGATGTCTTCTTTCAGAATAAGAGCTCCCAGCACTGAGCGCATGCTGACAATGGGTAACCCAGATTGACTGGAGAGCTGCGCAACACATTACAGCAGCTTTCTGTATGTACTCGCACAAGAAACGTGGTTAAGATTAGCACGGCCGACCTCTCCAGCTACAATTATACGGGGGTGTAACACCCAATTAAATTATACACCAAGTTGCGAAACAGTAAGGTTGCACTATTAATGTCATTACTACGATTGTCAATAGCAACAACAGTGCCAACATACTTTTGAAGGTGATCACACGACTCCAGTTGAATCAGTGAGACCGCAGTTCTCCCAACTGGGATGATTTCTGGCTCATTACTAAATGCCTTTATTTTGAAGCAGATTTGACCCCACTTTCGAGTATCAGATGCAAGTCTATGCGCGTTGCCTTTATCTCGGTGCCATTTATTGTGAAATGTGGTATCTTGATGGGTTCGTGTTTTAAAACTTTCTCTTGAAAACTTTTTACCAGTTTGTTTACAGTCCAGTATCATGCAGGGTACAAGTTGAAATGTAAAAAATGGCGAATTTTTAAGTTTAGAAAATAAGTTTGCAATTGTAGCCAACAAATCTACCAGTGTAGCTTAACAAAAAATCTGCTCAGAGTTTATTCCAAGAGATTATAAACTCCGTGCAAGCTATTAAAATGTACGCCCATTGATTAATCCGTCACTATGTTATAAGTAACTCACACTAGGGAGCGAGTCACAAATAAAGTTTGCTGAAATTCGCTGCCGTTCCTTCGAAATCGACCTAGTTCGCACCATATTCGACATTCTCACACGTAGAGACAGCTGCCTTGGATAGTCACGTTTCCATGTTTCTATGAACAGCATGCACTCTGCCCAGTATATATATATGTATTATATAATGTACACGTGTTTACCAGTTAAAATTCTCACCCACCTCCAAGGGCAATGAATTCACTCCGCATTCAGTAAGCGACGATTTATTTTGTATAAAAAAGTACGATTTACAATATTAACTTTTATAAAAAGTTTCAGCATAATTAAGTACAGCATTACAACGTTGCAGAAATGTATATCTCTGCTACTATACACAATACTCTGATTAGAGTTCACAAGGCTGTCTATCACACAAACTCCGCGCCAGTCCTGCGTTTGTCAGAAAATAAAATTTCTAGACAAATGTTTTTTTTAAATCAACAACCAGATTTCGCTCTTCGGCCACGCTCCACCTTCAGAAGGTAAAGTCTTCCTCCAACGGCGGGTTTCCTTGTGTGTGTTTTTGCGCTTCCCTCATCTGGGATTTATTAATAATAAAACTAGAAAGACAACAACTGCAAGCCTTCCCAATGAAGAAAGGGCATTCAGTCCGTTTATAAATAACCGATCAGTCCGGGTGAAAAGGAGCTGGAGGATCATTTAGAAAGTCAGTCACAGTCAGTCAATGATTGTTGTTGGGTCACTTGGCTGCGATCGCTCCAGGGGCTGCATCAGCTCAGGCCTCGTGATGTACGAACACCTGCAAAACATTGAATAGAAAGAGAGGCGTGTTAGTAACAAAACACACACAGCTCGGGCCTTCGGACAGACTGGCGCCACAGAGGAAGCCACACAAACAGCATTTTGCAAGACTCCAGCCCTCCCCAAGCCTGCACTCCGTGACTGTACAAAGCGCCTCTTAAAACTCACTCACGTGCATCCAAGTCAATTTCAGCCTGCACCACAAGACATTGGTTTGTTTGACTGCATTTTTAAAAACTTATTATAAGCATCCATTTTTGGGTAAGTTTCACAATCACTTAACATAAGATTGACAAAATTATAAAGGATTTAAAAACAAAGACATTTTGAGATTGTTTTAGCAGAATGCAATAGCAAATTTCGCGGGAGAGATCGGTTCTCATAACCTTATATCAGCAATTTCAGCTTTGCCTTAGCATCTAGTTTGATTTCCAAGATTAGTCTCACGTATCTCTTCCCAAAATATATACATAATAGATTAGGTAGTTTCTCCGTAATAGGGGTTGCCTAAAGCAAGGTGTAAATCCCCAAAATATGCATACACACACAAATAAAATCGGCATTTGTACTTACCGGTAGATCAACGACAAAATGCCTTACTGTCGTCTGTCAACAATTGTTTGGGGAATTCAGATGCCTAATAGAAAGGAAAGGAAAAATGTAATCTCCCATCACAAAGGCAAAATAAAGTAGTCGAGAAGAACAATGCATTAACATATTTATACAGGCAGAAAAATAACTAGTACCATCAGAGGGCTTTTTTTGAGGGTAAAAATGCAGTTTGACTGCAAGATACAAGGATGTCAACTGATGTAACATGAAGGTGCATTAAGTGGGTGATTGAATAGGAGACAATACCTGTAACGATAGGATCGCGACGTCTGTGTTGAGTGTTGACAGAGGCGTTCTGGAGGGAGAATTCTGGCCCTGATGCAGAACGATGGACGGGTGCGTGTCCAAGGCGATCTGCAGATCCAGAATGTAATCGATGACATGCTGTAGGATTTCCATTTTGCTGACTTTCTTGTTTTGCGGGATGCTGGGGACCAGCTCTTTCAGTTTCGAGTAACAGTCGTTCATGTTGTAGAGAAGGCCGAGCGGCTCCTCCACCGGTGTTTTGCTCCTGGAAATGCCAAGGCTCTGCTCCGACAGGCCCCGCACAACGTCGCTGCTGCTTTGTTTTCTAGCTGATCGGATCGGGCTGACAGCTTTCATCTCGGATCGTTAAGATTGCAGAGATTTTTTATTAATTAAGAAAAGAGATGCTTCAATAAAACTGAACGGAAGAGATTGGCTCTAAGTACTCCAGCTTCTACCCACTAGTGTCGAGTCGTTGTTTTCTGTGTCTCTGTCCGTTTCCAGTTCGCTTATTTATACCAGAACTCCGGGCTTTAATGTGTTCCACCCCTGCCACAATTTATTGGCTGTGTGAAAAATGTCAATTACACAGATCCGCAATGTCACTGGTCGCTCTCCCTCAGCTGCGCCTCCCCTTTCATGTCTCCCGTGCCAATTGTGTTACACGAGAGGCGGGTTTAACCGCCTGCAACAAGGAAGAAACCTGGAAGCTATATTTAAAAAAAACTGAACCAGGCGACATTTAAATGGATTGATGTGCGACCCATAATACTATAACATCGCATTTTAGAGCCAGATTTTTAAAATAAAACAATTTTAGGAATTAATTTACATTTCCTGTGTCGGCCTGCTGGATTTTGAGAAGACGTGTGACGTCGAGGGTGTCTCCTACCTGGGCAACGAAGCAGTCTCGCAATATAGTGTATATGTCAATAAAACCAGGGGGTCGAAATTACTTTTTTTGGCTCCGCCCTAAAATATCGATAAGAGATTTGATATCGCATATAAATCGAGCTCAATAATGTGCATATTTACCTAAAGTACTATTCCCTTAAAAAAGTATTACGTAGAAAGTGTCATTTCGCAAAACTGGAGTGATGGTTTATAATTCAGCATTTGCGTTGTTTGTGTACAAATATATATATATATATATGTTCATATCAGGTTAAGGTAACACACAGCGGCGGGTATATATTATTTTCCGTCCTACACGAACTATTGATCTGGAATTAGCATTTATTAATTACAAATGCTAATGCGTTTTATATATTTTAGCTTTTACAGGATTCATTGTGCAGGTTTCCGAGATGTTTCTTCAATGGTCAGTAAAATATCTAAGGATCAAGCGAACATATGTTCTTGGTGACAACATTGAATATTTTAGAGTGTTATTATTAGAGGAAATGCTTTAAGCAAGATACAGAAAACGTTCAGCTAGACATGGAAACCACACACACACACACACATATATATATTTAGGGGATTGTATTTTTGTTTTATTTGAGTGATTATCATTTGTATTTTCCCAGGAGATGGTGTCACCAACACATTCTTCACAAGCAGCGAAAGTTTGTGTCCGTCTCTCCGGAAATAGTATCAAATGTAACAAGAAAGCATTTTTTTTATAAACACTCAGATAATGAATAGGAAGCATTCCTGTGAGTCGCTTTGCCCCAGGTACGGTAGATGGTGCCTCATTGTTCAATCAGGGGCACATGGTTATAGACGGTTCATGCCGAGAACCGTCATTTCAATATAATTCCTTAGTTTTCTTTAAAATTGAAATATTGATATTTGAAAACACTGGCAATGTATTGAATCGACATTATGAAGCAGTTTATTGATCACAAAGGGCAGACAATTAAAATGAGAGGCTATTAGCTGACTATCTAAAGACGTGCCAATATTGCAAGGCTTTGTACATTCTAGATAATGCTACTTTACATTGTCCAGGCCAACAATAAATTAAGAGGTTTTGAACATTATAATTTGAACTTTAAATTGCTTCACAGTGATCATACCATTAACCAAATGAATCCGATAGTTTTATTGATGTTAAGTAATTTTACTAACCGCTCCAGAATTATCAAGGGCTTTCCACATCTGCTGTCTGGAATTAGCTTTCCATGTAAAGCGATGCAGTGATTAGTAATTGCTGTTAGGGCAAAACTTATCTGCATGACATGCATATTATTTTGGATGGGTCTTGTTATAATCCTTCGTGAAGCTTTGTAAGCATATAAATTCCAGGGATTCGGTTTTTGAAAAAATGTGCTGCAGTATACCTTTATTGATAAAATATTACTGGAATTGCCTTTAGAATGAACAAATGCGGAAACACGGCCGTAATTTTTTGGTGTTTGAAATTATGTTTTAATCTAAAGCAATTCCCCCACCCCAAAGACGTGTTGGCAGCATTATTTGTTTTATATATACTTAAAGCATGTTGTGAACCACACTCTCGGTTCAAATCTGATTATAACTGGTGCAATGGATTTGCTTTAGTTGTTAATGTAAATCAAGGTAGGTTCATTGTTTCCATTCATCGCAATGGTTTGGCGCTGTAGTAATATAGAACACTGCAATCTAACAATCGCTGCGTGTTTCACGGTCTCAACACGTCTGCTGCATTGTATGTTGATGCGATAAATGATGCAGCCGTGCATTTAAAAAAAATTGTGATGCAATATAATAAAGCAGTCGGTCTGAGATTATCATGGCCCTGTCAAAATGTGATGCATAATGGCACTATTTGATGGTTTTTATATAAAACGATGTTTTGTTTTCTTGCAACTGGCCCATATCACCCCATTTAATATACTAAAATAATCCACCTTTGTTCGTAGAACTAAGTTTTTTTTTGCATTTGTAATGTTTTTGTCTTTGTAAGTAACGGAATCCCCCCCGCATGCAGTGGTATCGGCGTAATGGGAATGGAACAAAACACAATCTTGATTCTTGAAAATATTCCACGTAGCATGGACCCAATGACCATTTTAAAATAAAAACAAACACTAGTCCAGTTACCTTTTATCTGCAACAATACTATTTTAATGTGACAGTTTACACAGAAAAAATGCGACAGTTCCCAGATCCCGAAGGCCCCGCGGGGCGAATAAAAAAGCAGAGCGGTCAGATCTATTTCATTTCTTAAATGTAACAGGCAACGCTGCAGAACTGTTTTTCTTTGAGATTCTATAGTCTGTAGCACTATCCGAATTTTTTTTGTAGTAATGCGATGCAAATGTAAGAAAGCTAAGACTTCCAGATTCTCAAGGTCTTGTCCACATCTGGTGCAGGAGGGCTTTCTTGCATTGTGTCCTTTTGTGTTCTTGTCCCAGCTGTGTCCATTGGCCCTGCCATTGCCTCCCTGACTGATCGCTGACAGCTGATTAATTGGCAGGAACAAGCGGCTGCGAGCAGCTCCCTCAAACCCGCGCCGACTCGCTGGCGCCAGCTCCATGACGTCACCCATTCACAGCGGCCCTCGAGCCAGTCAGCGCGGCGCCGCTCAGGCGGCTGCCATGGCAACGGGCGCTGTCAATCAGCGCGCCGCACAAGGGCAGCGGCTGCTCGGCTATTACTCACCGCCCAATACCAGCTGAGAGATTGTCATTGAATTCGCCACCTCAGACCGGCCTTTCGGGTCCGCACACCTGCACTATTTGCATTTCTAAAGTTACGTTTAAGAGGGAGGTCATCTCGGCAGAGTTTTCTATGCACAAATAGGATGCATATGGATTTCAGCTGCAGGGCTACGTAGGCAACAAAAGACTCCAGAATGATCAGTCCAACCAAACTTTTTAAAAACAAAACTAAATGTTATTCCTATGATTTTAAGTATAACCATTCAGATTTTAAAAAATTAAGATGGAAGCAATATCATTTAGAGAAAAAACACTCAATCGGTTATACAATTTTCAAAATTTACGTGAAACATTTCATATTTTTTCCATCCCGTAAGTTGTGATTATATTCTTTTCTAAACTTCTTAGCTCAAAACCATCAGCAGATAAGTGCCAAACTCTCCAACGTGCATCGATCTGTAACGACCTTTACTTCCACAAAAGCTTTCCCTGTACTTTATTCCGGTCACAAGAAGAAGAAAAAAGAAAATTAGTTGGCGAGATAAGATTCTGCAAACAATCTTGGCCGGCCGCAGAGTTGGTGGGAGCTCTCTGGGCTGGCGTCAGGAAGTCTGGCCCGCCTTTTACTGTTGTCCTGGCTTTGTCCAGCTGCACAGACAAT
This sequence comes from Pristiophorus japonicus, assembly GCF_044704955.1. Classification (NCBI taxonomy): domain Eukaryota; kingdom Metazoa; phylum Chordata; class Chondrichthyes; family Pristiophoridae; genus Pristiophorus; species Pristiophorus japonicus. The sequence goes on from NC_091983.1 coordinate 56,525,591, forward strand.
CAGGCATCAGAAAGAGCCGTGAAGAATGCTGCAGGCAACCTCCTCAAAAGTGCTTTTTACACAGTTTCTCACATAAAGCGCCCTATGTGAGAGACCGAAAATCGCATCACAAGCTCCCCACTATATGCCGACCATCTGCGAGAAAATCATTTCCAGTGTGACTAAAGGCAGCTGGAGCAACAGTTTCAAATTGTTACTCAGAAAGATGACTCAACAATTCTGGGGGGAGGGGGGGGGGTGATCTTAGTAACTCTTTAAGACTGTTTGATCCTATGCAGAAGCAGCTTGAGTTCTTTCACTGGTGAAACAGATGGAATATGATTGCTAGATGAAACTTCCAAATAATAATAAAAAAATAAACAGACATCCCGACATTACCACTAGCAACAGCCCTGCTCCTATGCACATTACCCATCACTAGAAAGCTGGTCTTCCTGCTGCTCTTTCATTGGGTGGTTGGGCTGGAGCAGGGGAACGCGTTTTGTCCCGGTTGCCCCGCCGGACGCAGTAGCAAGTCGCCGGTTTACAAACAGCGCGGAGCCGGGAGCCGCTGCCACGCGCCTGTCGCGTGCCCTTCTGCCCGGAGCCAGCACTGTCGCGCGACTCTTGTAGCAGTCCGGGCCCCGGGGGCGGGGCTTCGGGACAGGGCACTGGGGAAGCCAGGCCCGGCTCGCTCTTCACAGGCAGCAGCAGCAGGCAGCAGCAATAATACCGACTCACTGTGAGGGGGGAGCGCCACAGCACACACCCAGACCCTCTCCCCGTCTCTCTCATTGCTGCACCATGTACCGAGATAGGGGTTCCTTGCTCTGGAGACTTTTTCGCCAACCGCCTTCACCCCCTCATGCCCAATCATGGGAAATAGTTACAGGTAATGTGCCACAGAATCCTAATTTCCACACAATATTAGTCTGATGGCCTCAATTCAATTGGCCGTCTGCTCTCTGAGCCAAATCCTCGGTGCACTTTCAGTTGCACTCACATATCCCCTAAAATTGCTTTTTGTGCTCGTCGACGCCGCTTTGACTTGAAAATCATACTCGTGTCCGGAGTGTGGTCTTTGATGCGGATTTGAAGATCAATTGTGTTTCCAAGTTAGATCGCAGGACTTTCACTTTTCCACTTGTTGACCTTTTAAACACTCTTCTTGCCATTGCCGTTTTTACCATTGTTCGCTCGATGCAAATATTATGCAAAAAGCTGTATACTTTTACTCTATTGGGTTCAGCAAGAGATCTTAACGCATTCTGCTTACAAAATTGTAGAGCTCAGGTAAAACAACTAATTGAGGTGTTAAGCAAGTATGTAGGACGCATGGGAATCTATCATTTGCGTAAACTACATTGAAATAATGGTCTTTTACGGTTTTGTACATTTTTATAATCTAATGTATTAAAAGTGAAGTCATGTCTTGTTTGTATTTATACTGCTATCTTTGGCAATTCAAGCCACTATGGAATCTTCTGCAGACTTTAATCTCCCAATTATATTCCTCGCGTTGCATTGATGACAACCAAAACCACCTTGAATCAACACAAAAGTGACAGTATAAATATACCTGAAATCCAAGATTCCAGCTGTCTACAGTCTGGCTAGACATGGTGTGTGAGATTCAAGACATTTGGTTTGAAATATTAATTGAAAATCCATAGGTGACTGTGTTCAGGGGAATGTATTCTACAAAACAGCAGGATCATTCATCATCATCATAGGCAGTCCCTCCAATCAAGGATGACTTGCTCCTCTCTCCACCAGGTCACTGCTCCAAGTGAATAGGCAAGGATGACTTGCTTCCATGTCAAAAAGTGAACAGGTGTTTCAATGAAGGACCTAAAATTCCAGGTCCCGAACTGAATCTTGAAGGGTGGAAGATGCCTGTGCGTGGATTTTTTTAACGTGTGGTGACCGTTGCACACCAGCCACCACATGGGCTTGACAGAGCTAGGTCTTGGTCCAGTGGCAAGGATTAACCAAGACGACTGGAGACTAGCTCTGCTGCATGGACCCAGTGCGCACACATATTGCAGTGTGGGCTGGCCTATGCTGCCCCTGGGATCTTGCCTCTTCTGGCCCCGAACTCTCGCCGCTCCTGGGTCCCGATCACATCCCTCTACAATCTCTCGCCGCTCCTTCGCCCAGATCCCGCCACTCCTGCTGCACCTGCCCACGCTCCAATCACCGACCTGGATCTTGGTGATGTCCCTCTTCACTGCCGTTGCTCTCCTGCTCCAGCACATGCTGCTCCCTGGAGTGGTACGCCACCACGCTGCTCCTTCTGCTCCCTGGCCTGCTCCGATGGATCACTATAAGCGCACCAACTCATCTCACCACAGCCTAGTAGTACTCAGAATTGTGTTAGTGGTACTCCACATGCTCAGTTTTAAACTCACCTGTGCTGTTGTGGGGAGACAACACATGAACAAATACTGGATACTTTGCTTCAGGAAGGGAGAGAAAATCATAGGAAGAGTCATCTAGTATTTAGTTATAGAATGCAGTCCCCATCCAGTCTCTTAGCTAGGCATGGTGTGATGGTGCAAAACCACAGGAAGGGGAAGGACAAAATAGCTTTATTAAATGGACTGAATTTGGATCTCAATAAAAATATTAATTTTCTACCCTCGGGACAGTGGGATAAAGGTGATGAATCGGGAACAATACTCATACAATATTGAATAACCGTTTAAGTGGCCTGTAACGCTATTAAACAAACTCCCAAAGCATGATTACAAGGGGAGACTCTGGCCTCAAATATTAACACCCCCCCCCCCCCCCCCCCAGGTGGGCGGGGGTGGGTCGTGGGTGAAGTTTAAACCACAAAATGTGCAAAATGCGATACTAAACCGTGGTACGTGTGCTCGTTTCTGTTTTTACAGCAGCAGATATTGGGGCGTCACAGTATCCCACCGTGGAGAGGTGGGTCCATCATTAACATAATCAAATCAGGCTCCTATAATGCGATTGTGAGTCCGGGTTTGGAATTAACAGCTGCTGCGCGCGGTTCTCGGGGATTGGGAAAATCGGAGGCGAGATTGAGCGGCACTTTATCGGGATGGCAAAAGGTCAGAAGAGCCGATCTGGATAAAGGTTCAGTGCTCACAGCTGCTTTCTCAATTCCCTCTGGGAAATAGTTTACATAGAATTCACAGCACAGAGATAAACCATTCGGCCCAACTGGTCTGTGCCGGTGTTTATGCTCCAGACGAGCCTCCTCCCAGACTATTTTTTGTGAGAGATTTAGTTGTGCAGTTTGGAGGTGTTCACAAGGAAAAGATCAGGATAGGTGCACCAGGCTGCTTTTGATTGGATTTCAGACAGGGAAGACAATGAGGATCAGCAGCACCAAGGACATGCTGTGGAGGGAGCTGCAGGTGGCCAGCAGAGAAAGGAGCAACAAAGGGGTCGAGGTTGCAAGATGCCATCATCATCATAGGCAGTCCCTCGAAATCGAGGAAGACTTGCTTCCACTCTAAAAGTGAGTTCTCAGGTGACTGTACAGTCCAATACTGGAATTACAGTCTCTGTCATAGGTGGGACAGACAGTCGTTGAAGGAAAAGGTGGGTGGGGAGTCTGGTTTGCCACACGCTCCTTCCGCTGTCTGCGCTTGCTTTCTGCATACTCTTGTCAACGAGACACGAGATGCTCAGCGCCCTCGCGGATGCTCTTCCTTCACTTAGGGTGGTCTTTGACCAGGGATTCCCAGGAGTCGGTGGGGATGTTGCATTTTATCAAGGAAGCTTTGAGGGTGTCCTTGAAACATTTCCTCTGCCCGCCTGGGGATCGCCTGCCGTGTAGGAGTTCAGAATAGAGCGCTTGCTGTGGGAGTCTTGCATCGGGCATGTGGACAATGTGGCCCATCCAACGGAGCTGGTCGAGTGTGGTCAGTGCTTCGATGCTGGGGATGTTGGCCTGATCGAGAACACTGACGTTGGTGCATCCATACAAGCACTGCTCAAATGGACTGAGATGCATTACCCAAGGGAGGGGGGGGCGGTGCTATCAATGAAAAGGAGAATGATAGGGGGTCGGCAGCAATTGGGCGAGGTGCTGGCAATCCTGCTCGGACACTTCCCACAATGTCCCAGAAGGCGGAGGAGTCCAATTTAAATATTTGTGGAGTGATGTCATAGGTGCTTGCGAAGATATCTTCCATTGAAAGTGGTCTCCTCTGTGGAACCTGAACCATGGTGCACTTATGAGTCCCTGCAGGCCCTGACAGCTTTACAAACTACAAATGCTTGCATGTCTACTGCCTTACACAGGATAACAGACAGATTAGATACAGCTTCAAAGGCATCACTGTTTGCCTTCAAGCTGCTCTCCTACACAAGCAGAGGTGATGTGCCACTGGTCCAGGAGAGAGACAATAATGATAGGGGAGATGAAAGTGAAAACTCAAAGCATTTGTACATCTCATCCATTGCACGCAGTCCCCATGTGCCGCCCCCCCCCCCCCCCCCCGCAACCAGTACCCAGACATGCTGCCTACACTCACGCTGGCCCAGTCTACCCCTGGATAGATGCAGGTGGAGCAGTCATTGGTGGGTCCTTAGTGACTCCAACACCCAGAGGTCATCAGCCACGAGCTCCTCCGAAGTCAAAGCAGGGATCAGAGCAGCCTGCCTCTACCTCTGCTGAAGCCACACGAAATGCACTACGTAGAGGTCCCAGAGAGAGACAGAGAAAAGCTTTGTAGATCACCAAGGTACAGAAATGGATGTTTTTGGATATTTGTTAATATTTTAAATTTATTATGTTACATTAAATTCATTACTTTCCCAAGTTCCCCATTCTGGTCAGCTCTGCTTTTCATTTGTCTGGTGCTGAATGTGGAGACATGGAATTGACTGAGACCAATTGGTGGATGTGCAACCAGTGGATGGATGGCTTGTGTAAGTGAGGGAGGGAGTGGGGATGTTATAGATACTTCGGTCCAGTTTGCCTGGACTTCTCAATAAATACATTGACTATGTCCTGGAGTTCAGCCTCTGTATGTGCGCAGGCGCAGGCATCGTCCGCGTAATGTAGCTCGACAACAGAAGAACTGCTCGTCCAGGAGGTCAAGGAAGCTGAGCCTCTGTAGATCATTCGGTGGCTGAAGAGCTCCTCCCGGAGTCACAGTGCGGATTTCGTCCCCTACGGGACAAAACGGACATGATTTTTGCAGCACGATAGCTGCAGGAAAAATGCAGGGAACAGTACCAGCCCTTATACATGGCCTTCTTCGACCTTACAAAGGTCTTTGACTCTGTCAACCGCGAGGATCTATGAATCGTCCTCCTCCGTTTTGGATAGCCCCCAAAAGTTCGTCACCATCCTCCGCCTGCTCCACGACGACATGCAGGCCGTGATCCTTACCAACAGATCCATTACAAACCCAATCCACGTACGGACCGGGGTCAAACAGGACTGCGTCATCGCCCCAACCCTCTTCTCAAACTTCCTCGCTGCCATGCTCCACCTCACAGTCAACAAGCTCTCCGCTGGAGTGGAACTAAACTACAGAACCAGTGGGAACCTGTTCAACCTTCGTCGTCTCCAGGCCAGATCCAAGACCACACGAATCTCTGTTGTCGAGCTACATTACGCGGACGATGCCTGCGCCTGCGCACATACAGAGGCTGAACTCCAGGACATAGTCAATGTATTTATTGAGACGTACGAAAGCATGGGCTTTACTCTAAACATCCGTAAGACAAAGGTCCTCCACCATCCTGTCCCTGCTGCACAGCACTGTACCTCAGTCATCAAGATCCACAGTGCAGCCCTGAACAACATGGATCATTTCCCATACTGAGTTATCAAATTGGAGACTTGCTAGTGCACAGAAATAATTATGCTTTTTATATTCTTTTTATATTGGGTATAACCTGGAACTTGTAACAGTCTATACCGATGAGTGTATGAACTTCAGGGTCAGGGGACTCAACTAACCTCTGCGACAGAATCTTGTGTGTGATTGAATGCCGCCAAGATCTATTGCCTACTGCATGACCACAGACAGTTCATTGTTGCAAATGTAGCCAGTGTGGATTGTGTTCTTCCTCTATAAGCATTGACGCTGAAGGATTAGTCCTTGTGCAGATACCCTGTTGGAGTCTCAGATGTCTTCTTCTGTTGTTTGGAGTACACAGATGTAGTGCAAATAGGTTAAGCAGATAAAGCATGGTAAAGCAATATACGCTGCTCTTATTGCTCGGTTCTGGATTCTAACTTTCAGTACACCAGGCTGAAGGCCGATAGAATCATGCAGCACAGAAGGAGACCATTGTGTCTGTGCTGGTCTTTGAAAGGATTGGATGAATATAAGCTTTGTACAGTCTTAGGGAAGTTCTGGGGTGAGGTTCATGTTTCTTTCCACAGAGGACATACAATTGGCCCAACCCGACTGATGTCCCAGCAGCGACATTGTTGATGTCTGTGTCCAAACCATATTCCTCTCGAAAGTTATATCGTGGAACTTCTGCTCCTTGCTGGCCTTAGTTAGTTTTGACTGTAACTCAATCCAAACATCCTGTTCCTTGTAATGATTTCTTTTGGAGAATAGCATGCACTGTGATTTTTTGATGGGTTCAGCAGAATTTACAATTACCTGTAGCATACCCATTCCTTCTTAAAATCCAATCAGCATACATAAGCATTTATAAAAAATCCACTGCAGTTCAGATCCCTGTAGTGAGTTTATTTTGATACAATATAAATCTAGAAAGTTCCCATCACTTTCTTCTTGGAAATAAAAGTTACTTCTGTCTGATCAGATGAGGGAGGTGAACTTAAACGTCACAGAGAACACACTGGTGAATTCAAAACGCTTGAAAGAAAGAAATAACAGTTTGAATTTCCAAGATATTATTTTGATTAAAGGCTATCAAAGTAATAAGAATTTCATGGAAATGAGTTACTGCAACCTCCTAGGTTTTTTTTTGCAAAGGGTTAACAATCTTTTCATAAGAACATAAGAAATAGGAGCAGGAGTAGGCAATTAGGCCCCTCGAGCCTGCTCCGCCATTCAATCAGATCATGGGTGATCTGATCATGGACTCAGTTCCACTTCCCTGCTCACTCCCTATAACCCTTTATTCCCTTATCTCTCAAAAATCTGACTATCTCCGCCTTCAATATATTCAATGACCCAGCCTCCACAGCTCTCGGGGGAAGAGAATTCCATAGATTTATGACTCTCTGTGAGAAGAAATTCCTCCTCATCTCAGTTTAAATGGGTGGCCCCTTATTCTGAGACTAGTCCCCTAGTTTTAGTTTCCCTTATGATTGGAAATATCCTCTCTGCATCCACCTTGTCAAGCATCTTATATGTTTTGATAAGATCACCTCTCATTCCTCTGAACTCCAATGAGTATAGGCCCAACTTAATCAACCTATCGTAATAAGACTACCCCTCATCTCCGGAATCAACCTAGTGAACCTTCTCTGAACAGCCTCCAATGCAAGTATATCTTTCCTTGAATACAGGGACCAAAACTGTACACAGTACTCTAGGTGTGGCCTCACCAATACCCTGTACAGTTGTAGCAGGAAGTCTCTGCTTTTATACTCTTATCCCCCTTGCAATAAAGGCCAACATTCCATTTGCCTTCCTGATTACTTGCTGTACCTGTATACTAACTTTTTATATTTCATGTACAAGGAGCCCCAGATCCCTCTGTACTGCAGCACTTTGCAGTTTTTCTTCATTTAAATTATAATTTGATTTTCTATTTTTTCTGTCAAAGTGGATAACCTCACATTTTCCCATATTATACTCCATCTGCCAAATGTTTGCCCACTCACTTAGTCTGTCTATGTCCCTTTGCAGATTTTTTGTGTCGTCCTCACAATTTGTTTTCCCACCCATCTTTGTATCATCAGCAAACTTGGCTACATTACACTTGGTCCCTTCATCCAAGTTGTTAATATAGATTGTAAATAGTTGAGGCCCCAGCACCGATCCCTGTGGCACCTCACTAGTTACTGTTTGCCAACCGGAAAATAATCTATTTATCCCGACTCTCTGTTTTCTGTTAGTTAGCCAATCCTCTATCCATGCTAATATATTACCTCCAACCCCGTGAACTTTTATTTTGTGCAGTGACCTTTTATGTGGCACCTTATCGAATGCCTTCTTGAAATCCAAATACAATACATCCACTGATTCCTTATCCACCCTGCTTGTTACATTCTCAAAGAACTCCAGCAAATTTGTCAAACATGATTTCCTTTTCATAAAACCATGCTGACTCTGCTTGATTGAATTATGCTTTTCCAAATGTCCTGCTACTGCTTCCTTAATAATGGACGACAGATGTTAGGCTAACTGGTCTATAGTTTCCTGCTTTCTGTCTACCTCCTTTTTTAAATAGGGGTGTTACATTTGCGGTTTTCCAATCCGCTGGGACCTCCCCAGACTCCAGAGAATTTTGGTAGATTATAACCAATGCATCCACTATCTCTGCAGCCACTTCTTTTAAGACCCTAGGATAGAAGCCATCAGGTCCAGGGGACTTGTCCGCCTTAGTCCCATTATTTTACCGAGTACTACTTCTTTAGTGATAGTGATTGTATTAAGTTCCTCCCTCCCTATAGCCCCTTGATTATCCACTTTTGGGATGTTTTTAGTGTCTTCTACTGTGAAGACTGATACAAAATATTTGTTCAACGTCTCTGCCATTTCCCTGTTCCCCATGATTAATTCCCCAGTCTCATCCTCTAGGGGACTAACATTTACTTTAGCCACTCTTTTCCTTTTTGTGTATTTGTAGAAACTCTTACTATCCATTTTTATATTTCTTGCTAGTTTACTTTTATCATCAATCTTCCCTCTCTTTATTATTTTTTTAGTCGTTCTTTGCTGGCTTTTAAAAGTTTCCCAATCCTCTGGCCTCCCACTAGTCTTGGCCACATTGTTTTCAATTTGATACCATCCCTTATTTCCTTAGCTACAGATGGTTAACCCTTCTCTTACAGTCTTTCCTTCTCATTGGGATATATTTTTGTTGCGAGTTATGAAATACCTCCTTAAATGTCTGCCACTGCTCGTCAACCGTCCCATACTTTAGTCTATTTTCCCAGTCCACTTTAGCCAACTCTGCCTTCATATCTTTGTAGTCTCCTTTATTTAAGCTGAGGACACTGGTTTGAGATCCAACTTTCTCACCCTCCAACTGAATTTGAAATTCAACCATGTTATGGTCACTCATTCCTAGAAGATCCTTTACTCGGTAATCTTGTCTCATTACACAGTACCAGATCTAAGATAGCCTGCTCCCTGGTATTGTTCAAGGAAACTATCCCGGATACACTCTATGAACTCTTCCTCAAGGCTACGCTGGCCAATTTGCTTTGTCCAACCAATATGATGATTAAAATCGCCCATGATTTTTTATAAGCCTTCATTATTTCTTGATTTATAGTCCGTCCAACAGTGTATCTACTGTTAGGGAGCCTATAGACTATGCCCACCAATGACTTTTCCCCCTTATTATTCCTTATTATTCCTTATCTCCACCCAAACTGATTCAACATTTTGATTTTCTGAGCTAATATCGTTTCTCACTAACGCACTGATCTCATTCTTTGTTAATAGTGCTATCCCACCTCCTTTTCCTTTCTGTCTGTCCTTCCGAATTGTCAAAGGAGTTAGATGGAAGGATGTCTGCTGTAATACATTACAGTCATACCTGTTTATGTGTAACTCATTTCATTGCAATTCCCCCTTTAATCCAACCATTTAAAAACAAACAGTTTTTCACCTGTGTTTTCAATTGTGAAAAGTTTGTTTTATTTTGCAATTCCCATTTATGTGCAAGTGGGGTGTGCAGAAATCCTGCTTTAATGTGACTCTTCACCTTTGAACCTGTGGCTTTCATCTCTCAATCTGATTGGGTTCAGTAGTCACAATTCCTAAGAACATGTTTGATCTGGTTTCCACCTGCTGGTTTAGTGTTGTCTAGTTGAGGGGTTGACCTACAGGTCTCCTGCTGTATAGTCTGGCGAGGACCTTGAGGATTTTGGTGGTGTACTGAATGCTGCACAACTTTGTCTTAGAAAGAGGCTTCCTCATGGACATATTGGAAGACAAAGGTTCCTGTAAAGCTCATCATCATAGGCAGTCCCTCAAAGCAAGGATGACTTGCTTCCACGCCAAAAAGGGATGAGCTCACAGGTGTTTCAATGAAGGACCTAATATTCCAAATCCGGAACTACATCTTGGAGGGTGGAAGATGCCTATGCTTGGATTTTTTTAACGTGTGGTGGCCGTTGCACACCAGCCACCACATGGGCTTAACAGAGTTAGGTCTTGGTCCAGTGGCAAGGATTACCCAAGACGAATTGGAGACCAGCTCTGCTGCACGGATCGAGCGTGTACACATATCACAGTGTGGGCTGGCTCGTGCTGCCCCTGGGCCCTCGCCTCTTCTAGGCCCCAGACACGCGCCTCTCATGGCCCCCGGTCAATTCCATCTACAAATTCTTGCCATTCCTTCGCCATTCCTGCTGGGCCTGCCTGCACTACAATCAGCGATCTGGCTTCGTAGCTGTCGCCCTCCTGAAGCAGCACGCGCTGCTCCTTGCAGTGGTCTGCCGCCGCACGCTGCTCCCTCTAATGGCCCCGGCCTGCTGATGGTCTTGCAGGCCGGGACCGCGCCGATTTCCAGATCGGGCTGCCGCACGCAAGCACAAGTGCATCAGCAAGAGAAGCAGCAGCAGTCTGAAGAAGAAGCGGAGGACAACTTGTTGTCAGCTGCAAGAGGTATGCCAATCTGATATGGGGAGACCTTTTCTTGATTACCACATGTGGCCAGTGCATGGACAATCTAATCTAGATCTTCCCCTTCCCTCTGCAAAAGTGCTATCAGTTACAGACCTTTCTCTGTTTATATCAATTCACAAAGTCTACAATCGTGTTACCTCGATGCCGTAATTGTGACCATCTTTAAAAAAAAAAGGGACACGTATGACTGCGGCAATTACAGAGGAATCTCCCTGTTGTCGGCCACTGGGAAAGTCATCGCTAGAATCCTCCACAACCGTCTTCTCCCTGTGGCTGAGGAGCTCCTCTTGGAGTCACAGTGCAGATTCCGTCCACTACGGGGTACAACAAACATGATCTTCATGGTGCGACAACTGCAAGAGAAGTGCAGGGAACAGCACCAACCCTTGTACATGGCCTTCTTTGACCTCACAAAGGCCTTTGATACTGTTAACCTTGAGGGAATATGGAGCGTCATCCTCCATTTCGGCTGCCCCCAAAAGTTTGTCGCCATGCTCCGCCTGCTCCACGATGACATGCAAGTCGTGATCCTGACCAACGGATCCACCACAGACCCAATCCATGTCTGGACCAAGGTCAAGCAGGGCTGCGTCATCGCGCCAACCCTTTTCTCAATCTTCCTCGCTGCAATGCTCCATCTCACGCTCAACAAGCTCTCCGCTGGAGTGAAACTAATCCATAGAACCAGTGGGAACCTGTTCAACCTTCATCACCTCCAGGCTAGCTCCAAGGCCGTCCCATCCTCTGTCGTCAAACTACAACTATTTTGGTGGAAACTGTAAATCAAGTGCCCCTTATTAAAGGGGTACTAAAACCGACAAATTTAAATAAATTAAACTTTAGACATTAAAGGATCAAATTTGGTTGCTGGGGGTGACGATGCACTCCACTCCAGTCCCTCCGGTGCCCACCTCTCGCGGAAGGCAGCGAGCGTACCTGTGGACACCGCGTACTCCATCTCCAGGGACACCCTGGCTCGAATGTACCCGTGGAAGAGAGGCAAGCAGTCAGGCTGAACGACCCCTTCGACCGCCCACTGCCTGGACTGGTTAATGGCCACCTTGGCAATGCTCAGGAGCAGTCCTACAAGGAGGCCTTCCGACCTGCCCGCTTTGTCAAACTACAGTACGCGGATGACGCTTGTGTCTGCCCACATTCAGAGGCTGAACTTCAAGCCATCATCAACATCTTCACTGAGGCATACGAAAGCATGGGCCTTACACTACACATCTGTAAGACAAAGGTCCTCCACCAACCTGACCCCGCCATACAGCACTGCCCCCGCTCATCAAAATCCATGGCGCGGCCTTGTACAACGTGGACCACTTTCCATACCTCGGGAGCCTACTATCAGCAAAGGCAGACATCGACGACGAGGTCCAACACCGCCTTCAGTGCACCATCACAGCCTTCGGTCGCCTGAGGAAGAGAGTGTTCGAAGATCAGGCCCTCAAATCTGGCACCAAGCTTATGGTCTACAGAGCTGTAGTGATACCTGCCCTCCTGTTTGGCTCAGAGAAGTGGACCATATACAGTAGACATCTCAAATCACTGGAGAAATACCACCAACTATGTCTCCGTAAGATCCTGAAAATCTCCTGGGAGGATAGACGCACCAACGTCAGTGTTCTCGATCAGGCCAACATCTCCAACCTCGAAGCACTGACCACACTCGACCAGTTCCGTTGGGCGGGCCACATTGTCCGCATACCCGACACAAGACTCCCAAAGCAAGCGCTCTACTCGGAACTCCTATATGGCAGGCAATCCCCAGGCGGGCAGAGGAAGCGTTTCAAGGACATCATCAAAGCCTCCTTGATAAAGTGCAACATCCCCACCAACACCTGAGAATCCCTGGCCAAAGACCACCCTAAGTGGAGGAAGAGCATCTGGGAGGGCGCTGAGCATCTCAAGTCTTCTCGCCGAGAGCATGCAGAAAACAAGCGCAGGCAGCGGAAGGAGCGTGCGGCAAACCAGATTCCCTATGCACTATTTCCTTCAACGACTGTCTGTCCCACCTGTGACAGAGATTGTAATTCCCGTGTTGGACTGTTCAGTCACCTGAGAACTCACTTTTAGAGTGGAAGCAAGTCTTCCTCGCTTTCAAGGGACTGCCTATGATGATGATGATTTCTCTGTTTATATCAATTCACAAAGTCTCCAATCATGCTACCTCATCAAAGCCACTTCCAAACCTTACATTGGGCCCAAGTGTCCCCCAAAAAAATAATGGCGCTCGCTTACCTGAAGATTTTAGTTGATTTTGGGACCCAAAATCATCGATGGAAAAAGGGTAAATTTTTTAAATTTTATGGCCTGAATGCAGTTTAACATTGCAGGAGTAGCATTATTGGTAAGTTTTTATTTAACATTTTTATTTTTATACTTACTTACAGGTAACGTAATATTTTTAATTGTGCTAAAAGTTAAAGTTTTAGCGAGGGAGTTCATTCGGCCGGGGATAGGAACGGCCCAGCGCAGGTTTCTCCAACTGAAGGTAAGGTTTTTTCCTACGGTGATTATAGGGTCTATGTGCTGGGTTAAAACATTTCGTAGGGTGGAAACTTGGCCGTAAGCTCAGAAGTGGTGTCGGACCCTTTTTCGCAGGTACACCAGCGCCAGAATGTATGGGCTTCGAATCCAAAAAACTCACTGGGCACCCAATAAACTTCGCCCAGTGCTGGGGAAAATTTAGACCTAAATGTCCATAGACTTTAGTGGTACTGTTATTTTATTCCCAACCCACACTGTGGTTCCCCTGAGTGCCAGTGTGTGAGCCATAAATTCTTAAAACCTAATGCATGTCATTGGTGCTACTTGAGTGGCCAGGGTGTGTGAGTTACCTGCCTTTTGTATGTCAGGAGGAGCCTCTTGGGTCTGAACTGGTCCTCATTTCACCACAGTCCTGGGGTGCATCTGCTGCGCTCTGCATGTCTTCTGCTTTTGCATGGGCAACCTAGCCCTGTCTCCATCTTGCCAGGAGGGGACTGATGCGAGTACTTCCACATGCTGCAGCCTGAGATATTGCACACCTTGTACATCATTTGACCAATAATACTGGGCACTGGCTCTGCATGGCCACTGATTTGCAAGAGAATAGATCTAATGTGATCAGTGAAACCCTGTATGATGGCGGCCTGCAACTGGTTTGCTAACCCTCTCCCATTTGGCATCTGAGACCTCTATATCCTCAGTCCCGAGCATTCCTGCAGTAAGCAAGCACTATTCTTAAAGTCTTTGCTGTGGGGTTTCCGGTACAGATGTTCCTGGACCTGCCACTTGCTTCAAAGTGGACTACAATTCCGTTAAATGCTGCTGGTCGACCCCATCTGCGCTGCCATCTGCAGCACATTGTTTGACAAGACCTCCCCTCCCACCATCGATTGGACAGAAAATCATGGGTTGCGATTTTCACATGCCGCGCTTCTTGTGAGCTCATCAGATCACAGAATCACTGCCACTATGTCTACTGAATCTGACTCAACCAATAGCAGATGTGACCCTGGCCAGATAAGTCTATGAATAGGGCATACAGCAAAACAAAGTGCCATGCTAAAATGTGGGCATGCCTGTATATTTGGAAAATAGATGAATAATTCCCAGAGTGCTGTGCATTCTCCCTCTGTGATACTCCACCATACTAACAGTGAAGTTCCTTCAATTCTGGCCTCTTGTGCATCCCCCAGTTCCTTAGCCCCACCGTTGGTGGCTGTGCCTTCAGCCGTCTAGGCCTTAAGCTCTGTAATTCCCTCCCTAAACTTCTCTATCTCTTTCATAGAATCATAGAAAGGTTACAGCACAGAAGGCCATTTGGCCTGTCGAGCCTGTGCCGGCTCTCGGCAAGAGCACTTCAGCTACCCTTTCCCTGTAGCCATGCAAATTATTTCCTTCAGATACTTATCCAATTCCCTTTCGAAGGCCACGATTGAGTCTGCCGCCACCACCCGTTTAGGCAAGGCATTCCAAATCTTAATCACTCATTGCGTAAAAAAGTTTTTCCTCATGTCGCCTATGGTTCTTTTGCCAATCAATTTAAATCTGTGTTCTCTGGTTCTCGACCCTTCCATCAATGGGAACAGATTCTCTCTACTCTGTCTAGATTCCTCATGATTTTGAACACCTCTATCAAATCTCCTCTCAACCTTCTCTGGTCTAAAGAGAGCAACCCCAGCTTTTCCAGTCTATCCATGTTAATGAAGTCCCTCATCCCTGGAATCATTCTCGTAAATCTTTTCTGCATCCTCTTTAAGGCCTTCACATCCTTCCTAAAGTGCGGTGCCCAGAATTCTCCAGTTGAGGCCGAACCAGTGTTTTATAAAAGTTCATATAAATTTCGTTGCTTTTGTACTCTGTGCCTCTATTTAGGAAGCCCAGGATCTCGTATGCTTTTTTTTAACCGCTTTCTCAACCTGCCTGCCACCTTCAAAAAACTATGCACATATAACCCCCAGGTCTCTCTGTTCCTGCACCTCCTTTAGAATGTACCTATTAGTTTATATTGCCTCTCCTCATTCTTCCTACCAAAATGTATCACTTTCTACTTTTCTGTGTTAAATTTCATCTGCCACGTGTCTGCCCATTCCACTAGCCTGTTTATGTCTTCTTGAAGTCTATCACTATCCTCCTCCCTGTTCACTGTACAAGTTTTGTGTCATCTGCAAATTTTGAAATTGTGCCCTGTACACCCACATCTAAGTCATTAATATATATCAAGAAAAGCAGCGATCATAGTACTGACCCCTGGGGAACACCAATGTATACCTTCCTCCAGACCAAAAAACAACCATTCACCACTGCTCTCTGTTTATACCACAAATTCCATTCCACTGACTCCATCCCTCTCCCCAACATCTGTCTGAGGCTAAACCACACTGTTCGCAACCTTGATGTTATATTTGACCCTGAAATTCTTCGACCACATATGTGTAGCATAACTAAGACAGCCTATTTCAACCTTCGTAACATCGCCCGTCTCTCTCCTTGCCTGAGCTCATCCGCTGATGAAGCCCTCATTCATGCAGCTGTTACTCTAGACTTGACTATTCCAAAGCTGGCCTCCCACATTCTACCCTACGTAAACTTGAGGTGATCCAAAACACGGCTGCCCGTATCCTAACTCACACCAAGTCCCGCTCACCCATCATCCCTGTGCTCGCTGACCTACATTGGCTCCCAGTTAAGCAATGCTTCGATTTCAAAATTCTCATCCTTGTTTTTAAATCCCTCCATTGTCTTGCCCCTCCCTATCTCTATAATCCCCGCCAGCCCTACAATACCTCCCCCCATCACAACCCAAGATTTCTGCGCTCCTCTAATTCTGCCCTCTTGAGCATCCCTGATTATAATCGCTCAACCATTGGTGGCCATGCCTTCTGTTGCCGAGACCCTAAGCTCTGGAATTTAGACAGAAGTTGAGGAGAGAGATGGAGTCAGTGTCTAAGGAATGGAGTTTGTGGAGGGGACTGAAAACAATGGCTTCGGTCTTCCCAATATTCAATTGGAGAAAATTTTTGCTCATCCTCGGACATGCAGTCTGACAATTTAGAGACCGTGGTGGGGTCGTGAGAAGTGGTAGTGAGTTAGAGCCCTATCTCTGCAATCGCCTCCAGCCCCACAATCCCCCGAGGTGTCTACGCTCCTTTAATTCTGTCCCTGATTATAATCGCTCAACAATTGGTGGCCGTGCCTTCTGTTATCTAAACCCTGAGGTCTGGAATTTCCTGCCTAAACCTGTTTGCCTCTCTACCTCTCTTTCCTCCTTTAAAACGCTCCTTAAAACCTACCTCTTTGACCATGCTTTTGATCACCTGTCCTCATTTCTCCTATATGGCGCAGTGTCAAAGTTTTTGTCTCATAATACTCCTGTGAAGCACCTTGTGACATTTTACTATGTTAAAGGCACTATATAAATACAAGTTGCTGTTGTTGTTTCCTATCATTTAGCCAATTTTGTATCCATTCTGCCACTATTCCTTTTATTCCATGGGCTTCAACTTTGCTGGCAAGCCTATTATGTGCCATGTTATCAAACACCTTTTGGAAATCCATGTACTTCACATCAACCGCATTGCCCTCATCAACTCTCTCTGTTACCTCATCAAAACACTCAATCAAGTTAGTTAAACATGATTTGCCTTTAACAAATCTGTGTTGGCCTTCCTTAATTAATCTACACTTGTCCAAGTGGCTGTTAATTTTGTCCCTGATTATTGTTTCTCAAAGCTTCACCAATACCGAGGTTAAACTGACAGGCCTGTGGTTGCTGGATTTATCCTTACATCCTTTTTTGAACAAGGGTGTAACTTTTGTAGTTCTCCAGTCCTCTGACACCAACCCCGTAGCTCCGCAATTTCCACCTTTGCTTCCCTCAGCATCCTAGGATGCATGCCATCTGGTCCTGGTGACTTATCTAAGTACAGCCAGCCTTTCTAGTACCTTCTCTTTATCAATTTTTATCCCATCCAGTATCTCCGCTACCTCCTCTTTCACTATGACTTTGACAGCATCTTCTTCCTTGGTAAAGACAGATGCAAAGTACCCATTTAGCACCTCAGCCATGCCCTCTGCCTCCATGTGTAGGTCTCCTTTCTGATCCCTAATTCGCCCTACGCCTCCTCTTACTACCCATTTACTGTTTATATGCCTATGGAAGACTTTTGAATTCCTTTTTATGTTAGCTGCCAATCTATTCTCATATTCTTTCAATGCCCCTCTTATTTTTTGTTTTCACTTCCCTTCTGAACTTTCTCTATTCAGCCTGGTTTTCAAATGTATTCTCAATCGGACATCTATCATACACCCACTTTTTCTGCTTCATTTTACTCTCTACCCCTTTTGTCATCCAGGGAACTCTGACTTTGGTTGCCCTACTTTTCCCTCTTGTGGGAATATACCTCGGCTATACCCAAACCATCTCCTCTTTAAAGGCAGCCCTTTGTTTGATTACTGTTTAGCCTGTCAATCTTTGATTCCAATTTACCCAGGCTAGATTCGTTCTCAATCCACTGAAATTGGCCTTCCTCCAATTAAGTATTTTTACTCTCGATTTCTGCCTGTCCTTTTCCATAGCGACCCTAAACCTTATGATACCATGATCACTGTTCCCTAAATGTTCCCCTACTGACACTTGCTCCACTTGACCCACCTTGTTCCCCCGAACCAGATCCAGCAATGCCTCCTTCCTCATTGTGCCGGAAACATACTGATCAGGGAAGTTCACCTGAACTCATTTCAGAAATTCTTCCTCCTCTTCACACTATTACTATTCCAGTCTATATTAGGTTAGTTGAAATCCCCTATAATCACTATTCTGTAGTTCTTGCACCTCACTGTAATTACCCTGAAAATTTGCACCTCTATAACCTTCCCACTAGTTGGTGGCCTCTAGAATACACCTCATTGTGTAATGGCATCTCTATTACTTCTTAACTCTAACCAAATAGATTCTGCCCTTGACCCCTCCAGGCGATCCTCTCTCTCCCGCACTGTAATATTCTCCTTAATCAATACTGCCACACCACCTCCTATCTTTCCTGAACACTTTATATCCATGAATATTTAGTCCCCAATCCTGCCCTTTTTTGAGCCAGATCTCCATTATTGCCACAACATTATATTCCCATGTAGCTATTTGCACCTGCAGCTCATCAACCTTATTTACATTTCTCCTCCTTGAAGACGCTCCAAGCTTTTGGTCTCTTGTCCTAATATCTCCTTTTTGCGCCTTAGGATGTTTTGGTACCTTAAAGGCACTGTATAAATACAGGTGTTTGTTGAATTTACCAAGACTCCTAGGTCTCTTTCAGCTTCATCTATAGCTATTTCAACATCATGGAGAATGCATGTTGTCTATTTTCCCTTCCTATGTGCAGCACTTATCTGCATTACATTTCTTCTATTGGACTGAGAAAATTAAACAAGTCTTTGGTTAAATAATCATTGAAACCAATGGACATGAAAATGGGGCAGGTTCTATAGTGAGCAGGTGATCCGCTCTGCCAGTTTACCATCCAAGCAGTGAAGGTGAACAGTTACCCCCATTTGCTTTTGAATTCTCGGTACAAAACACAATGAAGCAGTATTGCTCTGATCCTTCTCTTCTATCTGTCTCTGTGACTCTCTGGAGGAAAAATAAGTGCATGAAAATAGTTTTCCTATAAAAGCTTATTTCAAAAAAGCTTCTAAAATTCATGCGTCAGCATTTAAAAAAAAAAATAACTTGGAAAACAATAAGCTTAGAACCACCATTCTAGCTGGAGGAAAGACATGCTTTCAGTTGTTACACTTGGATAATATACTGATTTGTCCCAGGAGATTCTAAGCATGGCATACATTCAGACTGTGGGAACGTGGGAATTGCAGGCCAGTTGCAGTTGGTAACTCCCTGCAGCTGACAGAATGCTAGCCCTGAGAAGATTATCAACTAAAATTATCTTGTGAGAGACTGAGGCCCTCAAGTAGAAATGTTAATGACGGTACTCGAAAGACACATCACAATTTTATAGTTAAGTTTAGTTGTGCTATTGTGAAATGTATATTTTTTATGCTTTTATTATGTCACAAACCCTATTTTCAGATTTTTATTTACAAAAGTGCCATTGGTTGACTGAAGAAAAAAATGGCAGCCAAAATAGTTTGAAAAAAATAGTTCGATTGATTCAGTTGCTAATTATTTTTTGGCAGACTTTCCTCGTTGCTCACAGTTACAGATTCTGATTTGTTGTTCTTTTAGGAATATTTTGAGTGATGCAGTTCTACTTTTTTATTAGTAGACCCTGCTCACTGCGAGCAATCATTTGTGTTGAATTTTTAGTATGAACATAATGAAATTGAGTTGCTCTGGTCACCCACTTTGTCGGTCTCGCCTTCTATCTATCTCCCCAACTTTCAATGCACTTTCATCATCATCAAAGCAATTTAGATCCCAAAGCAGGATTACCCCATCTCCCTCAATCTTCTCTGCTCCCTGGAATAATGAACATAAGGACACAAAAAATAAGAGTAGGAGTAGGCCATTGGCCCCTAAAGCCTGCTCCATCAATCAATAAGATCCTGGCTGATCTGATCTTGGCCTCAACTCCACTTCCCTGCCCGCTCCCCATAGCCCTAGACTCTCTTATTGTTCAAAAATCTATCAATCTCCACCTTAAATATTTTCAATGACCCAGCCTCCACAGCTCTCTGGGGTAGAGAATTCCAAAGATTCACGATCCACTGAGAGAAGAAATTCCTCCTCATCTCAGTTTTAAATGGGCGACCGCTTATTCTGAAGCTATGTCCCCTAGTTCTAGATTCCCCTACGAGGGGAAACATCCTCTCTGCATCTACCCTGCCCAGCCCCCTCAGAATCTTTTACGTTTCAATAAGATCACCTCTCATTCTTCTAAACTCCAACGAGTATAGGCCCAACCTGCTCAGCTTTTATTCATAAGACAACCCCTTTATCTCAGGAATTAAAAAAAAGCACTTGAGCAGGGAGGTTATGCTTAAATTGTGTGCAAAATTAAAGCACATGGTATTGGGGGTAATGTACTGACGTGGATAGAGAACTGTTTAGCAAACAGGAAGCAAAGAGCAGGAATAAACGGGTCCTTTTCAGAATGGCAGGCAGTGACTAGTGGGGTGCCGCAGGGTTCGGTGCTGGGACTCCAGCTATTTACAATATACATTAATGATTTAGACGAAGGAATTGAATGTAATATCTCCAAGTTTGCAGATGACACTAAGCTAGGTGGCAGTGTGAGCTGTGAGGAGGATGCTAAGAGGCTGCAGGGTGACTTAGACAGGTTAGGTGAGTGCACTACAGAGGGTGCAGAGAAGATTTACTAGGATGCTGCCTGGAATGAAGAATCTTAGTTATGAAGATAGATTGGATAGGCTGGGTTTGTTCTCATTGGAACAGAGGAGGTTGAGAGGAGACCTCATTGAGGTGTACAAAATATTGAGGGGCCTGGTATAGTGGATAGTAAGGGTCTATTTCCATTGGTGGAGGGGTCTATTACGAGGGGGCATAGTTTTAAGGTGGTTGGTGGATGGTTTAGAGGGGATTTGAGGAGGGACTTCTTTACGCAGAGGGTTGTGGGGATCTGGAACTCGCTGCCTGGAAGAGTGGTGGATGCAGAAACCCTCATCACTTTTAAGAAATAGTTGGATGAGCACTTAAAGTGCAGTAACCTGCAGGGTTACGGACCTAGAACTGGTAATTGGGATTAGACTGGATGACCTTTTGTTGGACGGAGCAGATATAATGGTAAGTACTGTAGGGAATAGAATACGGCCAGGGTGATCTCCTGGACTAGCTTCGATCATCTGGATGGGTCGGAGAGGAATTTTCCCAGATTTATTCTCCCTAAATTGGCCTGGGTTTTTATCTGGTTTTTGCCTCTCCCAGGAAATCACATGGCTCCGGTGGGGGGTGGAGTGTAGAATGTTTTAGTATAAGGGGTGTTGCATTTGTGGTGAGGCGGATTGGTTGGGCTGGGTGCTCCTTGCCTTTCCGTCATTGTTCATGGGTTTATATGTAACCTTTAGGGCTGCTGACCAAGGGCCTTGCGGCTCTTTGTTGGCCGGCGCGACCATGATGGGCCGGAATGGCCTCCTTCTGCTCTGTAAATTTTTATGTTTCTATGTTTCTAAATGAAGCTTTTCTTAATGACACCTTGTATGACTGACTTTTAAATACACATAGTTTCTCCATTTCTCCATATTTCAGGAGTATTATCCTTGTCGATTCTTTTCAGACGGTTTCTTGATTGCTTTTCTGGGATTATCAAGCTGCCTTTTTTCAAGATTTTCAACAGCCCATGTGATTCTCCAACTATTTCCAACAGAATTATCTCTTTCATAGCCAGGAAAAAGGTTCCTGGGACATCCTGGATTTTGAATACCTCACTCTGAAATTTGGAGTGAGCCTTTGACTTAGTGGCAGCATTGCCAACGCCTTGGGCCCAAGTTTCCACACGCGCCTAGAACGGCGCAGTCCCGACCTGGACGCCCGTTTTTCGCGCCACAAAGTGCGCCTAAAAAAATCCTCAGTATTCTCCACCTACCTGCAGGTCCTCTGGCCCTCGGCGCAGCCAGCACGAGCTGTGGGGGGGCGGAGCCAGGTCCCTGCACTGAAAACAGTGCGGGGACCTCTGCACATGCACGCTACAGTGGGCACGCAAGTGCAGTAGCTCCAGGCGCCGAACTGTGTGGGAGGGGCCCGAAGCACGCAGCCCCTAGCCCTGGCTGAATGGCCTCACTGGGGCTGCGTGAATGAGGCTCCTCCCACGGCCAGCTCCTGCTCCCCCCCCCCAACCCCCGGCCCCCGACCAGACCCGACACCCGTTCCCCCCTGCCTCCAGACCAGACCCGACACCCGCTCCCCTCCCCCCCCCCCGCCTCCGGACCAGACCCGACACTCGCTCCCCCCCCCCCCCCCCCGCCTCCGGACCAGACCCGACACTCGCTCCCCCCCCCCCCCCCCTGCCTCCGGACCAGACCCGACACTCGCTCCCCCCCCCCCCCCCCTGCCTCCGGACCAGACCCGACACTCGCTCCCCCCCCCCCCCCCCTGCCTCTGGACCAGACCCGACACTCGCTCCCCCCCCCCCCCCCCCCCCGCCTCCGGACCAGACCCGACACTCGCTCCCCCCCCCCCCCCCCTGCCTCTGGACCAGACCCGACACTCGCTCCCCGCCCCCCCCCCTGCCTCTGGACCAGACCCGACACTCGCTCCCCCCCCCCCCCCCCTGCCTCTGGACCAGACCCGACACTCGCTCCCCCCCCCCCCCCCCCCCGCCTCCGGACCAGACCCGACACTCGCTCCCCCCCCCCTGCCTCCGGACCAGACCCGACACTCGCTCCCCCCCCCCCCCCCCCGCCTCCGGACCAGACCCGACACCCGCGCCCCCCCCACGCCCGACTGACCCGACCCGCGCTCCTGTTCCCGCTCCCCGTCCCCCCGACTGGACCCGACCCGCGCTCTGTTCCCACTCCCCACCTCCCCGACTGGACCCGACCCGACCTGTGCTCCCGCCCCCCGACCGGACCCCCCCCCCACTGGACCCGACCCGACCCGACTCCCGCTCCCGGACTGGATCCGACCTGACCTCCCCCCTCTCTCTCTCTCCCTCCCCCCTCCCTCTCTCCCTCCCCTCTCTCTCTCTCCCTCCCCCCCCTCCCTCCCTCCCCCTCTCTCTCTCCCTCCCTCCCCCCCTCTCTCTCTCTCTCTCTCTCTCTTTCCCTCCCTCCCTCTCCCCCCTCCCTCCCTCCCTCTCCCTCCCCCCCTCTCTCTCCCCTCCCTCTCCCTCCATCTCCCTCCCCTCCCTCTCTCTCTCCGCCCCTCTCTCTCCCCCCCCCTCTCTCTCTCTCTCCCTCCGCCCCCCCCTCCCTCCCTCTCTCCCTCTCTCCCCCCTCTCTCTCCCCCCCTCTCCCTCTCTCCCCCCCCTCTCCCTCTCTCCCCCCCTCCCTCTCTCTCCCCGCCCCCCTCTCCCTCTCTCTCCCCCCCGACCCGAACCGAACCTCCCCGACCCGACCCAACCCAACCCAACGCCATCTACCTGTAAATCTGGTGCTGGGGACGGGCCCTGCCCGAAGTCTCGGGCCGGCCCGTTCAGCCTTCGGTCCCGAAAGGCCTGCCTGAAGCACTTTCACACAGGTAGGAAGATGGTTTATTTAATCTTTTCTTTGCTTATAAATGTTTATTCAGGTTGGATTTATTTGTATAATAGTTGTATAAGTATAAATAAGGATTTATTATAGAATTTAATGACTTCCCTTCCCCCCCCCACCCCCCCACCTCGTTCTGGACGCCTAATTTGTAACCTGCGCCTGATTTTTTAATGTGTAGAACAGGCTTTTTCAGTTCTACAAAAATCTTCACTTGCTCCATTCTACTTTAGTTTGGAGTACGTTTTCACTGTGGAAACTTTCAAATCAGGCGTCAGTGGCCGGACACGCCCCCTTTTGAAGAAAAAATTATGTTCCAAAGTAGAACTGTTCTACCTCACTAGAACTGCAGAAAAAAAAATGTGGAGAATTGCGATATCTAAGATAGTCCGTTCTCCACCAGTTGCTCCTAAAATTCAGGTGCAAATCATGTGGAAACTTGGGCCCTTTGAGTCAGAAGGTTCAGGGTTCAAATCTTGCTTCAGCCAGCCTCGGTGAGTGGAGAGTGCAGCTCCGGCACTGATTTCTGGATTGACATTCAGTGGATGTGGGTACAACCCTCCCCCCACCCACCCACCCGTCCCCCACTCCCCACCCCCCACTGTAAGGGATGGTGGGAGCCTATGAAATCCTCTGGCTGTATAAGAATAAACACCCTACCAGCTGGTATAAAGATGGTTATGGCCATGGAAGGAACGTTTGTGTCAGACAGTCGTCTGCCTGCAAAATACTTCCATTACTTCACACTATTCTCCAAGGGAAGAGTACGTAGATACAAAAACAATAACAATCTCTAAATTCAAAAGGGGAATTACAGTCATATACAAACTGAAAGTCTGTATATAGTTGAAAATTTCAATTTATTGTGGTCACAAATCAGACAACAATGTATGGACTCTTTTCATCTTTTCTCTAGAAAAGAGAAGATTGAGAGATGACCTGATAGAGGTCTTTAAAATAAAGGAAGTGTTTGATAGAGTAGATGTAGAGAAGATGTTTCCACCTGTGGGAGAGTCTAAAAGTAGTGGCCATAAATATAAGATAGGGAATTCAGGGGAAACCTTATAACCCAGAAAGTGTGTAGAATGTGGAACCCGCTGCCACAAGGAGTAGTGGTGGCCAAATAGATGCATTTAAGGGAAAGCTGGATAAACATATAAGGTACAAAGGAATAGAAGGTTATGCCTGTTAGAGTTGGATGAAGATGGGTGGGAGGAGGCTCATGTGGTGCATAAACCTGGACCAGTTGGGCCAAATAGCTTGTTTCTGTGCTGTAAATTGTATGTAATGGGAAGCTTCGGATTTTCCAACCTTGAATTCAATTCTACGGAGTGAAGTGCTGTGACATCAACAGGCTGTGTAAGCAGCCAATCAAAAGGCTGAATTCTCACAGACAGTGAACAAGGAAGCTCTTAAAATTCTAACTTTTCAAAATAGTTAGAGAGAGCAAAAGAAAGATTGGGTTTCTCACATGGGGAGAAGGCAAACCTAAATTAAAGATGTGCAAACTTAAAAAATGTTTTTGAAAAGTTTCTTAAAAATGTAAATTTTTATTAAAATGGACCAATTTCACACTGCACAGAATTAAAATTAGTTTACCAGGCCCTTAATATTTGTTTAGCAGTATTAACGCTGTTAAAACCCCAGTTACACCTAATCCCTTTGGGTCTAACTTTTAGTGGGGAATTTAATAGTGTACTTACTGCATTAGAGCCAAAGTTTTTGTCATTTTCAGTGATTTACGAGATTTCATTGATTGCCGGCTCCGTGGGTGGGAGTGGGGGGGCACAACGCAGCCTGTTTCGGAGCTGTCATTGACAGACCGCAACTTTGGGATGGTGCATGCACTAAATACTAAAGTTGCGGTCAGTTTTAAAGGCGGTATGTCATACCAACTGCAAATTCAGAGCCTTTATTATTGTTACAAGTGCACTGATAAAAGTCAGGGAAGCAATCGTACTGGAGAAAGGGTATTTGTGGCATATAGTGTGGAGGAGGTGCTCAGTTGTGAGAGGTGTAGTGTAGAAAGTTAGGAGAAATCTGCCGAGTGTTGTTCCCAGTTTATATTGTTATGTGTCTGCATGCATTTGCATTTGGTGAAAATGATAGGTCTTAAAACTCAGAATTCAGGGGACTGAGAAGGGCAAGTGTCCGATTGGACCCTGTTTGCTACTGTAAAATGGCTGACACTCTGTCAGGATTAAATCTATCAGGGTTTATACTATGTGGTGGTCCCAATGCAGTTGTGGTGCTGAGAGAGGTAATAGATGATCTGCCAGGCATGTGTTCCGACAGTTATTAAGGCGCTACCTTTCCCATGAGCAGAAGTGGACAGGGAATAGATTACACATGAGGCAGGAGAATTGAGGGAGGACAGGTGATTCTTGCTTGAGATCTGAGTTTGCGGGTGATGAAAGTTCATTGAAAACCTTAATAACTAAAGTCTCTGCATCATGAGATACATAATGAAGTGGAAGAAATGGAATTCTGTTTTTAAAAAGAGCTATTTGTGGTGATTTACATTTTAGAAATCCCAGAAGGATCGCATCAAAACCAGATGGATCGCAACCCGAACAATCCAACAAACTGATGTGAATCTCTTAACTTCAGAGTTGGAATTGGCACCAAGGTCACCAGATGGGAGTTTATGGGGCCAAAATTATCCCTCTCCCTAAGGCCTGTCACCACCTCAAATTGGCGGCCACGTTGCGGAGTGGAATGGCCACCGACTTTTCGTGGAATGGCCCAATTGCCCTCCCGAGGTTTCCCGGCAGTGCTCCGATCCTTCCCTACCGCTCCGCTGCTGCCGATCCGTGGTAAGCGCGTCATCACCGTGCGCATTGCCGATCCAACCCCCCGATGGCGACATTCCCCTCTGAAAATCTTTGGCTGTTTTTCCCTGGTGGTCCAGTGAAGCTGTGGCCTCCTGCAACGACGATGCGGCTTCCCTTAAAGGGGAGGATGCACTGCCACTGACGCCATGTTTTCTTTTGTCGGCCGACTGCCGTGTCGGCCCGACAATTATGCCCTTGGGTTCGGCCAGACCGCCAATAGGCCCGGCCAAAACCTACCCTGGTGGCCTAGTGGGCCGAAGTTTTAAAATCGTGTCGGGGAGTTTTAAGTGAAGGGGAGAGCTGTGGTGACCCGGTGCCGTGATGACGTAATCGCGGCGGTCTCTCTGCCCCGCCCACCCCCCACTTCTGCCTCTCAGGTGTTGCCACTGCCCCGTTTCTGCCCCTCACGTGTTGTCAACGCCCCCATTAAGAGCGACTTCCGGAGCCAAGGGAAAAAAAAACAACAAAGAGCCGAATGTCGCTCAAGAGGCGACCTGAACCACAGCTGCGGTAAAACCATCAAATCGGGGTGGGAGTACCCTGTTTCGGGCGGGGGGCAATTTCTACCCCAATTATGATTAAAGTAAAAGTCCTCACATCATTCGCATTGATTTCACTTCATGTCTCCACTGCAGATTCACAGCAGTTTTCAGTTTTGGCATAAAACAGAACTCTAAGCTCCTCTGATGGTTCACTTAGTAAATGTAGACTAGAAGATCCCAAGTCCTGATTCCCAGTCTGTGTTGAGTTAGCTGATTTTCAACTGACCTGTGACTCTGTGGGCTGAATTTGGATTGCACAATCTTAAGTATGCACTGTAATTTCCCAGGATGAATCAATACTGTTCAGTCAGCTGTACTGATGCAATTGTTTTCTTCAGCTTCTAGCATTTGCTGCACAATAGCGCTTCTTCAAATAATTCTGAAAATCAAGAGGACAAATCGCAAAATTGGGGTGAAATTTATTTTAAGCATGTCCTCTTAAAGAGGATGTATCAGTGTGTACCTCAAAGTTAAACAAAAGGAAATTACACACTTGTTGTAGCTTTTGCTTTGTGTTCCATAAACTTCAGAAAATGTAGTAAGCCAAAGAGAGAGAAAAAGGGCTGAGAAAGGGGGCGGGGGTGGGGGGGGGGGCGTTGGTGGGTGAAAGAGGTTGAGATACAAAATGGACTAGAAATAGCACCCTGATGCTGCATGCACTGTAGGCGTTTAATAAGGGTGGAGGCAGGGCCACTGCAAGAAAAGTGACCATAGTATGTATGGCTAGTCATAAACTAATTTCACAAAGAGGCTTGAAACAGATGTTAGGCCTCTGATTTGCATATGCAGGGGGCCTAAAACCTAATGACTACAGAGTACCCTAACCAATACGCCATGTGGTACACTTCTGACATGGAATGAGCATGTACTCGCCCATCATATTGGACCCTTGAGTGCTCGTTTTATGCCTGTGATTGATTTTCTAGGCCCATGTTCTTTATGGTTGAATATCCCACTGACACCCGAGCTTAGATATACAGATCAGGGTCACTTGATTTATGAGTGTCAATTGGACTACTCCAATTGAGGGAGGAGTGGGGATAAGGCCCAATCTAATGGAGCACTTTGCAATGTTATTTCTGGCAGATGTAGAAAGTGGCTGCTCAGTTTTTGGTGGTTCCATGCAAATGGAGTTAACACGACATCACGTGCACCATATCTTGCCCTTTCTATCTCATTTGCAGTGTTTCCTCTTCTCGCCCAAATGAAATTGCTGTCGAGGGTTGCTAGGTGCTTTGGAGAAGGCAGAAGGGCATTTAAAGAGCCCAACTGATACATTCATAGCAATAACTACAACAACAACTTGTATTTACATGGCACCTTTAATGTAGTGAAATGTCCCAAGGCGCTTCACAGGAATATTATGAGATAAAAAAAATTGACACTAAGCCGCATAAGGAGAAATTAGGGCTTGGTCAAAGAGGTAGGTTTTAAGGAGTGTCTTAAAGGTGGAAAGAGTGGTGGAGAAGTTTAGGCAGGGAGTTCCAGAGCTTGGGGTCTAGGCAACAGCAGCCACTGATGGTTGAACGATTATAATCAGAGATGCTTAAGAGGGCAGAATTAGAGGAACACAGACATCGCGGGAGGTTGTGGGGCTGGAGCAGATTACAGAGATAGGGAGGGGCGAGGTTATGGAGGGATTTGAAAACAAGGATGAGAATTGAAATCGAGACATTGCTTAACTAGGAGCCAATGTAAGTCAACGAGCACAGGGGTGATGGGCGAGCAAGACTTGGTGTGAGTAAGGGCACGGGCAGCCGAGTTTTGGATCTCATAGCAGCAGTTTATGGGTATTTTACTGACCCATTTTCTTCCCCTTTAGCCAAGTAATATATCATCTGATCTTGGTCCATTTTCAATTACCCCTTCCACTGATCTTCTACCACCCTCCCCTTCCCCCGACTAGTTCACCCGGTGAAAAATGGTTTTCCTATTGAGAATTCCCTTGTATCATTTGCTTTTTAAAGAAGAAGAAAATCAACAGAGGGATGCCAGGCTGGTCAAGCTGCACTGGAGGTACATGGCAACCACCCACTGTTATCCCCATATCAGAATATGGGGCAGAATGACACGTACCTGCATTTAACTGAGGAACAGTGCCTGCAGATGCTTTGCTTTACAAAGGAAGCCATTAAGCAACATGCTGAAACCTTACTGGCAGCTCAGCTCTACCATAGGCATTGCATTGTTGGTGGCTGTCAAGGTCACAATTGTTCTTAGTTTTTGTACAATGGAATGCCACTGAGGACATCACTGGTATTAACTAATCCATTGTGTACAGATGCATTAAGCAAATCATGGCTGCATTCTTTGTTGGAGTAAGCATTCCATCTTTTTCTTCGTGGACACCCGCCAGCAGCGTGAGAGGTTAGTATAATTTAACAGAAAGGCTGAATTCCCGAAGGTCCAAGAAATGATAGATTGGACCCACATGGCCCTATGTCAATGCCACCACCTACGTGAACAGAAAAGAACTTCACTCTTTAAATGAGCAACTCATTTACAACTAGGAGCACCGCATTATGTCAGTCAATGCTCGCTTCCTTACATTAACTTTATAGACACCTGTGCCAGCAATCTGACCCAGAAGGCCGAGTCATGGGTTAGCTCCTGGGAAATCAAGGTTATCCTCTACAGTCATGACGCAAGTGTAGAATATCTCAGGACGCAAGCTGAACGCAGGCATAATAGGATGCGATCATCCACCATAGTAATCACTGGGCACACCATTGAAGCAGTGCTCCAGATACCTGGAGTGACCTGGGGAAATCCTGCGTTATAATACGGGAAGGGGCTAAATGATCATAGTAGTGTGCTGCAGAACTTGTCCTTGCAAACACACTTCAACATGGAGGCTTTGGAGGAGGAGCAGCAGTAGTCTGAAGAGGATGCTAAGGACAACCAGTTGCTTGCTGCAAGAAACCTTAATGCCACTCTCTTAGAAACATAGAAAATAGGTGCAGGAGTAGGCCATTCGGCCCTTCGAGCCTGCACCATCATTCAATCAGATCATGTTTGATCATTCCCTCAGTACCCCTGTCCTGCTTTCTCTCCATACCCCTTGATCCCTTTAGCCGTAAGGGCCATATCTAACACCCTCTTGAATATGGGATTGGGGGTAGTGTGCTGACATGGATTGAGAACTGGTTGTCAGACAGGAAGCAAAGAGTAGGAGTAAATGGGTACTTTTCAGAATGGCAGGCAGTGACTAGTGGGGTACCGCAAGGTTCTGTGCTGGGGCCCCAGCTGTTTACACTGTACATTAATGATTTTGACGAGGGGATTAAATGTAGTATCTCCAAATTTGCGGATGACACTAAGTTGGGTGGCAGTGTGAGCTGCAAGGAGGATTCTATGAGGCTGCAGAGCGACTTGGATAGGTTAGGTGAGTGGGCAAATGCATGGCAGATGAAGTATAATGTGGATAAATGTGAGGTTATCCACTTTGGTGGTAAAAACAGAGAGACAGACTATTATCTGAATGGTGACAGATTAGGAAAAGGGCAGGTGCAAAGAGACCTGGGTGTCATGCTACATCAGTCATTGAAGGTTGGCATGCAGGTACAGCAGGCGGTTAAGAAAGCAAATGGCATGTTGGCCTTCATAGCGAGGGGATTTGAGTACAAGGGCAGGGAGGTGTTGCTACAATTGTACAGGGCCTTGGTGAGGCCACACCTGGAGTATTGTGTACAGTTTTGGTCTCCTAACCTGAGGAAGGACATTCTTGCTATTGAGGGAGTGCAGCGAAGGTTCACCAGACTGATTCCTGGGATGGCGGGACTGACCTATCAAGAAAGACTGGATCAACTGGGCTTGTATTCACTGGAGTTCAGAAGAATGAGAGGGGACCTCATAGAAACGTTTAAAATTCTGACGGGTTTAGACAGGTTAGATGCAGGAAGAATGTTCCCAATGTTGGGGAAGTCCAGAACCAGGGGACACAGTCTAAGGATAAGAGGGAAACCATTTAGGACCGAGATGAGGAGGAATTTCTTCACCCAGAGAGTGGTGAACCTGTGGAATTCTCTACCACAGAAAGTTGTTGAGGCCAATTCACTAAATATATTCAAAAAGGAGTTAGATGAAGTCCTTACTACTAGGGGAATCAAGGGGTATGGTGAGAAAGCAGGAATGGGGTACTGAAGTTGCATGTTCAGCCATGAACTCATTGAATGGCGGTGCAGGCTAGAAGGGCCGAATGGCCTACTCCTGCACCTATTTTCTATGTTTCTATGTTTCTATATCCAATGAACCCTTAAAAGAAACCTCTTAACTTTGAGATCTGGCCAACACATTAACACTTGTATCTTAGCTTTCCGCTTCCCACCAGTAATATGCCATTGTCTATAGATCTTCCTCTGTGTGCAACAACTCACAAAATTCCCATTCATGCCACTTGATAAGACCAACATCCAAGAACAATGGCTGGAATTTTGTCCAAGGAGGCGGATTTAGGACGGGGGAACTTCTGAGGTGGGCGGGAAACCTGGGAGGCTGGGTATCCCACAGGCCCTGCCGACGTTAACAGCAGGGCTTGATTTGAATGTGAGGCTTCGGATTCCCGCCCACATCCAGCCAGATTGAAAGGCTGGCTGACTGCGGGCGGGTAGGCCTGCAGATGCGACGGGTCGGTCTGGGGATGTGATCGCGGGTGGGTGTCGGGGAATCGGCAGCCGAGGATTGCGGGAGGGGGTTCGGCAATCAGGGATCGAGGAGTGGGGGTGGGGTTGGTGATCAGGGGGGCGGCATTGGGGGATCGGCAGGGGGTGGAGGGAGGAGCGGGGCCGGCCACCGGAGGATTGCGGCCGGCCTCAGCATCATCAGTGGGGTAGAGGGGAGGCCTCATGGTGGGGATTGGAGGCTTGGGGAGGCGATCGGAGACCTCGTGAGGGGATCTCCGATCGTGGGGGGGTGGGTTAGTTAGGGACCCTGGATCCAGGAGGTAGCTATAAAGCCACTTGCCTTCTGGATGCAGCAGACCCGCCTTGGATTAACTGCCGGGTTTCACGAATTGTGAGAAACTCATCCACGTGCAGTTGATTTCAAAATGGAGGTGAAAACGAGGCTTCCAGCCTCATTACAATATTTAAATTGATGTTCAACGTTACGCCTCCTGGGAGCAGGTTGGTCGCCCACCCCCGTCCCGCCTTCGTGAAAACCGGAAATGGGTGGGTTGCAGATGGGATCAGGTTGGGAATCCCATTTTTATCAATTTAACTACCCCCACGCTCCAAATCCACCAATTCTTTTAGGGGGAAATTTTGGCCAATGTCTACAAGTGCAATAACTTTAGTGCAACCATAATTGTAGTGAGAAACCAAATTGTGTGTGAGCTTAGTGCTTTTTACCATTGCTGTCAGGGTATGAAGTGTGTGCTCTTAACCTTACCCTTCTAATTCTCCTTGTTGCTGCCGCACTGACAGGAGTGCATGCGATGGCAGGCTGCTGTGATTCAATATGAGCCTCCTGGGATTGAAGTGGCGATCAATTTATGTCATCTAAATCCTGACATAGACCTGCCGTAGGCTTCACTTCTTGTACTGCTGCATGGGAATTCTGACCTCAAGTCTTTTCTGCCATATTTCTAGGCATTGGAGGGGCCCAGTAGGAGGGTTCACAAAAGCTGGCATGCTGAGAGACAGCACTATGATCTGTGCCTATTTCTACCATGCCACATGTATTAGCTCAGCATGGCTAGTGAGCTGCAGCAAAGCAGACCTAATGTTCTCAATCAAATCAGTGAAGCTCCTCAAGTCTCGATGGTAGAAGTCTGGGCATCCATCAAAGAAGCACTGACTGCCTATAGGGTGTCAAACTTTGTTTGATAAAGCTCCTGTGAAACATCTTGGAATGTTTTACTGCGTTACAGGTGCTATATAAATGCAAGTTGTTGCTGCTGTTTTGTGTCATGGAGTCACAATGCAGATGTGCCTGGAGATGTATCACATGCGTCATGGTGGCTGCTGAGTTATGAATCCTTGCTCCAATGCTCTGCACATGCTGTTACTGGACTCCACACCATCTGTTTGACACGGCCCTCAATGCCAGGACCAACGGTTGATGCTCTGCATGGGTCGTTCCTTTAAATGCAGGATCTGTCAAATCCAGAACCCCAGGCTCTTCAGCCAAGGCCTAGGCAACCTAACCCTCCAGCCAGCATCGCCCTCCTCCTCATTACCACATGAAGCTGCTCACTCATGCTGTGTGTTTCTTCTAGTGCCCTCCCCTCTGTATCATCCTCATTATCAAGAATGAGCACTTAGACACAGCATGGATTGATTGACAACATTCTTTGAATCATGTTCAGGGCAGAATCGATACCTTTGGGAAAGGAGGAGGGGAAACTGGGGCGAAAATGTAAAAAAAACACAAAATGGAGTTCTTGATCCTGTGTACTGAGGTGACTAAATGCTTAGTCAAAGAGGCAGGTTTTAAGAAGGTGCTTGATGCTGTACTATTTTTAGCTTCAGCCTGACCATGTGTGGATCTAACCTTCTCAATGTTTAAGTGACTTCTATAAAACAATACTTTGGAAAAATCATAAAATCCATAGAGCAGCTTACCAGATCAAAACCGTGTCTACAGACTGCTCTGTAATAATGCTGTTATAAACAGGCTGCTTTATATGGAGTCTGTGCCTTACTCTCTGAATGTTTGTCACGATGAATTTCCTTCTAGTAAGCAATAAATTCCCTTATTATGAAAGCTTTTTAACTCCAGCTTTTGCTGTCCCCATTAAACCTTTAATAGCAGAAGACCCGATGGCAGGTGACATCATCGCCCGTCCAAGTATCTTGGAGGCTTCTCTCTTCCGATCTCTGTGTGTGGCTCAGGCTTTCCCAGTCTGATCTCTTTTTTTTGCTTGTAGTTTGGTATAGATTGAGTTTTTTAATTGTTTATTTGACTGGCTGCGGGCTCACATGTGACCATCCTGCTCCTGGCACATCGCCGTGCCGAGCTCAGTCGCCTCTACCCTCTCACATTTGGAGATGACGGAAACACTTACATCCTTTTTTAATGAGTACAAGTTGTTGCGACGTTTTATTACGTTAAAGGAACAATACAAATGCAAGTTGTTGTTGGGGCCTGGTAGTGTTGACGGAATTCCCATCCACACCCTTCACGAAGCAACACGATTCATAGATTCATAGAAACTTACAGCACAGGAAGAGGCCATTCAGCCCATTGTGCCTGTGCTGGCTCTTTGAAAGAGCAGTGGTGCTTAGTCCCACCTCCCCACTTTTTGTCCGTAGCCCCGTAAGTTGCTCATCCTCGAGTACCTGCTCAACTCCCTTTTAAAATTATTTATAGAATCAGCTTCCACCATCTTTTCAGGTAGAGTGTTCCAGATCCGAACAACTCTCTAAGTGAAAAAAATTCTCATCTCCCCTCTCGATCTTTTTACAATAATTTTGAATCTATGACCTTTAGATATTGACCCACTTGCCAGACATAATATTTGTTTCCATATTTACTCTATCAAAACCTCGTATCATCTTGTAAACCTCTATTAGGTCACCCCTTAACCTTCTCACTTCCAAGGAGAACAGTCCTAACTTTTCCAACCTCTCCTCATAACTCAATTCCCTCATCCCTGGTAACATCCTGGTAAACCTCCTCTGTACCCTTTCTAAAGCCTTTACATTGTTCCTGAAATGTGGTGCCCAGAATTGCCCACAATACTCCAGCTGAGGCATAACCAGTGATTTATAAAGTTCTAGCATGATCTCTTTGCTTTTATATTCTATTCCTCTATTTATAAAACCAATAACCCATATGCATGCTTGATCACCTTATCAACTTGTTCTGCCACCTTTACAGATTTGTGTATATGGACACCATGGTCTCTCTGCTCATTTATAGTCTACACTTTTCAAAAACGTGCCATTTATAGTATACTGTCTTTCCATATTAGTCCTCCCAAAGTGCATCACTTCACACTTCCCGACAGTGAACGCCATTTGCCATGGTTCTGTCCATTTTGCCATCCTGTCTATGTCAGCCTGAAACCTATAACTATCCTCATCTTGATCTACTACTTTGCCAAGTTTTGTATCATCTGCAAACTTTATAATGTTGCTCCCTACACCCGAGGCTAGGTCGTTTATAAAAATTGCAAAGCGTAATGGTCCCAAAACTGACCCTTGGGCAACATCACTGTAAACCACTTCCCAGTCTGAAAAACATCCATACACCACCACCCTTTGCTTCCTGCCACTAAGCTAATTTTGTATCCATACCATCACTTTCCATAGGCTTCCATCTTTTTAATAAGCTTCCTGTGGGGCATTTTGTCGAATACCTTCCGAAAGTCCATATATACATCTACTGTGTTATGTCTTTAATACTCTTATGAATGACTCCACAAGGTCTAGTATTGTACTTGAGCTGTTGAGACCATAATCCCATTTATTGTAACTCCAGAGGCACAAGCATGGTGAGCAGCCTTTTATACTGGGCCCTGCACACCTATGCAGGTGACCCTCAGGTCTCCCACCGCAGTGCCCTCTGGTGGCACACCTTATGTGACTATACAATTAGTATATATGGTCTACCTACATGACATACTGTACTACCTTGGACAACCTTCCTTCTCTGTTACCTCATCAAATAATTGAATCAAGTCTGTCAGGCACGATATGCCTTTATCAAATAAGATCCATGCTGGCATTCCTTGATTAACACATGCCTTTCCAAATGAAAGTTTATTTTGTCCCTGATAATGGTTTCCAATAACTTCCCCACCATTGATGTTAGGCTGACTGACCTGTAGTTTCCTGGTTCTCTCCTTCCTTGAATAGTGGTATAACATGAGTAACCCTTCAGTCCTCCAGCAGTACTCCTGTATACAATGAGGATTGAAAGATTGTGACCTATGCCTCTGCTATTTCTACCGTTGCTTCTTTCAGCAATCTAGGATCAATTCCATCTGGATGAGCTGACTTACCAATTTTCAATAATGCTAATCTTTTTAGTATATCTTCTCTATCTATTATTATCCTGTCCATCGCTTCTCTCTCCTCTTTTAATGTAACCTTCGCATCATTTGCTTCCTTTGTGAAGACAGATGCAAAGTACTCATTCAATACTTTTGCCATGCCCGCTGCCTCCACATGAAGATTTCTCTTTGGGTCCTTAATAGGTTCCACTTTTTCCCTAGCAAAGCGCTTAGGGCTGGATTTTTGGCTTTTGAGAATTCGGGGCAGTAATGGTGATGAGGCGGTGCTGGAAAAAATTTGCGCCCTCGTCTGCAAAATTTTGCAAAAAAATTAGGTTCCGTGTTCGGTGATGCAAAATCAGGTATTACACAATGACGGTTTTGCGCCACAGTCGAAAATTGCAGCATTAAAAAAGTTTCCTTGATTTAAGGAACTTCATTGCTGCGTCATAACGTTGTCTATTGTATGGTTTTATTTTGGTGAGGGGAGTTTTTGTTACTTTGTTGCAGTAAAATTTATGATTCATCCTTTGCCATTGGTGTCTTGTGTATCATTCCAACGTTCACCGGAGATATGCCTTTATGGGGGCACATAGCGGGGCCGAAATTCATGCCCGCCAGAAAGCTGGCACACATTCCATTTTTTAAAAGGTTTTACCGTCAGCTCCGATGAAACAGGATCTTGATCGATTTTTATTTGTTTGTCCTTTTTTTCGGAGCAGACCGGAAGCTGGTCATAATGGGGGTGGAGGTGTGGCGGTAAGTGCTGGTGAGGGGTGGAAGTGGGGGCGGGACAGCGGCGGAGCGGTGGTGATGTCATTGCGCATCTGCGTCACCATGTATCTCCCCTGCTTTAAAGGGGAGATAATCGGCCAATATTTAGGATCGGCCACTGGGCCATCAGGGAGGGTTTCGGCCGGGCCAGTGGTTTGATACCCAAGAAGGGGGTACCAGGCTGCCTGTTGGCAGCCTGGTCGAACCTGGGGGCACAATAGTTCGGCCGACGTGGAAGTCAGCCGGCAAAAAAAATAAAATGACGGCTGCGGCAGTGGGCCCTTGCCATTAATGGCCGCTGCGCAGCCAGGGCTCGCAGTGAGAATAGAAGGTGCATCGACAGAATCATGCCGGACGAGGGGCACCGCTCAGCGGGGATTTGATTTTTCGGGCTGAATATGGACGGAGGTAGGGGGTCCCGGCAGTGCGCGCACTGATGGCGCACTTACGGCTGCTCGGCAGCGGCGGGGCGGAAGTGGGAGCGGCAGAAAACAAACCCTGCTTGATTTAGCTTGTGGCGGCCATTCAACCAGAAATTGGTGGCCATTGGATTTTGCCGCAAAATGGCGAGAACGGGCCTTAATCGGACCCTGACTTTCGGCCCCGGCGTGTCCAGTATTAGCTCCATCCCTCAGTTTCCTCCATTTAGGAGAACTGGTCAATTAGGAACTGGCGACATGCGACTCTTGGTCTGGATGGATCTCCATGCTGCCTCCCCCGTGGATGGTGTGGCTATCTAATGGGGCTTTCGCCAGGCACCTTTTCGTCGTCCTCCTCCTTCTGAGGTGGGCCTGCAAACCCCACTGGCAATGTCTGGCCCCTCATGATGGCCAAGTTATGCAACATGAAGCACACCACAATGAATTTGGATACCTGTTGAGGGGTGTATTAAGGCTGCATCCAGAGCAGTCCAGGCATCGGTCTACTTGTAGGAGATGGCATATCTCTGTCAGCACTTCCTTTCGGAAGCACAGCCTTCTCACACACTGCTCCTCAGAGAGCTGGAGGTATGAACATTGGTGCTTATAAACCCGTGGGGGTGAGACCTCCTCCCCAGACATCTTTGGCCTCTCCTCATCCATGGGCGACATGGCCAAGAGTCCTTCTTTTAGCTTGACGCCGCCTGGCAATAGCGTGGAGCATGATACGCTGTCGAACTAGTAATGCCCCTATTAAATTCTCTCACTGAAGTTGTAAGGACACTGTAATGGCAGATAAAACTGTAATTTGCAAGTCGGAGCTTCACGCAGCATGATGTGTGCAACTGTTGCAGTCAATGTGACCTGCGATGTACGATTCTCCTCCCTCATTTAAATACACTGCCAATACCACCTGCTGCACCTGGGGAATGCCTGGCTTTTCAGACGTTTCCTGGAGTGGGAGTTAAATGAGGCATTGAGGCCGAATTTTGCACCTGAGTTTTTGCGCCGTGGTATACTATGAGCCGAATTTGCCGGTCGGGCGGTAAAAACTGGACGCCTGGCGTTATGCCTAAAATCACCATTTAACGCCCCTCCAGGGCGCAAACTGAGGCACAACGAAGCCGAAAATCCAGCCCATGCACTTTAAAAG
Source organism: Pristiophorus japonicus (assembly GCF_044704955.1). NCBI lineage: Eukaryota > Metazoa > Chordata > Chondrichthyes > Pristiophoridae > Pristiophorus > Pristiophorus japonicus. The sequence continues at coordinate 56,563,671 of NC_091983.1, forward strand.
ATTTAGGGTTCAATTTAATGTTGCCTTCTAATCTTTTCTTGTAATCTTTCTTTGCCTCCTGTGTTAACTTTTACAATTCCTTCATAATCTTCCTGGTTATTAACTGAATCTTGCTCCTGGCATTTGTCATAAGCCTCATTTTTCTGTTTTATTTTCACTTTTATTTCTTTTGTCATTCAGGGCGCATTAGCTTTAAATGCTCTTCCTTTTTTCTGCAAAGGAATATGCCTAGTTTGTTCCTGAACTATCTCTTCCCTGTATGCCCTCCATTACTCCGTTACTGCTTTACACTGCAATCGCCTTTTCCACTCTCCCTTCTTAAATCATTGAAATTAGCTTTTCCCCAGTTTAGCATTATTACCGTTGACATTTTCTGGTCTCTTTCCATTATTACTTTGGGTCCCAACCCACTGTCAATAATTTTAAATTTAACAGCTGAACCGCCACCAATCCCATCCTCTGAGCGCCGGCAAAATTCCAGCCATTGATCGAGAAAGTTCTCCTGTGCACATATCAGAAATTCTTCTCCTTCCCTACCCTGAGCACTATGTTTTTTCCCAGTTCATATTATGATAATTAAAGTCTCCTAATGTTACTACTCTATTTTTGTTACACGCCTTTGAAATTTGCTGACAAATTTGCTCAACTATCCCCTTCTCACTGTTTGGAGCTCTATTAAAAAAAACTCCCAACAATGGGCCTAAAACGGCGCAGCCCGGACCTGGACGCCCGTTTTTCGCGCCAGAAAGTGTGCCTAAAAAAAACTTACCTATTCTCCGGCTCCCTGCAGGCCCTCTGGAGCTTGGCGCGGCGCAGCACGAGCTGTAGGGGGCGGAGCCAGTTCCCTGCGCTGAAAACAGTGCTGGGACCTCTGCACATGTGCGCTACAGTGGGCGCGCATGTGCAGTAGCTCCAGGCGACCAAAACTGTGGGAGGGGCCCGAAGCACGCAACCCCTAGCCCTGGCCGAATGGGCTCACTGGGGCTGCGTGGATAAGGCTCCTCCCACCCAACCCGACCAGACCCGACCCAACCTCCGCTCCCCCCCCCCGGACCTCCGCGACTCCCCCCCCCCCCCGTGACTCTTGCCTTCCCCGGATGTCCGCGACTCTCCCTCCCCCCCCGGACCTCCGCGACTCTTCCCCCCCTGGACCTCTGCGACCCCCCCCCCGAGACCCGAAGCCACCTACCTGTAAATCCAGCCCGAAGTCTTGGGCCAGGCCGTTCAGCCTCCTTCTCTCCCTTCCCCCCACCCCCTCTCCTTCCCTCCCTCCCTCCTCTCTCCTTCCCTCCCTCCCTCCTCTCTCCTTCCTTCCCTCCCTCCTCTCTCCTTCCCTCCCTCCCTCCTCTCTACTTCCCTCCCTCCTTCCCACCCTCCTCTCTCCTTCCCTCCCTCCTTCCCTCCCTCTTCTCTCCTTCCCTCCCTCCCTCCTCTCTCCTTCCCTCCCTCCCTCCTCTCTCCTCCTTCCTTCCCTTCTCTCTCCTTCCCTCCCTCCCTCCTCTCTCATTCCCTCCCTCCATCCTCTCTCCCTTCTCCCCCTCTCCCCCCTTCTTCCCCCCTTCTCCCCTCTCCCCCCTTCTCTCCCTCTACCCCCTTCTCCCCCTACTCCTCCTCCCCCCTCCTCCTCCTCCCCCCCCACCTCCTCCCCCCACCCCCTCCTTCCCCACCTCCTCCCCCCATCCACTCCTCCCCCCGACCTCCTTCTCCCCCCACCCCCTCCTCCCCCCCACCTTCTCCCCCGCCCCCCTCCTCCTCCCCCCCACCCCCCTTCTCCCCCTCCCCACCCCCCACCCCACCCCCCTCTACCTCCCTCCTCCTTCCTCCTCCTCCCCCCCACCTCCCCCTCCCCCTTCTCCCCCTCCTCCCCCTCCCCCCCACCCCCTTCTCCCCCTCCCACCCCCCTTCTCCGCCTCCCACTCCCCTTCTCCCCCTCCCCCTCCCACCCCCCTTCTCCCCCTCCCCTCGCTGTCAGAAACACAGACACTGACAGACAGAGAGTGAGAGACACACACACAGATAGACAGAGAGATAGAGACACTGACAGAGACACACTGCGGGTGCTGTCCCAGCACGCTGTTGGAGATTCCCGGTGCTGCAGTCGGTAAGTAGAAAATGTTTTATTTATTGATTTTTTTTAAAAAAAATTATTTTTTATTAATTTTTTTTGATTGATTTATTGGTTGATTTATTGATGTATTTAGCATTTATTATTGATGATGGCTCTTTATTTATAAAACTGAAGTGTTTAATGTTTGTAAATTTCCCTTTAAACCTCCCCCCCATTCCCTACGCCTGATTTGTAACCTACGTCTGATTTTCTAAAGTGTAGACAAGGTTTTTTCGAACGTACAAAAATCTTCACTTACTCCATTCTAAGTTAGTTTGGAGTAAGTTTTCACTGCCTAAACTTTGAAAACAGGCGTAAGTGGTCGGACACGCCCCCTTTTGAAAAAAAAAATCTGTTCCAAAGTGAAACTGTTCTAACTGACTAGAACTGGAGCAAACTAAATGCCGAGAATTCAAATTTCTAAGATACTCCATTCTAACCAGTTGCTCCAAAAAAACAGGAGCAACTCAGGCCGAAACTTGGCCCCAATGTAACTGCTCCCCCTCTGCTCCTCAACTCAAGCCAAATAGATTCAGTTCCAGAACCATCTAGCAAATCCTTTCTATTTAGAACTGTAACATCATCCTTTATCAATACTGCCACACCCCCTCCTCTTTTTTCTTCTCGAGCATTCCTGAATACTTGGTTACCAGGAATATTAAGAACCCATTCCAGGCTTTGTTTGAGCCATGTCTCTGTTAATGCAACCATGTCATAAATTCATGTCGCAACTTGTGCCTACAGCTCACCAACCTTATTAGTTACACCACGGACATTGACGTACATACAATTCAGTACCTCCTTTGTCACTTTTGCTATTTTTCTCAATCTGTTCCTCGCAATTTTTGGGCTATTCCTAATCTTACCGCTGTTTATTTCTCTCTGCCCTCTGATCTCATTTCTGTCCCTCTCTGCTATATGCTGGTTCCCTTACCCCAGCCAAATTAGTTTAAACCCTCCCCAACAGTAATAGTTAACCACTCAGCAAGAACCATGGCCCCAGCTTTGTTCAGGTGCAATGGTGTTTCAAAATATATATGTAATTGTAAATTCATAGAATCATACAGTTCAGTCCATCGTGCCTGTGCCGACTCTTTGAAAGAGCTATCCAATTAGTCCCACTCGCCTGCTTTTTCCCCATAGCTCTGCAAATTTTTCCTTTTCAATATATATCCAGTTCCCTTTTCAAAGTTACAATCGAATCTGCTTCCAACACCCTTTCAGGCAGTGCATTTCGCATCATAACAAACTCGGTGCATAAAAATAATTCTCCCCATCTCACCTCTGGTTCTTTTGCCAAATGTGTTAAATCTGTGCCCTCTGGTTACCGACCCTCCTGCCAGTTGAGAACAGTTTCTCCTGATTTACTCTTCATAATTTTGAACACCTCTATTAAATCTCCCCGTAGCCTTCTCTGCTCTAAGGAGAACCATTCCAGCTTCTCTCGTCTCTCCACATAACTGAAGTCCCTCATCCCTGAGAATTTAATAAAATATAAATATGTAAGAGTACATCAATGCACAATGACCGAAGAAGTTCCAATTAGGCAGATCACAGAAAATCCTGATCAGGCTCCTACTCATTGGGATCAGTGTCCTTTCACTCCCAGATATTGATCAGGAGCTGACCATCATTCCCCAACAAGTACAAGCTGATTATGCATCCTTGTGGGAGAATGGTATAGAACCATCTTTCCTTGCAGCTAGGAGGTTTTTTTAAATATTAGGTGGGAGATACGAGAGTGGAAACAGAAAATGCTGCAAATACACAGGTGGTCTATCAGCATCTGAAACAAAAGATATGGTAACATTTTGCAATTTTAATAGATACACAAAAGGGAGGGGTACTTTGCATTGAATGCATTTCACTAAAAGTACTCCTCTCCTTCCAAAGTCCAGAGAGTAAATGGTGCCAAATAAACATCTCATTCTGCTGTTAAACTGGTTTGCAAAGAAAACAAGCCCAGCAGCTGCAGGTTGGGTGCTGGTTTTATGCCATATATCTCTGACACTTGGAACCACATTGTTTGTTTTATGTTATGTACATATAGCACACAATTAGTTACATAGACTTTACTGTGATTTTGTGCAGACTAGACAGACCTCTCTTTGTTACCTGAACTCTTCCCTCAGTGTTAATGGGAAGCTCAGATTCATATCAGAGTAGTTCCTGGAGCAAAGTGATACTGCAGCTGCTTCAGGTATCACAGTGCAATAGGCACCTGAAATCCAGGGGTCCATACATACCAACCATTGGTGCTTGACATGGAGAGCCACTGTTTTCCAGCCAATATTCACTTGTTCACAAGCAAATGAAATCATTGTTGCCCTCAGCTCCTACTTCAGCACCACCAGTAGCTCCTTGCTCAGCACTCCTCCAGCTTTGAATCTCAGCGATGCCCTCAACTCTTGACCTTAAACACCAGTCCCGGCTGCTACCTGTTGCTACTCCAGGGGATTGTATAATTCTGCATGCTGTGGGTGGAATTCTCCCAGTAGTTTAACAAAAAATAGGAATTCCTGCCGAAAGGGTGGTGCGGTGTTTTAAAGCCAGCAGCTAGAAGTTGAGAGTAAAGAAAAGAAAGACTTGCATTTATATAGCGCAATTCACGACCACCAATGTCCCAAAGCGCTTTACAGTCAAAGAAGTATTTTTGGAGTGTAGATCACTGTTGCAATGTGGGAAACGCATTAGTAGCACTAAAGGAGGGGGGCAGGAGAGTGCTATAGGGCGAGAGTTGGTTGGTGGGGCTGAGAAAGAAAAGTTCCAGCATGAACTGAGTGGGAAGGGTGAAAGGAGAGTGGCAGTCTGAAATTGGGAGGGTCGAGAGAAGATTGTTAGCTTGAATTAATGGGGGGGAGGTGGTAGGAGACGAGGAAATTGCCAGTATGAATGGGAGAGGGGAGGAGCATGTCAGTTGGAGGGAAAGATGCCTTTATGCATTGTTTTGGGGGGGGGGTGGGGGAACAGTGTCTCCATGACACTGTGACAGTTGGATTCAATAACACAACACTAATATATACCCACAATAGCCCATCATTGCTCTGCAGTAAGAGGGAAAATCCTTCCAATTTTTGCCATGATTTACTACTGCACAAGTGCTGGAATGTTGGGTGTACCACTAACTAATGATTTGGCAAAGCTGTGCCCATTGTACTTTCAACAAAAACTTGCATTTACATAACGCCTTTAACATAGAAACACATCCCAAAGTGCTTCGCAGAGGCATGAGGGAAAACAGATGCTGAGTCAAAGAAAGAGAGATTCATATGGATAACCAGAAGCTTGGTGAAAGATACTGGTTTTAAGATTAGTTTTGAAGAAGGAGATGTTGGCGGAGAGGTGGTGGGCTTTGAGAATGGAATTCCAGAGGGTGGGACCTAGGCAGCTGAAAGCATGGCAATCAAACGGGGAAGGTATGCTTAAGAGACCGGAGTAAGTTTAACTAAATACCACGCTGGCCTATAATTGAGGGTTGCTTGGACATGGTAGCCCTTTTTTTCAGGCTGTTACTAGTTTTCCAGATTGACAACTATGGAGTTTGAAAAGGGGAGTTTGTGCTAATGCAGCTTCAAAGTGCATAGTCCACAGGGATTGTATTGAATAATGTGTTAAGATTGAAATCTGTACAAAATGCTTCATGTAAATAGGCAGGGGTTGGGGTTGCGTTAAACCTGATTTCAATGGAACCCAATGTACATTTTCTGCGTTTCTTTGTGCAACTCACATAGCTGGAGCTAATCAGAGTGATTTCAGATGACCTGGAGCAGTTTGAAAAACAGGTAGAAAATTAAACTCAATCAGATGACTGGAAGTGGTTAAAGCCCGAAAACTTAAATGGTGATGGTGCCAGCTCCTTGTCATTAGCTCAAAGCTGGAAAATGTTTGAAGCTGCAACTCCCTAAAATGAACATGAATTGTTTCAAAATACTGCACCGTATGTACGTTAATGAATATTTCAGTGTTCTATCTGGAGTGTTTCCCCGTCATCATTATAAGGTATAATAAAATTATGTTTCATAAAATATCCTTCCTGTAATAGAATCAGCAGTTTATTTGAATTTATAAATAAAATATTTGACAGACAGATTTGGATTTATATTTGCAATTAAATGGGCTAGACTTACCCTAAAGCCCCTCACTGCCTGATTGCTGCCCAGAAACACCGCTAATGTTTTGCAACTAACACTGGCCATAATAAAGGTAAAAAATATCACCCGGCGAGAAAATAGATCTTGCACCAATATTCTTGGCAGTTTCTTGCCAATTAAAGGCAAAACTAGGTGAAACGGGTGGTTGTTACCGGAACGGATGGTAAGTATTTAAAATTTAGTCCAAGGCTGCAGTTGGGCCGAGGGAGGGGGGAAAATTCAAAAATATTTTTTCACAAACAAAAAATAAAAAGTTATAAAATATTCTCAAGACACTTTTTAACGTAATCGCCATTTTAAAGTTTTAAAAATAATTTTCAAAAATCCTTAACTTACCTTTCTTTGCTGGATACTCACCTACCGCCTTGTTTCCGGCCGCTTTTCATGGGCGGTTTCCTTGGCGGTGTGTATGGGCCCCCGTTGAGGCCAAACTTAGATCCTGGCGGTTTTCTTGGCGGTGCCGCAGATGCACATGGGCAGCTTGCTCCCCGGCGGTCTTTTCAAAATGTCGGCGGAACTCCTTAAAAAATAAAGAAGAAACTTTCGCCGGGAAGTTTTTCATCAAAGAACAGCTGTACCGCCAAGAAAACTGCCAAAAATGAATGCGATAGTCTAGCCCAAATAGAAGTACAGGTTGGATCTCCCTTATCCGACACCACCCCTCGTCCGGCATGATTCTGGTGGCCGGGGCATGCACAGAACACGGCCAACCTCCACCTCGACTTTGGGGCCTGCCGACACTTGGCCCGCTGGTGCCCGCTGACACTCGCTGGGGCCCGCTGACACTCGCTGGGGCCCGCTGGGGGCCTGCCGACACTTGGCCCGCTGGTGCCCGCTGACACTCGCTGGGGCCCGCTGGGGGCCTGCCGACACTCGGTCTGCTGAGGCCCGCCAACACTCGGCCCGCGAGGCCCGCTGACACTTGGCCCACTGGGGGCCTGCCGACACTTTGGGCTCGCCCGGGGCACCAACTTCCTCCCCCTTGGGCTGACGTCCCTTTATCCAGCAAAATCCCTTATTCGACACAGGCCAGGTCCCGAGGGTGCCGACTCAGGGAGTTTCAACCTGTAAAGGTATCAGCTGTCACCTGGGTTAGAGTTTACAAATGTTTGCGCACATTCAGAGTCTGAACTCCAAGTCAGAGTCAACATCTTCACTGAGGCGTACGAAAGCATGGGCCTTACATTAAACATCCGTAAGACAAAGGTCCTCCACCAGCCTGATCCCGCCACACAGCACTACCCCCTAGTCATCAAGATCCACGGTCCGGCTCTGGACAACGTGGACCACTTTCCATACCTCAGGAGCCTATTATCAACAAGGGAAAACACCGACGACGAGATTCAACACCGCCTCCAGTGCGCCAGCGCAGCCTGAGGAAAAGAGTGTTCGAAGATCAGGCCCTTAAATCTACCTTCCAGCTCAGGGTCTACAGGGCTGTTGTGATACCCGCACTCCTGTATGGCTCAGAGACGTGGACCATATACAGTAGACACCTCAAATCGCTGGAGAAATACCACCAACGATGTCTCCGCAAGATCCTGCAAATCCCCTAGCATCCCCAGCATTGAAGAACAGACCACACTCGACCAGCTCCACTGGGCGGGCTACATTGTTCGCATGCCTGACACAAGATTCCCAAAGCAAGCGCTCTACTCGGAACTCATAAATGGCAAGCGAGCCCAAGGTGGGCAGAGGAAACGTTTCAAAGACACCCTCAAAGCCTCCTTGATAAAATGCAACATCCCCACCGACACCTGGGAGTCCCTAGCCAAAGAACGACCTAAGTGGAGGAAGTGCATCCGGGAGGGCACTGAGCACCTCGAGTCTCGTCGCCGAGAGCATGCAGAGACCAAGTGCAGGCAGCGGAAGGAGCGTGCGGCAAACCAGTCCCACCCACCCTTTCCTTCAACCACTGTCTGTACCACCTGTGGCAGAGACTGTAATTCCCATGTTGGACTGTTCAGTCACCTAAGAACTCATTTCTTCCTCGATTTTGAGGGACTGCCTATGATGATGATAAGAACATAACATAAGAACATAAGAAATAGGAACAGAAGTAAGCCATTCAATAAGGTCATGGCTGATCTGATTATGGACTCAGCTCCACTTCTCCGTCCGCTCCCCATAACCCCTTATCCCCTTATTGTTTAAGAAACTATCTATTTCTGTCTTAAATTTATTCAATGTCCCAGCTTCCACAGCTCTCTGAGGCAACGAATTCCACAGATTAACAACCCTTTGAGAGAAGAAATTTCTCCTCATCTCTGTTTTAAATGGGCGGCCCCTTATTCTAAGATCATGCCCTCTACTTCTAGTCTCCCCCATCAGTGGAAACATCCTCTCTGCATCCACCCTGTCAAGCCTCCTCATAATCTTACACGTTTCGATAAGATCACCTCTTAAAAGACTGCAGGGTGACTTGGACAGGTTAGGTGAGTGGGCAAACGCGTGGCAGATGCAGTATAATGTGGATAAATGTGAGGTTATCCACTTTGGTGGCAAAAACACGAAGGCAGAATATTATCTGAATGGCGGCAGATTAGGAAAAAGGGAGGTGCAATGAGACCTGGGTGTCATGGTACATCAGTCATTGAAAGTTGGCATACAGGTACAGCAGGCGATGAAGAAGACAAATGGTATGTTGGCCTTCATAGCTAGGGGATTTGAGTATAGGAGCAGGGAGATCTTACTGCAGTTGTACAGGGCCTTAGTGAGGCCTCACCTGGAATATTGTGTTCAGTTTTGGTCACCTAATCTGAAGAAGGACGTTCTTGCTATTGAGGGAGTACAGCAAAGGTTCACCAGACTGATTCCCGGGATGGCAGGACTGACATATGAGGAGAGACTGGATTGACTGGGCCTGTATTCATTGGAGTTTAGAAGGATGAGAGGGGATCTCATAGAAACATATAAAATTCTGACGGGACTGGACAGGTTAGATGCAGGAAGAATGTTCCCGATGTTGGGGAAGTCCAGAACCAGGGGACATTGTTGTGTATCTGTAAAGCATGAACTCTCATGTTCCGCCACCAGGGAGCGCATCCCCTGAAGTCCCAAGAGATCCCAGCATCCCTTGGGAGCACTGTATATAAGCCGCCCCCTAAGGTCTGTTCCTCACTCTGGAGTGCCTTAATAAAGACTGAGGTCACTGTTTCTTTAACCTCCCTGTGTGCAGTCTCATCTGTGTTAGGAACACAATAACTGGCGATGAGTATATGATTCCAACGCAAAGATGCAGCAAACTGTGAGCATCCTGGAGAAGTTCTCGGAGGGTGAGGACTGGGAAGCCTATGTCGAACGGCTAGACCAGTACTTTGTAGCCAACGAGCTGGACGGAGAAGGAAGCGCTGCAAAAAGGAGAGCGGTCCTCCTCACGGTCTGCGGGGCACCGACCTACAGCCTCATGAAGAATCTTCTGGCTCCGGTGAAACCCACAGATAAGTCGTATGAGGAGCTGTGTACATTGGTTCAGGAGCATCTTAACCCGAGGGAGGGCGTGCTGATGGCGACGTATCGGTTCTACACGTGCCAGCAATCTGAAGGTCAGGAAGTGGCGAGCTACGTCGCCGAGCTAAGGTGACTTGCAGGACAATGTGAGTTTGATGGCTACCTGGAGCAAATGCTCAGAGACTTTTTTGTACTGGGCATTGGCCACGAGACCATCCTACGAAAACTTTTGACCGTCGAGACACCGACCCTCAGCAAGGCCATTGCGATAGCACAGGCGTTTATGTCCACCAGTGATAACACCAAACAAGTGCTAGCAATGTTCATAAATTAACTGGAACTGTGTTTGCGAGCAGAAATGTGCAGGGCAGAAACCATGAGTCTGCAACTGCCAGCAGACGTCAGGTGACCCAGATGACTCAGAGTCCGCAACAAAAGATGAATGCAAGGCAATTCACGCCTTGTTGGCATTGTGGAAGCTTCCATTCAGCCTATTCATGCCGCTTCAAAGGGTATGTTTGCAAGAGCTGTGGAACAATGGGGCACCTCCAACGAGCAAAACCTGCTAACCACCACGTGACAGAGGAAGGTCGGTCCATGGTGGAGCAAAGCAATTTTGAGCCTCAGAGCGAGGAGGCAGATGCTGAAGTACATGGGGTGCACACATTTTCGACGAAATGTCCACCTATAATGCTAAATGTAAAATTGAATGGCTTACTCGTAGCCATGGAACTGGACACTAGCGGTAGCCAATCCATCAAGTGTAAAAAGATGTTTGCGAGACTGTGGTGCAACAAAGCACTCAGACCAGCCCTGAGCCCCATCCACACGAAACTGAGAATGTACACCAAAGAGCTTATCATTGTCCTGGACAGCGCCATGGTCAAGGTCACCTACGAGGGCATGGTGCATGAACTTCCACTCTGGAATGTTTCTGGTGATGGCCCCACACTGCTTGGAAGGAGCTAGCTGGGCAAAATCCGCTGGGACTGGGATGACATCCGAGCGCTATCACATGTCGATGAGGCCTCATGTACCCAGGTTCTGAACAAATTTCCTTCCCTTTTTGAGCCAGGCATTGGAAACTTTTCCAGGGCGAAGGTGCGGATCCACTTGGTCCCAGAGGCACGACCCATCCACCACAAGGCGCGAGCGGTACCTCATATGATGAGGGAGAGAGTGGAAATCGAGCTGGACAGGCTGCAATGCGAGGGCATCATCTCCCCACTGGAATTCAGTGAGTGGGCCAGCCCAATTGTTCCAGTACTCAAAAGTGATGGCGCCGTCAGGATTTGCGGCGATTGTAAAGTAACTATTAATCGTTTCTCGCTACAGGACCAATACCCGCTACCGAAGGCAGACGACCTATTTGCGACATTGGCAGGAGGCAAGATGTTCACCAAGCTCGACCTGACTTCGGCCTACATGACGCAGGAGCTGGAGGAGTCTCCGAAGGGCCTCACCTGCATCAACACACACAAGGGACTGTTCATCTACAACAGATGCCCGTTTGGAATTCGGTCGGCTTTAGCGATCTTCCAGAGAAACATGGAGAGCCTACTCAAGTCGGTATCATGCACGATGGTTTTTCAGGACGAGATATTGGTCACGGGTCGGGACATCGCTGAGCACCTACAAAACCTGGAGGAGGTCCTCCAGAGACTGGATCGCGAAGGGCTGTGGCTGAAGAGGTCGAAATGCGTCTTCATGGCAACAGAAGTGGAGTTTTTGGGGAGAAAGATCGCGGCGGACGGCATTCAGGCTACAGATGCCAAGACAGAGGCTATCAGGAACGCACCCAGGCCACAGAGTGTCACGGAGCTGTGGTCGTTCCTGGGACTCCTCAACTATTTTGGTAACTTCCCAGTGGGGTTAAGCACCCTCTTAGAGCCCCTACATGTGTTATTGCGTAAAGATGAGAACTGGGTATGGGGAAAAAAACAAGTCATTGCTTTTGAGAAAGCCAGAAACATTTTATGCTCCAACAAGCTGCTTGTATTGTATAACCCATGTAAAAGACTTGTGCTAGCATGTGATGCGTCGTCGTACGGAGTCGGGTGTGTATTACAACAAGCTAACGTTGCGGGGAAGTTGCAACCTGTCACCTGTGCCTCCAGGAGCTTGTCTAAGGCCGAGAGGGCCTACAGCATGATTGAGAAAGAGGCATTAGCGTGTGTGTTTGGGGTAAAGAAAATGCATCAGTACAAATTTGTTTGGCCTCAAATTTGAGCTGGATTTGCGGCGATTGTAAAGTAACTATTAATCGTTTCTTGCTACAGGACCAATACCCGCTACCGAAGGCAGACGACCTATTTGCGACACTGGCAGGAGGCAAGATGTTCACCAAGCTCGACCTGACTTCGGCCTACATGACGCAGGAGCTGGAGGAGTCTCTGAAGGGCCTCACCTGCATCAACACACACAAGGGACTGTTCATCTACAACAGATGCCCGGGCACCGAGAACTGTGCGGATGCTCTCAGTTGGCTACCATTGCCCACCATGGGGGCGGAAATGGAGCAACCTGCAAACTTGTTGATGATGGCGCAGCCCTCAGACTTGTTGATGGTCATGGAAGCGTTTGAAAATAATAAATCACTTGTCACGGCCCGCCAGATTAAGACTTGGACTAGCCAAGATCCTCTGCTGTCCCAAGTAAAAAAACTGTGTACTGCATGGGAGCTGGGCCAGCATCCCCATTGAAATGCAAGAGCTAATCAAGCCGTTCCAACAGCGAAAGGACGAGCTGTTCATTCAGGCAGACTGCCTGTTGTGGGGTAACCACGTAGTGCAACCCAAAAAGGGCAGGGAGACGTTCATCTCGGATCTCCATCGCACACACCCGGGTATAGTAATGATGAAAGCGATAGCCAGATCCCATGGTGGCTTGGTATCGACTCTGACTTAGAGTCCTGTGTACGGCAATGCAGCGTGTGTGCTCAGTTGTGCAACGCGCCCAGAGAGGCACCACTAAGTTTGTGGTCCTGGGCCTCCAGACCATGGTCGAGGATCCATGTCGACTATGCGGGCCCATTTCTCGGGAAAATGTTCCTGGTGGTGGTGGATGCTTTTTCAAAATGGATTGAATGTGAAACAATGTCGGGAAGCACCGCCACCGCCATCATTGAAAGCCTGAGGGCCATGTTTGCCACCCACGGCATGCCTGACATACTGGTCAGTGACAATGGGCCATGTTTCACCAGTGCCGAATTTAAAGAATTCATGACCCGCAATGGGATCAAACTTGTCACCTCGGCCCCATTTAAACCAGCCTCCAATGGGCAGGCAGAGCGGGCAGCACAAACAATCAAACAGCCTCAAACGAGTCACAGAAGACTCACTCCAAACCCGCCTGTCCCGAGTACTGCTCAGCTACCGCACGAGACCCCACTCACTCACAGGGGAGCCCCCGGCTGTGCTACTCATGAAAATGACACTTAAAACCAGACTCTCGCTGGTTCACCCCAACCTGCATGATCAGGTAGAGAGCAGGCGGCAGCAACAAAATGTAAACGATGGTCGCGGCACTGTGTCACGGGAATTTGATCTGAATGACCCTGTGTATGTGCTAAACTATGGACATGGTCCCAAGTGGATCGCGGGTACGGTGATATCTAAAGAAGGGAGTAGGGTGTTTGTAGTCAAACTAGACAATGGACAAATTTGCAGAACGCACCTGGACCAAACGAGGCTGCGGTTCACAGACTGCCCTGAACAACCCACAGCAGACACCATCTTTTTCAAGCCCACAACACACACCCAAAGGATCAACGACACCATCCCGGACCAGGAAATCGAACCCATCATGCCCAACAGATCAGCAAGGTCAGGCTCACCTAGCAGCCCTGCAGGGCCAACAACACGCCAGCCTAGCGAGGGCACAGCCAACACACCAGAACAGACATTTGTACCGAGGCAGTCCACCAGGAAAAGAAAGGCTCCCGACCACCTCACCTTGTAAATAGTTTTCACTTTGACTTTGGCAGGGAGTGATGTTGTGTATCTGTAAAGCATGCACTCCAATGTTCCACCACCAGGGAACACATCCCCTGAAGTCCCAAGGGATCCCAGCATCCCTTGGGAGCACTGTATATAAGCCGGCCCCTTCGGCCTGTTCTTCACTCTGGAGTGTCTTAGTAAAGACTGAGGTCACTGTTACTTTAACCTCCCTGTGTGCAGTCCCATCTGTGTTAGGAACACAATAGACATAATCTAAGGATAAGGGGTAAGCCATTTAGGACTGAGATGAGGAGAAACTACTTCACTCAGAGAGTTGTTAACCTGTGGAATTCCCTACCGCAGAGAGCTGTTGATGCCAGTTCATTGGATATATTCAAGAGGGAATTAGATATGGGCCTTACGGCTAAAGGGATTACGGGGTATGGAGAGAAAGCGGGAAAGGAGTACTGAGGTGAATGATCAGCCATGATCTTATTGAATGGTGGTGCAGGCTCGAAGGGCCGAATGGCCTACTCCTGCACCTATTTTTCTATGCTTCTATGTTTCTATGTTTCTCATTCTTTTGAATTCCAATGAGTAAAGGCCCAACTTACTCAACCTTTCCTCATAAGTCAACCCCCTCATCCCCAGAATCAACCTAGTGAACTTTCTCTGAACTGCCTCCAAAGCAAGTATATCCTTTCGTAAATATGGAAACCAAAACTGCATGCAGTATTCCAGATGTGGCCTCACCAATACCTTATATAGCTGTAACAAGACTTCCCTGCTTTTATACTCCATGCCCTTTGCAATAAAGGCCAAAATATCATTGGCCTTCCTGATCACTTGCTGTATCTGCATACTATCCTTTTGTGTTTCATGCACAAGTACCCCCAGGTCCTGCTGTACTGTGGCACTTTGCAATCTTTCTCCATTTAAATAATAACTTGCTCTTTAATTTTTTTCTGCCAAAGTGCATGACCTCACACTTTCTGACATTATACCTCATATGCCAAATTTTTGCCCACGATGATGGGTTAGAGTTTACAAATTAGTTCTAAATACAGTCTTTAAAAAAATGTCATTGATCAGTTTGGCAATCGTTTTCTGACTGAAATTTTGGCAACTTTCAGTGATCATTCAAAACAATATTCTGATCCTCAACCTTATTGATATTAAGCTTGAGGCATGCTTGAGCTGGTCAGTAAGATGACAGGGTATTTATTTGTGCTAATTATATTTCTCATTTGGCTTATTTATGGTTGTTATTTAAATAGACCTCTCTGTAAGCTGGAGATGGGATTCTGCTAATGTAGAGATAAAGGGACTTTTTAAGTACTAGAAGAATGAAATCGAAGAGGCTGCAGTGAAAGAAATGAATTTTAAAAATGGTTTTAGAAATGAGTTACATTTGTTTCCAAATGTAAAACTCAGGGGAAAATAACTACTGACCACATTAGCTCATACATAATAAAGATAGCTAGATTTAAACTTTACAGTTCTTCACAAAGCTGAACATATGAATAAGAAAAACATCTTGTAATTTTTGAACCGTATAATTCTCTCATCTGCCCCCCTCACCTCTCCACCTTTAGCCTTCCTTAACCATATCTGTTAAGCTGGAGGAGCGGTTCAATTTGTGAGTATCTCCTAGGTTGTCCTTGGTTAATTTGAACAATGTGGGAAAAGGATCCTTTCCTTGACTATTTTTCCCAACCTCCCCTTGTCATATCAGAATGTGAGAAACAGATAGGGTCCCTGGGGAACTCAAGTATTAATGTCCATTCAGCCCAGTGATTCATATCTACATCCAGCAGAGTAATGGTTTAGTGCAATTACTGATAGGTTATGAAAGCTGCTGCTCTGGAAAAACTTTCACAACAGCCAAATGGCAGCGAGCCTTCTAAATCTGAAATAAAAACAGAAAATGCTGGAAATACTCAGCAGGTCAGGCAGCATCTGTGGAGAGAGAAACACTTTCATCACGACTGATGAAAGGTCATCGACCTGAAACGTTAACTGTTTCTCTCTCCACAAATGCTAATGACTTGCTGGGCACTTCTAGCATTTTCTGTTTTTATTTATGATTTCCAACATCTGCAACATTTTGCTTTTGCCTTCCAAATGTTTTCTGCTCTGGAAGAACGTATAGTTATTTGGGAGAGGGGTTAAGGGTAACTATTTGGTAGGAACGTTCCTGAGGTGGGGTGGAGTCAGGCGATATTACTGAGGTGGAAGTAGGTGGTGATGGAGAGGATATGGGGTTGGAAGCTCCGCTCAGGGTCAAATAGGACGCCAAGGTTGCGAATGGTCTGGTTCAGCCTGAGACAGTTGCCGGGGAGAGGCCTGGAACACAGCAAGATAGTTGTCAACCTTCTTAGACAAATGGAAACTAATAAAAGGTTAAAATAGGCAAATGGATACTTTTGAGTAAAATATCAACAATCCAACGTGTGGCCTTGACATTTATACTTCTTTCCATCCCTAATTTAAAAGTTGTTAATTTTTTTCCTGAAAATAAATCCTTTCCCTCATGTTATTTTTTCACTTTATCATGGAGGTCATGCAGGTAACTGGTCTATGAAGTCAATGGAGGCTAAAATTGGGTGGGGTATAAAACAGGCACCTGACCTATACCGGCCCTGTCCTACCCGGTGGGTGAGGTTAAAATTGGGCCTTTGTGTTTCATGCCTCCCCATAACTTATGATGGGTGGAAACCTGCACTCTACCATGCAGTCTGATGGAAAACCGGTCCTTGTGGTTGTTTTATATTCAGTATCCTCACCTTCCACACTACTGCCTTGTTTTAATCATATTTTGTGTTCATTTGAGTCTGAATCTGATTAATCTAGGATGATATGGCACTTTTACATGATTAAGGGCTGCCCAGATTCAGAAGGCAAAGGGTCATTTGGTGGGAGAAGCAGATTTGCAATCAAGACAATGTTGTGTAAACCACTACACACCAGAGTACTTTACGGACCATTCCTTGGGTGAATTGTTGGCTTTCATCAGACTTAGATGAACAGTAAGAAGTCAAAAACAGTATATTGTGCTTTGGTTATGAAAATGAGTCGACATGTACCTGTTTAGAGCCGATCCTAGATTTCCAGGCATTGTTCCATTTTCTCAGATCACTGCTTCTTTTGTATCTTTTAAAACACAGTTAAGGTCCATAAATGAAAATCATAAATGCTGCCTGATACAGTAAGCCACCACTTTGAAGGAGTGACCATTTGTTTCACAAACCCTTTATGTATCATTGAGTACAACCCTTTTTTTCTATTAATGTATATTTGTTAAAAGGGGAATCACAAGTATGTGTGTGCGTGTAGATGTGCATGTGCCTGGGTAAGTGTGTGTGTGTACATGTACGTGGGTGAGTTTGAGTGTTTTTGAGTATCAAGTTAGTTTTACCTAAAGTCTTCAGGTCATGATCTTCACGGCGCGACAACTGCAAGAGAAGTGCAGGGAACAGCACCAACCCTTGTACATGGCCTTCTTTGACCTCACAAAGGCGTTTGACAATGTTAACCGCGAGGGACTATGGAGCGTCCTCCTCTGTTTCGGTTGCCCCCAAAAGTTTGTTGCCATCCTCCGCCTGCTCCACGATGACATGCAAGCCATGATCCTGATCAATGGATCCACCACAGACCCAATCCATGTCTGGACCGGGGTCAAGTAGGGCTGCATAATCGCGCCAACCCTGTTCTTGATCTTCCTCACTACAATGCTCCATCTCACGCTCAACAAGCTCCCCGCTGGAGAGGAACTAAACTATAGAACCAGTGGGAACCTCAACCTTCATAGCCTCCAGGCTATATCCAAGACTGTCCCATCCTCTGTCATCAAACTACAGTACGTGGACGACGCTTGCATCTGCGCACATTCAGAGACTGAACTCCAAGCCATCGTCAACATCTTAACTGAGGCGTATGAAAGCATGGGCCTTACACTAAACATCCGTAAGCCAAAGGTCCTCCACAAACCTGACCCCACTACACAGCACTGCCCCCCGGTCATCAAAATCCATGGCCTGGCCTTGGACCACTTTCCATACTTCGGGAACCTGCTATCAGCAAGGGCAGACATCGACGACAAGGTCCAACATCGCCTCCAGTGTGCCAGCGCAGCCTTCAGTCGCCTGAGGAAGAGAGTGTTCGAAAACCAGGCCCTCAAATCTGGCATCAAGCTTATGGTGTACAGGGCTGTAGTGATACCCACCCGCCTGTATGGCTCAGAGACGTGGACCATATACAGAAGACACCTCAAATCGCTGGAGAAATACCAACGATGTCTCCGCAAGATCCTGCAAATCCCCTGGGAGGATAGACGCACCAAGATCAGTGTTCTCGATCAGGCCAACATCCCCAGCATTGAAGCACTGGCCACACTCGACCACCTTGTTCGTATGCCAGACACAATTCTCCGAAAGCAAACACTCTACTCGGAACTTCTACATGGCAAGCGATCTCTAGATGGGCAGAGGAAACGTTTCAAGAACACCCTCAAAGCCTCCTGATAATGTACAACATCCCCATCGACACCTGGGAATCCCTGGTCAAAGACCGCAATAAGTGGAGGAAGAGCATCCGGGAGGGTACTGAGCACCTCGAGTCTCGTCGCCGAGAGCATGCAGAAACCAAGCGCAGGCAGCAGAAGGAGCGTGCAGCAAACAAGACTCCCCACTCACCCTTTCCTTCAACTGTCTGTCCCACCTATGACAGAGACTGTAATTCCTGTATTGGATTGTATAGTCACCTGAGAACTCACTTTGAGAGTGGAAGCAAGTCTTCCTCGATTTTGAGGGACTGCCTATGATGATGATGTGCCTGGGTGAGTGGGTGTGTGAACATGTACATGGGTGAGTTTGAGTGTTTTTGAGTATCAAGTTAGTTTTACCTAAAGTCTTCAGTAACCCAGATGTTCTGAACAAAGCATGTCTCATGTTATGAAATGTAGAACTATCATTAAGAGACCTTAAGGTAATAGCTCTGCCATAGAGAGCTGTTATAATCACAGGAACTCAGATGAGCATAATTTGAGATCTATAATAGCCACAATCTGGGTTTGGAAAAGTCGACTGATGCACCAAGGGAAAGGTATCACATTGGTATCACATTGTTGATCTGTTATATCACTGTGATAACAATGACAATAGCAATCCCTTTGTACTGGTTTTCTGATTTCATGGACAGACAGCATCTTAGAAGGCATTTCCCAAACATTGGTAAAATTCCTGGCAACCCATGTAACAAAACCAGCATTTGGCTTCTTTAATAGTCAACAACTATTCTGGCTTTTGTTTCTCTTAAATACATTTTCATGCGTGCAGAAACTGAAATAGCAATGTTGAGAATGAATATATTCTGAGTCCATTGACTATGTCCGAATTATTTTCACCAATTTTGCAATGATCCAATTGTTGCTGCTCTTTTACAATATAGTTTATTCATACTGATTTGGCATATATTACCATCAGTACACCATCTGAAATCTTTTACATTTCTGTGTTAATCATTTTTGAAAGGAAGGAAAAATAGGTGCAGTAAGAGATTATTTAACTGAGGTACTGCAAAAAGTGTTGAGTCAGTTTATAACTATAGCATTCTTCGATCCATCATTAGCACAGCCCATATAGTGTCCTGTCTCTAAATTTCTAATCAGTTAAATCATTCTCATGATTATCATCATTATACTGAAGTAACTCATTCATGGCCTCTCTGTTCTTGTGTTCCCTTTCCTAATCATTGCACATCCTTTAGGAATTACATTAATATAACGATCCCAAGTCCTTTTAAGTAACCACATTTGAGTTGACTTAGCTTCAGGTCAGTTTTGCTGTGTGAATGTTCTGCAATGAATGTATTTGTTTTGCAGAGAGAGATTTGTCAGTAGTTAGACATTTAAAAAAAAATGTTATATTTATTATTTGGATTTCTCAGCTTATGTACCATAAAAGTGTGACCATTTTTCATTGATAGAGGTCAGAAAGCATGTTTCATAAAAACAGTTTTTCATTCCATTTCAGTTGCAAGAAGCAAATACAGTTGGAGTCTCTCCAATTTCAACATCTCGTTGTGCTTTATTGATCTAATTTATGATGGAAGATTGAAACGCTCTGCTTTATAAAAGGTGCTACAGAGCGTAATGCTACTCATGTATTTTTAAACAACCTTCATAATGGAGGGGGGAGCTTCTCATAGTGAAACACAGTTATATTTTATTGTCTCGTTCCTGGCAATGACACAACTTGATGGAATGTATGAATATTGTACCAGATAAAGGAATTGCTTTTTGTCTGAAAGACAATAAATATTTTAAATTGAATGAGTAATGGCTCCAGGTATAAGGCAACAGCCCATTATGTTTTGAAATCATTGTACTTGTTTATCGTGAATTATCAATGATGCCTGGCAATTGTGTGTGTAGAGATTATTATTTTCAGGCTGTGAAGCAGAGAGTAATGTTTGTAAGGAATGAGATTGAAGGTTATAAGGATAAGTATACAGGAGGTGATCAAATACTCTATAGAACGCAATGGGGTCAGAGCTGTTGGGACCATGGAAGTGCCATCCCATGGAAAGCAACTGTGCAAAAATAAAGATAAGATAAGTATTCTTTTTCTCAATTATTATCTTGGCGGGGGCGGGGGGAAGGGTGGAGAGCAATGAGAGACATTGGAGAACTTTCCATCAAGAGATTAAGTAAATTGTAGAGATAAAAAGAAGCAATACTGCGATTGCTGGCAATCTGAAATAAGAACAGAAATTGCTGGAAATATCCAGCAATCCATTATCAGCTGTAAAGGGAAAAGACTGGATAATGTTACAGCTTTACACACTGCCGCCAGAACTGAAAACTGGAAGATCAGTGAGTCTCACAATTCAACTGGACAAAGCAAGGGGGAGGTGGAACAAGAGATGGAAGAGTCAAGAATGCAGTAAAATGCCTCTTTGTGACAGAAGTCATAAGCTGCAAGAGGATCTGTTTAAAGAAAGAACTAGTATTTATATATCTCCTTATCATATCTTTGGGACTTGGCAAAGTGCTTTACAACTAGTGGATTACTTTTGAAGTGCAGTCACTATATAAATGTGATAAGGTTGTTCCCCGGTTGAGAGAAGCTAACTCAGCAAAGATTGGATATTCTGGGACCTCTCTGATCAGTACGACTTACCACAGTAGTTGTTAAACGTTCCTCTATGCGGGATTTTTGTAAACGTTGACACCCTTGTGCAAATTCTACAGTCCTACAACTTCTGTAAAGAACGTACCAGGAACCCCGAAGTAGACGGTGCTCTCAGTGCAGTAAGCATTTGTCAGTGGTACTGGAAATGTGCTTGGAATGCTGATCTGTCAGGATTCCAAATTCACTGACCGAAATCCAGATCTTATATGATAAGCATGTGGACCCCTGGAAGTCTTTTGTAGATTCCCAGGATTTATGGAATCCAGTCTGCAAACCACTGGCTTAATACCATACATCTTAACACATTTGTTCACAGGGCCTTTCGGAAAAGTCTAATACTTGTTTTTAGGGAAAAAAGGTTTGAAATGGCTAATTGGGCCAGTTAGTCACAAATCTAAATCGTTTTGCTGCTTACAAATCCTCAAATAGAATTCCTTGCAGTGTCCTAAAGCTAAAGGGCAGAAATTACAGTTGGTGATCATGAGGGCTGAATGCTTTTTGTGACACTACACTGCACACTGTTTTACCTGTTATAAATGGAATGGGTCTAATGCCTCCATTAAAATGGTGGAGGAATATCCTAGGAATGCGTTAAGTGCTTGTTCGTTATTATCGGCAATAGAAATTTCTGGCCTCAACTTCAGAAATTTTTCATTAATTTTTTTGTACACGGAGCAACAACATGGCTCGGCACGAAGAACGTGAGGTGCTTTTAGAAGGCCTGTAGCAGTTATATAACCGGCTCCAACCCAAAAGTAAATTTGCCAGGATTCACTTGGGCCGGCAGCCGGAAGAATTAATTTTATACTGGGTCTTTCCAGCTCCCGGTTTAACGAATCCTGGCAAGCTATCTTTCAGGTTGCCACCAGCTGTGCGAGGCCCACATGTCAGGAGCTGGTTCCACAAGCACTGGTTGTGGAGCAGTATAAAAGCAGCTATTGATGGCTTTTCTTTTAAGCTTTGCAAGGGATAGCTAAGTCTAGAGCATGCTATTATGCGAGATATTGTGGTGTATCCTGAGGAAAGAGGGGAGTGGTGGAGTTCATTGTTTATCTTTCTCTGACTGGGCCTGGTTAGTTGTTAAATCCCTGCTGCTGTTGATGCTACAATGCCATTATAGTACTCATTTTGGCTGCAGGTGTGGTGTAAAGCCATATATATTGTGTGATGGGACTTGCAATTTCCATGTGTCCACATGGGTCCTGTAGTGGTTCTTGTCGCCCAGTGTTAACTAGCATGTAGTGCATGGAAAGCTAATAAACCATTACCAGGCACTCAAAGACGAATTAGCCACTCACAGATGTTGCAGAGTTATGAGATAATTTTGGGAAGTGAATGGGGTGAAAAGGTTGGATTTGTTACAGAGGGGGAGTACCCTTGGAGGTCCTTTCGGAGAACAAGCCTATGACTTCATTACCATGTCAATTCTGGGAAAGAAATCCTGATTCAGCCCAGCAGTTGTTTGCATCCATATGGAGCTGATGAGCCTGTGAATGAATGGTGAATGGAGTAACTGCTGGAATCTGCTCACAGCTTTGTTCCCATGAAAGAGACCACGGAGCCGTGTTGTACAGATGGTGACAATAGGATAAAATCTGTCAAAACCATACTTACTCCATCCTTCTGTCTCATCTTTTTCTTTCTTCTTCTGGCTTTATCTCTCTCTGTCCTTCTTTTGCTTTTTGTCGCTCTCTTTAGTTTCTTCTTTCTTTTGTATCTTTTGATTCATTCTGTTTATTTTTCTGTCAGTTCTTTTCAGTGTTTAAAATACTTTTTTTAATTAAGAATAACCAATATTTTGCAGTCACGGCATAAGAATTTTTCTGGTCACTGTTTTTAGTGACATTGTAAACACATTCTTAAAACAATGTTTATTTATAGTTTGTTAGAAAGAGCGAACAAAGGAAATATAACATCACTATAGGCAACCACCAGGAGAATTCTTACCGTTATGTGGCATTTTGTGAATCAAATAAGTGAAATTCACTCAGAATTTCAACACAATTAAAAAATAATTAGGGGTGAAGTTGGTGTTTGCCAGTAACGCGAAACAGACTCATAACGAATCAGCAACCTGCTTTTATTTTCCATATGTCACGTTTTTAAGATTTCCTAAAAAAGTAACCTCAACAAGCTACAAAGAAAGTGGCAATTAAGTTGCAGCAAAACTCTTGTATAACGTTGCCTCATGACCTACAAATAAAGTGCATAGATTCAAGAAATGAAAGAACAATTTGAAATTCAAATCAATGGATCCTCTGAATTAAACTCCCGTTTCATATGAACTGAAGGATAGGCATTTAAAGATACACATTATTTCTCACCAGTGAAGGGCTCTTGAAAGCGCATATTTGCGATGGTGTCCTTGAGATGCTAATGTATTCTAGTGATGCAAAGGAGGGCTGCCCTCACTGGCACTCAATAACCCCCTACCCAGAGCCAAGCTGTCCAAAATGCCTGCAGCAGATATCTGACAAGGTGATTGCTCTCTGCAGGACCCAGAGGACCTGGCTACAAAGGGGAAAAAATGATGGCATAAAGGTGCCTAGGTAATGTTGTGCAACAGCTTCTGATGGCGAGTATCTGTTTCAAGTATGCCTATCACAAAGTGTGTTAGAAACATAGAAACATAGAAAATAGGTGCAGGAGTAGGCCATTCGGCCCTTCTAGCCTGCACCGCCATTCAATGAGTTCATGGCTGAACATTCAACTTCAGTACCCCATTCCTGCTTTCTCGCCATATCCCTTGATCCCCCTAGCAGTAAGGACCTCATCTAACTCCTTTTTGAATATATTTTGTGAATTGGCCTCAACAACTTTCTGTGGTAGAGAATTCCACAGGTTCACCACTCTCTGGGTGAAGAAGTTCCTCCGCATCTCGGTCCTAAATGGCTTACCCCTTATCCTTAGACTGTGACCCCTGGTTCTGGACTTCCCCAACATTGGGAACATTCTTCCTGCATCTAACCTGTCTAACCCCGTCAGAATTTTATATGTTTCTATGAGGTCCCCTCTCATTCTTCTGAACTCCAGTGAATACAAGCCCAGTTGATCCAGTCTTTCTTGATAGGTCAGTCCCGCCATCCCGGGAATCAGTCTGGTGAACCTTCGCTGCACTCCCTCAATAGCAAGAATGTCCTTCCTCAGGTTAGGAGACCAAAACTGTACACAATACTCCAGGTGTGGCCTCACCAATGCCCTGTACAACTGTAGCAACACCTCCCTGCCCCTGTACTCAAATCCCCTTGCTATGAAGGCCAACATGCCATTTGCTTTCTTAACCGCCTGCTGCACCTGCATGCCAACCTTCAATGACTGATGTACCATGACACCCAGGTCTCTTTGCACCTCCCCTTTTCCTAATCTGTCACCATTCAGATAATAGTCTGTCTCTCTGTTTTTACCACCAAAGTGGATAACCTCACATTTATCCACATTATACTTCATCTGCCATGCATTTGCCCACTCACCTAACCTATCCAAGTCGCTCTGCAGCCTCACAGCATCCTCCTCGCAGCTCACACTGCCACCCAACTTAGTGTCGTCCGCAAATTTGGAGATACTACATTTAATCCCCTCATCTAAATCATTAATGTACAGTGTAAACAGCTGGGGCCCCAGCACAGAACCTTGCGGTACCCCACTAGTCACTGCCTGCCATTCTGAAAAGTACCCATTTACTCCTACTCTTTGCTTCCTGTCTGACAACCAGTTCTCAATCCATGTCAGTACACTACCCCCAATCCCATGTGATCTAACTTTGCACATCAATCTCTTGTGTGGGACCTTGTCGAACGCCTTCTGAAAGTCCAAATATACCACATCAACTGGTTCTCCCTTATCCACTCTACTGGAAACATCCTCAAAAAATTCCAGAAGATTTGTCAAGCATGATTTCCCTTTCACAAATCCATGCTGACTTGGACCTATCATGTCACCTCTTTCCAAATGCACTGCTATGACATCCTTAATAATTGATTCCATCATTTTACCCACTACCGATGTCAGGCTGACCGGTCTATAATTCCCTGTTTTCTCTCTCCCTCCTTTTTTAAAAAGTGGGGTTACATTGGCTACCCTCCACTCCATAGGAACTGATCCAGAGTCAATGGAATGTTGGAAAATGACTGTCAACGCATCCACTATTTCCAAGGCCACCTCCTTAAGTACTCTGGGATGCAGTCCATCAGGCCCTGGGGATTTATCGGCCTTCAATCCCATCAATTTCCCCAACACAATTTCCCGGCTAATAAGGATTTGCCTCAGTTCCTCCTCCTTACTAGACCCCCCGACCCCTTTTATAACCGGAAGGTTGTTCGTGTCCTCCTTCGTGAATACCGAACCAAAGTACTTGTTCAATTGGTCCGCCATTTCTTTGTTCCCCGTTATGTTCTCATAACCTGTTACACTTGTACTGCTTGATGTAGATTTTAACTATCAGGAAGCCGACTGACAGAGTGGACCGGCCCACCCGTTCCAGAAGCGAAGAGGCTGGAGCCATTTTGGGGCCAGAACCAGTTGGCCAAACTGCTGTCCCGATGCAGCTTGTCAGAGCCAGGCTGATGCAACATCGGGGGTGGCCCGCCGGGCAGCAAGGTAAGTGCTTTGGGCTAGGGGGAGTTTGCAACTGCAGAAGGGCCAGAGCCCAGTGCAGCCGTGGCTCAGATTATTTATGTGGAGCCCATGAATGCAGAAGGGTAGCAATAATACAAAAATATATAAAATATAATTATTGACTTTTACCTGCATTTCTGGCCTTAGCTCCACTCAACTCCTTAACCAGTTATCTGAAGCTGCCAAGTTGTGTGGAACCTTGGTGTCCTGCTCAACCCTGAGTTCTCCCTCCACACCTACTGCTTAGCAATCACTTTCTTCTACTGACAAAGCCCTAGGCCATGACGCCTTCACCTCAAGCCTTGACATCTGTAATGTCCTTCTAGTCGGCCTCCACACCTTCAACTCATCCAAACCTCAGCAGTCTGAGTCCTCGCCTGCATTAAATCCTACATTCTAATCGCCCATATCCTCTCCCAAACTCCACTGGCATATTAGTGTCTGGTGACGTCAAGGCTGAGCTGCGCTATGAGCTCTGAAATAAAATGTGAGTCCAGTGGACACTCTTACTGCTTCTGGTAAAGCAAAGCTGCTGAAAGATTTATATGATCATTCCTCAACTCAAGGCAAATACTCTGGATTAGTTACATATCCATTCAATAGGCAGCTGTTACTTCCTTTGGAGGAATATTTTCCTCTGTGGGTTAATTTTAACAAAGAAATTTACATGAATAAACAGCTAGCTATACCAGTAGGCACAACCGTGGACCTTTAGATCAGTTGTATCACGACGCTGAGTCTTGCTCCCTCCCTAAAATATATTTGTGAAAAGTAGCAGAACAAAATTTTCTTGTTAAAGACCAACATGTGTGGAGGTGGCAGGTGAGTGTGGTAGGGGTCGGTATAAATTAAATGTGAGTTAATCTATTAGGAAGGGCAGTATTTTTGAAATATCGCCCAGCACTGATGGAAGTGAATAGTACAGAGGGGGTTTCAGCTTAATGGCATGGATGCTGCAGCCATTGTCGGTTGTCACTGCTGTCAAAGGGAGTAGGAGACACATGAATCACAGACCAATCTATTCCAGCAAGAGGATTGTAGATATATCACGTACCTGGCCATCACAGAACAGTAATTCATGGCAAGCCTCAGCACGGAGGTTGTGGCTGAAGTTTGCCATCTGATCCATGAAGATTTGCAGGGCTAGTATACCATCTGATGCATGAAGATTAGACTTGAAGGGCGAGTATGCCCTTTGATTCATGAGACTTGCAAGGCTAGTCAACCACTAGTCATTACCAGTGACATTGAAGATCTGCCCTTCCCTCATCTTTTATGTTACAGGACACCTCTGGGCACTTATGGGGGAGCAACACAAGAATCAACCGCTCTGATGCATTGAGAAGGTAATTTGAGACTCTGTTTCGCAATACTGTAACATTTAATCAGTAACCAGCAGCAGCAGCAGCAAGACAGCTACAGAATTACCACATACCTGTGTGGGTGCTTGCTTTCTGTGGTGGTGATGATTCATCATCATCATCATCATCATCACAATCATAGGCAGTCCCTCGAATTCGAGGAAGACTTGCTTCCACTCTAAAAGTAAGTTCTCAGGTGACTGTCCAGTCCAATACGGGAATTACAGTCTCGGTCACAGGTGGGGCAGACAGTGGTTGAAGGAAAGGGGGGGGTGGGGAGTCTGGTTTGCCGCACGCTCCTTCTGCTGCCTGCCTTTGTTTTCTGCATCACGCCAACCCTCTTCTCGATCTTCCTCGCTGCAATGCTCCATCTCACGCTCAACAAGCTCCCTGCTGGAGTGCAACTAAACTATAGAACCAGTGGGAACCTGTTCAACCTTCATCGCCTCCAGGCTAGATCCAAGACCGTCCCATCCTTTGTCATCAAACTACAGTACGCGGACGACACTTGCGTCTGTGCACATTCAGAGGCTGAACTCCAAGCCATCATCTACATCTTCACCGAGGCATACAAAAGCATGGGCCTTACTAAACATCTGTAAGACAAGGATCCTCCACCAACCTGACTCCGCCACGCAGCACTGGTGATGATTAATGCACATGTGAGTGGTACCATTTAGACCACTGAGTTCTCCTTGCTCTTTGAAGAGATAGGAAATTTGGAGCACGTATGCACACTAATTCTTCTAGCTCCTTACCAACGGATCCATCACAGACCCAATTCACATCCGGACCGGGGTCAAGCAGGGCTGCGTCATTGTCCCAACCCTCTTCTCAATCTTCCCCGCTGCCATGCTCCACTTCACAGTTGATAAGCTCCCTGCTGGAGTGGAACTAAACTACAGAACCAGTGGAAAGCTTTTCAACCTTTGCCGTCTCCATCCCAGGTCCAAGACCACTCCAACCTCTGTCGTCGAGCTACAGTACGTGGACGATGCCTACGTCTGTGCACACACAGAGGCTGAACTCCAGGACATAGTCGACGTATTTACTGAGGCGTATGAAAGCATGGGCCTTACGCTAAACATTAGTAAGGCAAAGGTCCTCCACCAGCCTGTCCTCGCCGCACAGCACTGCCCCCCAAAGATCAAGATCCACGGTGTGGCCCTGGACAACGTGGACCATTTCCCCTATCTTGGGAACACCTTATCAACATCATCATCATAGGCAGTCCCTCGAAGCGAGGATGACTTGCTTCCACGCCAAAAAGTGATGAGTTCACAGGTGTTTTAATGAAGGACCTAATATTCCAGGTCCCGAACTACATCTTGAAGGGTGGAAGATGCCTGTGCTTGGATTTTTTTTAACGTGTGGTGGCCGTTGCACACCAGCCACCACAAGGGCTTGACAGAGCTAGGTCTTGGTCCAGTGGCAAGGATTATCCCAGACGACTGGAGACCAGCTCTGCTGCATGCACACATATAGCAGTGTGGGCTGGTCCATGCTGCCCCTGGGCCCTCGCCTCTTCTGGGCCCCAGACTCACACATCTCCTGGGCCCGAACACTTTCTTCTACAAACTCTTGTGCTCTTTCGCCCCTCCTGCTGTGCCTGCCTGCACGGCAATCAGCCGTCCCCCTCCTGCAGTGGTATGCCGCCGCACGCTGCTCCCGCTGATGGCCCCGGCCTGCTGATGGTCTTGCAGGCCGGGACCGCGCCGATTTTCGGGCCGGGCCGCCGCAAGCTGCTCCCTCAACAAGAGCAGGCATTGACGACAAAATCCAACAGTGCGCCAGCGCAGCATTCGGTCGCCTGAGGAAAAGAGTGTTTGACGACCAGTCCCTCAAAACTGTCACCAAGCTCATGGTCTACAGGGCCGCAATAATACCCGCCCTCCTGTATGGCTCAGAGACGTGGACCATGTACAGCAGACACTTCAAGTCGCTGGAGAAATACCTCCAGCGATGTCTCCGCAAGATCCTGCATATCCCCTGGGAGGACAGACGCACAAACATTAGCGTCCTCTTCCAGGCCAACATCCCCAGCATTGAAGCACTGACCGCACTTGATCAGCTCCGCTGGGCAGGCCACATAGTTCGCATGCCAGACACGAGACTCCCAAAGCAAGCGCTCTACTCTGAACTCATCCACGGCAAACGAGCCAAAGGTGGGCAGAGGAGACATTACAAGGACACCCTCAAAGCCTCCCTGATAAAGTGCAACATCCCCACTGACACCTGGGAGTCCCTGGCCATAGACCGCCCTAAGTGGAGGAAGTGCATTCAGGAAGGCACTGAGCTCCTCGAGTATCATCGCCGAAAGCATGCAGAAATCAAGCACAGGCAGCGGAAGGAGCGTGCGGCAAACCAGACTCCCTGCCCACCCTTTCCCTCAACGACTATCTGTCCCACCTGTGACAGAGACTGTGGTTCTCATATTGAACTGTACAGCCACCTAAGAACTCATGCTAAGAGTGGAAGCACGTCTTCCTCGATGCCAAGGGACTGGCTATGATGCTGATGTCATTACATGAACTACATAATGAACAATCAAAATGTGTGGAAAATTTAATGCAATATATGATGAAAAATTACTGAAAATATGATTAATCTGCTGAGTAATCTTGCTCAGTGACCTCATCCAACCTGATCTTCCTCTCTATTACTTTAACTTCACAATTCTCTGTTCACATGAAGTTAATGGCTTCTTATGGAAAGGCCACCATGTGTTGCACTTCTTGTTCTCATATTATATGTATTTTAAAATTTATATCAATAGCAATACAAACTTAACCTTATATCTATTCATATTTGTCCTTCATCATATTAAAATAGGCCAATTTTGTATCTGGAAATTCATTAATTCCTTTTTGTAAGTCGTATGTTTTCTGCCCACTCAGCACCTGCCAGAGCCAATTTCATTCGACTTATGGCCAATGCATTTATTTTGGCTCAGCCAGTTTAACAAGTAAACAACTAATCCATACAGAATTGGAAGGCCCCAAGTTCAATCCCTGGCCTGTGCTGAGTTTGTTGATCTCAGTTAGGGCAGCTATAGAGGTGTTAAAGTTGGCATCAGAGCTTCTGGGTAAGGAAGAAGAAAGTTTATAGAATCATGGGGCTAGAAACTGCACTTTTTTTGCATGCTTAATGCCCACTTAACACCCATTTTACCGCTTAAATAACGTATAACGCCCAGATATCGCCCATTTAGTCACTAAATGGAAACTGACGCCCATTCTTAGGAAACTTCTCGCCGAGCATTACTTTCCCCATGTGCTTAACGCCGGGAAAAAAAATTATCGCCCGCCCACTTTTGTGGGGCACAATCATCAGAATGGGTGAAATCAATGCCCATAATATCGCCCAGCGTTACTTTCCGCACTGGTTTAACGCCAAGATTCAATAATACCGCCCGCCCACTTTTTTCTGTTGTGGAGCATATTTACCGAAACTAACGCCCAGCAGATCGCCCAGCGTCAATTTCACCACCTCGCACACATATCGCCCAGAATATCGCTCGCCCCAAAAAACACCCCAAAAAAGTGGAACTGTTCTGAACGAACGCCAGCGGTGTGGCTGGCATTTTTAAAATCCCACTCTTACGTGAGGAGTTGATATCTGAACAATTTGCCTGAAAGAGCGTTGATGTGAGTGACAACGCCAACACAACTGCTGTTTGTGTGCAGCTCAGACATCAATGGTGCCCATCATCTTGGTGCCAGTTAAAGTTTACGTTGATTGATGTTAAGTTGTATTTAACTTTTTTATGTTAAGGAATCAACAATGTGTAAAGGTGCAGCTTACTGAGATGATGCGGAACAAGGTTATGTTCAATAACAAAAATTTAACACCAACATTGGTTCGAAATCATAAGTATCACAGCCAATAACACCCAACCCCCGCCCACACCCCACTTTTTCCAACATTGACATAAATCATATGTTCAACATGTCCAGCAACACAGAATACAAAGGCAAAGCAGGAGTGTGGTCCCCAGCCCCCATACATTGCAACAAATTGCATACACCCAAATGGAGATATAACACAGCTATCAACTGTGGACATGCACCTCACTTTCCTCAGGCGGTGCCTCATTGGGGGGTTGAAGGCAGATGCGGTCGTTGGACGGGTACGTGAGCGGGGAGTGCCGAGGGGGCAACATTATCTGATGCAGAAGCAGGATCTTGGTCCTTGCTCTCATCTGTCTTTCGCAGTGGTGGTGCAGAACCTAGGGGTGGAGTGCTGAGCTCGGGGACCACTGGGAGGCCTGTGGCAGCATCCTGGCTATCGTATCCAGGGACTCCGCCATCCGCGGGATGTACTCGGTCATGGTGCTGGAGATGGTGGCCAGCTGTCGGGATATGCCCCCCAATGCTTCGATGAGCTGGTCACCGATGTCTACAGTCCTCCTGGACAACTGTACCATCTCCCCTCTGTCATGTGGCACTCATGGAACAGACCTGCCGCATCCACGAGGCCTCCGTGCGGTTGGCGCCATTCTGGGGCAACATGGGGTGCCCTGTGGCGAGGTGCTTGGGGCCGGTAATTCTAGAGTGGAGGCGGGAATGACCGGGGGACTGGGGTGGAATGGCTTATGGAATGTGGCGATGCAGGTTCCTCGAAGTCCGCGATCTCATCCATGGAGAATAGACCCAGCGGATTGACGAACGAGAATCGGAACTCCTTAGCACCAGATACAGTAGGATTGTCCGCCAACTCCTGCCCCGTGCCCCCACCTTCTGGCCTCTGTGGTCTTGCCTTGGAATGCACTGCTGGCTGAGCTGCAAAACACAAATGAGGTTATTAGAGGAGAAGGGGGTGCTAGGGTGACAAGGTGAGTCCAGCACTACACACGGCATATGCCCGACAAGAGCACCACCGCTATCAAAATCATCACAGACATCATATTTCATGACCATCAACACATTTGCATTGCACTGATTTTCATTCGGCCATCATTATTTTTATGACAGTTTTAGAAATCATCTATCATATATGATTATTCGGATATGAGTGGGTGTGGCATCTATTGACTTTACATCATGCAATGGTGTAAGCTTTAATCACATGGCATCACTTCAGGGTCTGCAGATACGTCCGTGGCTGTCCGGGTGTGCTTCCTCACGAGTACGCTCCTCCATGTCAGTGATGTCGCCCCCACCTATTCGCCTCTGCACGGATCTCATCGTCGATAGCTTCTTCTGTAGAAGGTGACAGGACGACATTGCATGAGATCATTGCATGATATCATTGCTAGGTACTGTCACAGAGACTGATACAACACATAACCGACAGATGTAATCATGATTATTATGATAATTATCATTCTTTACCTAAAGACGTGCACTGTGACTGCAGGCTTTGAGTATAACATTCCCGGTAAAAGTGCAAGACCTCACATCTGATGATAGTCACTCATGACTGTTACAAATCAAATTATATAAATACATAAGTACATGTAAATAAATGTAATACTTTTGCGGATCCCACAAGGTGGTTCTATCGTTTGTGGCATTGGTTGCCCTCACGCACTTCGTTGGTCACTGACGAGACCACCTCTGCTATCTCGGTCCATATCTTCTGGTATGCCTTTGGGGTGGGCTTCCCACGCCCTCCCTGTGTCAAATCACCCCAGCGTAACTGGACCTCCTGCAGGAGGGAGGCATTTGCCTCGTCTGAGAACATCCTGGCTCTTTTGCGCCCTCCAATGTGCTCCTCTCCCAGTTCACTGCTCTCTCCAGAGTCAGTCTCCACAGCGTGCTGTGATGCCTCCTCCTCTCCCTCCATTATAGGGCAAATTCGGTCAAATATGTGGCTGGTAACAGCTACATTTTGTTTGCCTACTTGCTGTGTAGCTCTAAAGTCTCCCTCCTTCCTCCCAAAGCAGCCACACCACACCCAGACACGCCTTCAGTCCCTCTGAGCTCCCTTTCTCTCTATCTCCTCTTCTGCGCATGTCAGGATGACCCTTGACCTCCAGAATCGTGGGAATTGAGCGTTGCGATGCCGTTGCTAAGGACAGCCACACTTTATGGCAGAAGGTCAAAAAAATTTAACGCTAGCGCCTATTTTATATCGCTTGCGGTAACGCCCATTTTCAAAAGTGGAAACTAAGTTCCTTGAGAATTGACGAGAAGCCTGTGATCTGACGCCTTTTTTAACGCCCACACCAGAAATATCGCCCAAAAGTGCAGGTTCTAGACCATAGAATCTTACAGCACAGAAGGAGGCCTCTCAGTCCATCGTGCCTGGGCCAGCTCTTTGAAAGAGCTATCCAATTAGTCCCATTCCCTTGCTCTTTCCCCATAGCCCTGCAAATTCTCATATTAAAGTTGGCCAGAGTTTTTGATTACTATCCAGCAACTTTTGTTGGAAATATGAATGTCACGTGAGAAGGGATCAGGTTTGATTCCACATGATTAAATAGTTTGTTGACACTGCTGTCAAGGCTTGCACATGAGTATTGATCACTTGGGTAAGGTACTGGAGAGTGACCAGTGACAGTGTAACTGCCCAACAAAGACTCAACATCTTAAGGAGAGAAGAGGAGAGTGGTGGTGGCAGTGGTGGGAGGTGGTGGCAGTGGTGGGGGGTGGGGGGGGAGGGAGGAAGGAAGAGGCTAAAATTGACAGATAAACAATTGTCAAGAAAAAAAAACACTTATCCCTAGTACAGTTATCTCTAGATGCAGGCTGATATTATGTTATCCAAAATATCTATCAATATATTTTGAAAATCTTGTGTATGACATGCACTTCCGGTACACGCATTAACGGTATCCCCTGTGTTATGCTTTTATCATGGAAAGCCCCTGCGCCAACATATCACAACAAAACATGTTGCAGTTTATGTTGGTTTTGAATTATAAATACTCTACAGAAGAGGTGTTAAGCTGAGGGAAAGACAGATAGACTGGGTTGGGCTGATTTTAACTGCCTCCAGCAGATGGAAATGGGGCAGTGCTGTATTAAGCAGACACCTTGTCTAAAATAAATGTGAGCCCCATTAGAGCTAGTAAAGCCTCCCAGTCCAGGAATCTTTGGTGGGATTGCCAACCTCTTATGGCAGGGAAATTGTCCTAAATTGGATGCCAGTTGCAGGATCTCCCTCTGACCTTATGAACCTTGGTGGGTGCATCTCAGCACTTACCTTGCCGTCTATTCTCAGCATTAAAAACGATGAGGAATAAAAATTAAATACTTCAGTAAAGGACTATATATGAAATAAACCTCACTGATTTATGGTTTTCACAGAATGGTGGATAGCATCGTGGAATTTGGTCTATAAAGCAATTGGTAAAAATCCAAGAATATCATTAATAAAAATTGATTTTAAGTTGTTCAGTCACTGTATAGAAACATAGAAACATAGAAAGTAGGTGCAGGAGTAGGCCATTCGGTCCTTCGAGCCTGCACCACCATTCAATAAGATCGTGGCTGATCATGCAACTTTAGTACCCCATTCCTGCTTTCTCTCCATACCCCTTGATCCCTTTAGCCATAAGGGCCACATCTAACTCCTTTTTGAATATACCTAACAAACTGGCCTCAACAACTTTCTGTGGTAGAAAATTCCACAGGTTCACAATTCTCTGAGTGAAGAAGTTTCTCCTCATCTCGGTCCTAAATGGCTTACCCCTTATCCTTAGACTGTGACCCCTGGTTCTGGACTTCCCAAACATCAGGAACATTCTTCCTGTATCTAACCTGTCGAATCCCGTCAGAATTTTATATGTTTCTATGAGATCCTCTCTCATTCTTCTAAATTCCAGTGAATATAAGCCTAGTCGATCAGTCTTTCTTCATATGTCAGTCCTGCCGTCCCGGGAATCAGTCTGGTGAACCTTCGCTGCAGTCCCTCAGATGAAGAGACCAAAACTGCACACAATACTCAAGTGGTGGTCTTACCAAGGCCCTGTACAACTGCAGTAAGATCTCCCTGCTCCTATACTCAAATTCCTCGCTATGAAGGCCAGCATGCCATTTGCCTTCTTTACTGCCTGCTGTACCTGCATGCCTACCTTCAATGACTGGTGTACCATGACACCCAGATCTCGTTGCACCTCCCCTTTTACTAATCTGTCACCATTCAGATAATAATCTGCCTTCCTATTTTTGCAACCAAAGTGGATAACCTCACATTTATCCACATTATACTGTATCTGCCATGCATTTGCCCATTCACCTAACTTGTCCAAGTCCCCCTGCAGCCTCCTAGCATCCTCCTCACAGCTCGCACTGCAACCCAGCTTAGTGCCATCTGCAAACTTGGTGATATTACATTCAATTCCTTCGTCTAAATCATTAATGTATATTGTAAATAGCTGGGGTCCTAGCACTGAACCCTGCAGCACCCTACCAGTCACTACCTGCCATTCTGAAAAGGACCCATTTATTTCCACTCTTTGCTTCCTGTCTGCCAACCAGTTCTCTATCCACGTCAATATATTACCCCCAATACCATGTGCCTTAATTTTGCACACTAATCTCTTGTGTGGGACCTTGTCAAAAGCCTTTTGAAAGTCCAAATACACCACATCCACTGGTTCTCCCTTATCCACTCTACTAGTTACATCCTCAAAAAACTCTAGAAGATTTGTCAAGTATGATTTCCCTTTCATAAATCCATGCTGATTTGGACCAATCCTGTCACTGCTTTCCAAATGCGCTGCGATTACATCTTTAACAATTGATTCCAACATTTTCCCCACTACCGATGTCAGGCTAACCGGTCTATAATTCCCTGTTTTCTCTCTCCCTCCTTTTTTAAACATTACATTACATTAGCTACCCTCCAATCCATGGGAACAACCAGAGTCGATAGAATGTTGGAAAATGACTACCAATGCATCCACTATTTCTAGGGCCACTTCCTTAAGTACTGTGGGATGCAGACTATCAGACCCTGGCGATTTAATGACCTTCAGTCCCTTCAATTTCCCTAACACCATTTCCTGACTAATAAGGATTTCCCTCAGTTCCCCCTTCTTGCTAGACCCTCGGTCCCTTAGTATTTTCGGAAGGTTATTCGTGTCTTCCTTAGTGAAGATAGAACCAAAGTATTTGTTCAATTGGTCTGCCTTTTCTTTGTTCCCCATTGTGAATTCCCCTGATTCTGACTGCAAAGGACCTACATTAGTCTTCATTAATATTTTTCTCTTCACATATCTATAGAAGCTTTTGCAGTTAGTTTTACCTTCTACATAGAATAAACACCTGCTATTGTTATGAAACAGCTTATCCTCCGACTCACTCTGAGAACTGCCAGGGGAGATCTGTTAGTCGACAAAAATGTTTCCAGTGATGCCACAAGTCATAAGAGTGAACTCTGATTCTTTTTTACAATAGCTACCCGTAGGCTTGTGTTTATTTCTGTAACTTGTTTCCACTTAAACTGTGTTTTAATAATTGTGCATACGTTGATGGCCCTGCTTTACAACCAAATTCCCCGAATTATCTATGCCCAAAATATGAGACAAATGTTAACATTGCAGTCATATCCTTCAGCAATCTCTCAGAGCCTTATCTTCAAACAGCAGCAGATGACAGAGTCGGCCAACTTTACACTGAGATCTTAAGGAGCCACACATAAAATGCCCTCCTGATGGGCTACATTATCACATCTTGGTCCAAATAATATTCTGTTCTGATATTCTAGGCTTAACGCCCTCGACAGCTATTCTAACTATTTCTCCAATGCTGACATTCAGTTTTGTGAAGGGAGAATTTAAATTTTAGATGTCCGGTTCCCCTTATGTAATTGATTACAGCACGGAAATCAGGCTATTAAAAAAAAACAGCACACTTAAATATTCTTGAAGATCTTCAGCCACTTACGTCGTGGTCAGGTGCCAAGGCGAGTTTTCAACCCCTATCTGAAGTAGGTACACCCTGCTCTGTAAATGGTATGGGTGCCTATTAAATGCTATATTTATTATGGAATCTGCTGCCCCATCACTTGCCACCATTCAAAACTGCCCGTTTACAGCAGATATATGGAAATCTAGTCAAAAGAAAAAGGAAGCCTTGCATTTATATAGCGCTTTTCATGACCATCAGACATCTCAAAGCACTTTACAGCCAATGAAGTACTTTTGGAGTATAGTCACTGTTGTAATGTGGGAAATGCAGCAGCCAATGTGTGCACAGCAAGCCCCCACAAATAGCGATATGATAATGGCCAGATAATCTGTTTTGTGATGTTGATTGAGGGATAAATACTGGCTGGGACACTTGGGATAACTCCCCTGCTCTTCTTTGAAATAGTGCCATGGGATCTTTTTATGTCCACCTGGAAGAGCAGACACTCCCTCAGCACCGATCTGGAGCTCAGCCTTGATTTAGGTGCTCAAGTCCCTGGAGTGGGACTTGAATCCACAACCTTCTTACGTAGGGGTGGTTTTGTTTCTTAAAAGAATCCAGGGATTTCATTTCCACCACTCTGTCCCAAAGTCCATTCCAAGGGCTCAATTTTCCCCAAAGCTGTTTTTTGGCGTACTTGAAGAGTTACGCCCATTTGGGAACAAGTGCACCAAAAAAAAATCTTCCAAGTTTCCCCGTTTGATTTCTTCATTATGGCGCCGCCAAACCTGTCCTTTAGTTTTAGGGGTGGAGCTTTGATCTGTGCCAAAAAGATCGGATTGCCATGGTAACCAGGGACACAATGCGGGCTGAAGCTGGAAAGTGAAACGTACAGCCAGCTCGCAACCTGCACAAGCACATTGCAGCAACTTACTTCCATTAAATTATTAAAGTTCCATCCCCCCGCTCCCAATACCGGTACTCCTATCCCAGGCGGAATGGCCTCCCGGTTCCCGCACCTATCCCTGGCTGAATGGCCTCCTGGTCCCCGCACCTATTCCAGGCCGAATGGCCTCCCAATCTCAATCCCCGCATCTATCCCTGGCTCCTGCACCTATTCCTGGCCGAATGGCCTCCCGGTCTCAATCCCCGCACCTATCCCTGGCCAAATGGCCTCCCAATGCTGGTCCCCACACCTATCCCAGGCCGAATGGCCTCCTGGTCCCAGTCCCTGCACCTATCCTAGGCCGAATGGCCTCCTCCCTCCCGGTCCTCGCACCTAACTATTCCCAAAAGGCTTCCCATCCACCTCTCCTGCTGCTGCTATCCGGGCATCTGCTATGCTGATTTACTTGCCTGCGCCGATTTCCTTAACTCACCAGAAGATTTTTCTGCAGAGGCCACATACGCTGGCTTAAGAAGAACTGGAGTGACTCTCAGCTGGCCAAACTTGCCTAACTGGCCAAAATTGGGGTGAGTGGCAGGTTACACCCCCTGTGACTGATAAAAAAACTAAACCTAAAAAAATCGTATCTAACTGAGTTACGCTGGTGCAAATTGATTGGGGGAAACTTGTAATTTTTAACTTAGGCCAAAAAAAGCGGCATGCTCCAAAATAACAGCACAAATCACTGGGGAAAATTGAGTCCCAAGAGTTGGTCATTCTCAGCATGAAGAAGATCTTCCTGATATCAGTCTTAAAGCTGCTTTTTACTAGTTTGTACATATATCTGTTGTCTGACTTACTCAATTTAACTTAAAGTATTATTCCTCATTTATTTTTTCATGCCATTTACTATCTTGTATATGTATGTATGATCACTTCTCAAGTGCCTCCTTTCGAGCTTGAAAAACCTGTATCTTTTCAGTCTTTCCTCATAACTTACGCCCCAGATATCAGGGGTCACCTCATGGCTCTTTGAAGTGTCTCCAGCATATCCGACCAGAGCACTCTACAGTTTGATCATAACGTCCTCTGACCTGGTATTCTACTGGAATAAAAGCAGAAAATGCTGGAAATCTCAGCAGGTCAGGCAGCATCTGTGGAGAGAAAGCAGAGTTAATGTTTCGGGTCGATGACCCTTTGTCAGAACTGGAGAGTGTTCGGAAAGAACAGATTCTTAACAAGCACTGAAAGGGGAGGGGGAAGAAAGAACAAAAGGGAAAGTCTGTGATAGGGTGGAAGACAGAAGAGATTAGAGAGACAAAAGGGATGATGGCCCAAATTACCCTTTGAATTTTCTGTTTTCTGTTTTAATTCCAGATTCCAGCATCTGCAGTGTGACTTGGACAGGTTAGGTGAGTGGGTAAATGCATGGCAGATGCAGTATAATGTAGATAAATGTGAGGTTATTCACTTTGGTGGCAAAAACAGGAAGGCAGAATATTGTCTGAATGGTGACAGATTAGGAAAAGGGGAGGTGCAACGAGACCTGGGTGTCATGGTACATCAGTCATTGAAAGTAGGCATGCAGGTATAGCAGGGTTGTGAAGAAGGCAAGTGGCATGTTGGCCTTCATAGCGAGAGGATTTGAGTATAGAAGCAGGGAGGTCTTACTGCAGTTGTACAGGGCCTTGGTGAGGCCTCACCTGGAATATTGTGTACAGTTTTGGTCTCCTAATCTGAGGAACGAAATTCTTGCTATTGAGGGAGTGCAGCGAAGGTTCACCAGATTGATTCCCAGGATGGCAGGACTGACATATGAAGAAAGACTGGATCGACTAGGCTTATATTCACTGGAATTTAGAAGAATGAGAGGGGATCTCATAGAAACATATAAGATGCTGACGGGATTGGACAGGTTAGATGCAGGAAGAATGTTCCCGATGTTGGGGAAGTCCAGAACCAGGGCCACAGTCTAAGGGTAAGGGGTAAACCATTTAGGACTGAGATGAGGAGAAACTTCTTCACTCAGAGAATTGTGAACCTGTGGAATTCTCTACACAGAAAGTTATTGAGGCCAGTTAGTTAGATATATTCAAAAAGTAGTTAGATGTGGCCCTTACGGCGAAAAGGATCAAGGGGTATGGAGAGAAAGCAGGAATCGGGTACTAAAGTTGCATGATCAGTCATGATCATATTGAATGGTGGTGCAGGCTCGAAGGGCGAATGGCCTACTCCTGCACCTATTTTCTATGTTTCAATGGGCCCAAGTTTCCACATGATTTGCGCCTGATTTTTAGGAGCAACTGGTGGAGAACGGACTATCTTAGAAATCGCAATTCTCCACATTTTTTTTCTGCAGTTCTAGTCAGGTAGAATAGTTCTACTTTGGAACAGAATTTTTTCTTCAAAAGGGGGCGTGTCCGGCCATTGACGCCTGATTTCAAAGTTTCCACAGTGAAAACGTACTCCAAACTAAGTTAGAATGGAGCAAGTGAAGATTTTTGTAGAACTGAAAAAACCTGTTCTACACATTAAAAAATCAGGCGCAGGTTACAAATTAGGCGTCCAGAACGAGGTGGGGGAGAGCGGGGGGGAAGGGAAGTCATTAAATTTTACAATAAATCCTTAGTTATACTTCTACAAATATTATACAAATAAATCCAACCTGAATAAACATTTATAAGCAAAGAAAAGATTAAATAAACCATCTTCCTACCTGTGTGAAAGTGCTTCAGTCAGCTCAGCGATGTGGCGTCGTTCCCGCGAACGGGAGGGAGGGAGGGAGGGGCAGGCAGGCAGTAACCAGGCAGCAAGCAGCCTTCCACTTGAGGTGGAAGCCTTACAGTCAGCTCAGCGTCGTTTCCGCGAACGGGAGGGAGGGAGGGAGGGGCAGGCAGGCAGTAACCAGGCAGCAAGCAGCCTTCCACTTGAGGTGGAAGCCTTACAGTCAGCTCAGCGATGTTCCCGCGAACGGGAGGGAGGGAGGGAGGGGCAGGCAGGCAGTAACCAGGCAGCAAGCAGCCTTCCACTTGAGGTGGAAGCCTTACAGTCAGCTCAGCGATGTTCCCGCGAACGGGAGGGAGGGAGGGAGGGGCAGGCAGGCAGTAACCAGGCAGCAAGCAGCCTTCCACTTGAGGTGGAAGCCTTACAGTCAGCTCAGCGTCGTTTCCGCGAACGGGAGGGAGGGGCAGTAAGCAGGAAGCCTCAGTGCTGATGTGCTGATGGCAATGTGGTTTTATTAAATAATGTTCAAAAATTAAACAGCTACAAAGAACTACAAAAATGGCCGAGTGCCAATGTTTCCTTCACACTGCGCGTGCGCGAACGCTCCAACGCGCACGCGCAGCGTTGCCGGCAGGAAAAAAACTAATTTAAATAGTACCCGCCCCTTCCCACTTACAAAATCGGTGTGAGTGTAGGCTCCGCCCCCCTGGGCGCCGCGCCAAACAGACATGGAGCTGCAGGGCTCTCCAGAATCGCGAGTTTTTTTTCCAGCGCCGTTTTAGGCGCGAAAAACGGGCGCCCAGCTCGGAGGGGCGCCGGTTTTTTATCGTGTGGAAACTTGGGCCCTATGTTCCTATCTGCAGTATTTTACTTTTGTACTGGTGTTCTACTGCTTTGGCTAGGTAATTCAACATCCTATTTGCTTTGTTGATTGCTGCTCTGCATTGTTTGGACATATTTATCGTAGAGTCTACTAACACTCCTAGATCTCGCTCCACTTTAAGATGATTAAAGGAGTTGATAGGATAGATTGAGAGAAACTATTTCCTCTGTTAGGGGAGTCCAGAACAAGGGGCATAACCTTAAAATTATCGCTAGGCCGTTCAGGGGTGATGTCAGGAAGCATTTTTTCACACAAAGGGTAGTGGAAATCTGGAACTCTTCTC
This sequence comes from Pristiophorus japonicus, assembly GCF_044704955.1. Classification (NCBI taxonomy): domain Eukaryota; kingdom Metazoa; phylum Chordata; class Chondrichthyes; family Pristiophoridae; genus Pristiophorus; species Pristiophorus japonicus. The sequence goes on from NC_091983.1 coordinate 56,605,061, forward strand.
AAAAAGCTGTAGAGGCTGGGTCAATTGATAGTTTCAAAACTAAGATTGATAGATTTTTGTTAGGCAAGTGTATTAAGGGCTATGTAACCAAAGTGGGTAGGTGGAGTTAAGATACAGATCAGCCTTGATCTAATTGTAGAACAGACTCGAGGGGCTGAATGGCCTACTCCTGTTCCTATGTTATCAATGCCACATATAAGTCCTTTTGCAGCGCTTAGCACAATGTCAATTTAATGTAAAACAGTGTCTCCTTTTCTACCCACCTGATGTTTATTTGTCCTAAGTGAATGAATGCCCTTTCAACTGGCTTCGGCTGGTGTCTCTGCTACCCTCTTTGAATCATGACAGTACCTGACTATTGCCTGAGCCAGTGCCTGTGTGATGTTTTCAGTGTGTAACTGACATATCCACAATGGCAATGTGTGACTGTCACACTCACCGCGCGGCAGTTTTAGTGGCTGCGCACATTGATGAAGTGAAGGGAAGGGAAAGACTCTGAAATAATGCCACAGTAACTAGAAGCCAGTAAACTCTGCTTCAATCTTTAATTGCATCAGGCACACTTGTTGTTTACACTTAATATCACATTCTCCAAGACATTGTTTGGGACATCATTATTATTAACACTTTGTCAACCTGGCATATTTAAATAATGCATTTTCTTGGCCTTTCATTTAGTGCACTGATAATTCCACCCTAAGTAAACACAGAACAGCACATTTGGGGGAATAGGCCATTTTCTCTACAGTACACAAAATTGTTACTTTCTTGGCAGAGTTCTGCCTAAATAGTGTTACATTTACAAATCCGGATAGAAAATGAGTTCCAGAAGCAGTTGCCTGGGTTGCCTGACTTTGTTACATGAGAAAATGTGTGGTACTGTTCAAATGATTGGTAATAGGCCATTGTTGAGATGCATATTTTTTTCAGAATATAATAGTATATAATAGTATATGTAATTATATATTAATAAGCTTCCACTAGTATGATTTGCCATAAATTATTTCTTTGTATTTTAATTTACTTTGTATCACATTGCTCAAAAATGTGTTTAAACAAGTTATATTGATCAATATTTTGTATATTTGCATTCTTGTAGTCTGATGCATTTATACAAGTACCAAGATTCTCCTGCAAGCCTCTTCCACATTAACCCCCCCCCCACCCTTGAGCTGGAAAAGTTACAACAGATGTCAGGAGGGAGGACAAAACAGATCTTACCCACCGAGAGGAGCTTTTCTTGCCAGAACTAATGTGCTGTTCCTTGAAATGCTAATCAACACTATTTTACTGCTCAGTTTGCATAGCAATGGTGGGAAGCGGCTGTGATCCCAGCAATCCTTTTGTTATTGAGCAAAAACACTATGCCTGACAATAAAAACCTTGGATCTCAAGACATCTTGCGATTCCTTCTGCCTTGCAAAACAGCCAACCAAATTTTCCATACATCCTGAATGGGGATGCTGTACAGACTACTGGGATTGTGTACACCTTGTCGCTTACTTTAGTGTAAATATATTGCTGTATGCTGCGATATTTCCGCAAGTTTACTGCCGACTGTGCTGTGTAAACTGGTGGTAAAATAGCACAGTAATTATTTCTATTCTGAATTGTCCCCATGCTATTAAACACGGCTTGAACAGTGAATGTCAACTTGGCAAGAACAATTTAAGTCAATTATTAAGGAACAGATCGGACTTAAATAAGTCAGACTGGTATTGACCTGCCTTTCACAGAACTAAAATTGTGCTAATATTATACTACCAATTTTGATTTTGGGTTTCCATTGACATGAAAGTTGCAGTATAACTGTGACAGTTCGGCAATCTGATTCCTGAGTACGAAAGCAAGACTTGTGAGGCGTTGTTTTCTCGATCATCTCCTCCCCATCTGCCCATGCCTCAGCATTAACTGGGAGGTGCACATTTGAAACCTGGCCAACTTGAACATAGCTTAAACCAAGATGAAATCAGAACAAGGTGGCTGACTGTAGTGATGTCCATTATTCTCTGCGTAATACAGGTAAAAGCTATGTCAATTTGCTCCAAGTGGAATGAGTAATCAATCATACTGTGTTGCATGAGAAATTACTTTGGCTGGTGGCTCAATGTGTTTCTGATATACAAGTGCTCAACAAAACACTCTTATCCATTGTATCAGCAAGACTGAGAAGGGACAAGGCCCAGGGGAAGAATTGCTCTGGTCACTATATGTAATATTGTAACATCATAAATATATTCAAAAAGGTCATGCTCATGAAGTCATGAAACAGCAACCCAAAGCATTCTTTCCCCCAGATCTTTAAAATGTTCAGAAGCATAGATAAAGTCGGTGCAAGCAGCCTATTTAACTTGAACAGTGAGAGACTAGAGATCAGAAGATTTTTTTTCCCTATAGAGCAATTGATTGTGAGACAGATTCCCAGCAAAATGACTTAATGTCACGTTGATTAACTCCTAAAAACAGTTGGATAAATATCTAGTCAGGAATGGGGTTAGTTAATAAGGATAAAATAAAGATTGAGATGAGGAAATTAACTATGGGATTGAAGCAATGAATCCTATGCTGTTTGGATCAAGAAAACATCTTTAAAAGCATTTCATTCTCGGAATGTGGCATTGCTGACAAGGCACACTTTTATTGCCCATCTCGAGTTGCACTGAGAAGGTGGTGGTGAGCCCATCTTCTTGTACCACTTCAGGCCATGTGGTGAAAGTCCTCCCACAGTGTTGTTGCAGAGGGAGTTCCAGGATCTTGACCCAGTGACAGTTCAACGGATCATCCTTCACCATTTCCGCCACCTCCAGCGTGATCCCTCCACCAATGACATCCCCTCCCCTCCCCTCTCAGCATTCCGAAGGGACCGCTCCCTCCGCGGTACCCTGGTCCATTCCATAGTCACCCCCAGCACCCCCTCCCCTTCCCACAGCACCTTTCCATGTAAATGCAGGAGATGCAACACCTGCTCTTTTACCTCCTCCCTTCTCACTATCCAGGGCCCCAAATACTCCTTCCAGGTGAAACAGCAATTTACTTGTACTTCTTTCAACTTAGTATACTGTATTTGCTGCTCACGATGTGGTCTCCTCTACATTGGGGAGACCAAGCGTAGATTGAGTGACCGCTTTGCGGAACACCTCCGTTCAGTTCGCAAGTGTGACCCTGAGCTTCCAGTCACCTGTCACTTTAATTCTCCACTCCAATCCCACTCTGACCTCTCTGTCCTCGGCCTCCTACACTGTTCCAATGAAGCTCAATGTAAGGTCGAGGAGCAGCACCTCATCTTTCGTTTAGGCACTTTACAGCCTTCTGGACTCAACATCGAGTTCAACAATTTCAGAGCGTAACTGCTGCCAATCCTTAGCTCCCTTCCAGCACTCCCCTCCTTCGCCCCCCTCGCCCCCCTTCCCACCCACTCAGAGCCTATTTCTTTATTTTTTCTCCTTGTCTCTAAAGGCAGTTGGTCATTATCCCACCATTCACACCCTATCTCGACTAATGTTTTTCTAACTCTTGACATTACCATTTGAATTTGGGCTATCGTCCTTTTTGTCTCTCTAATCTCTCTTGTCTTCCACCCTATCACAGACCTTCTCTTTTGTTCTTTCTTTCCCCCCCCTTTCAGTGCTTGTTCAGAATCTGTTCTTTTTGAACACTCTCCAGTTCTGACGAAGGATCAATGACCCAAAATGTTAACTCTGCTTCCTTTCCACAGATGCTGCCTGACCTGCTGAGATTTCCAGCATTTTCTGTTTGTATTCCTGATTCCAGCATCTGCAGTATTTTGCTTTTGTAAACTGCGATTTACACCCAAGTCAAGATGGTGCGTGACTTGGAGGCGATGGTGTTCCCATGCACCTGCTGCCCTTGTCCTTCTAGGTGGTAGAGTTCATGGGTTTGGAAAGTGGTGCTGAAAAAGTCTTGCCGACTTGTTGCACTGCATCCTATAGAAAGCTTATAGATAGCTCATACTGCAGCCACATTATGCTGATGATGGAGTTGGTAGATGGATAGACTAGTGGATGCTTTGCTTTGCATAGTTTTGGCCTTCTTGACTTGTGCCGAGCTTCTTCAGTGTTGTTGCTGCAGCACGCATTCAGGCAATGGAGATTATTCCATCACACTCCTGACTTGTGCCTTGTAGTTGGTGGCGAGGCTATGGGGAGTCAAGAGGTGAGACACTCACAGCAGAGTACCCCGCCTCTGACTTGTTCTAATAACCGTGGTATTGCTGTTTGTGGGAGCTTGTTGTGCGCAAATTAGCTGCTGCGTTTCCTACATTACAACAGTGACTACACTCCAAAAGTACTTAATTGGCTGTAAAGCGCTTTGAGACGTCCAGTGGTCATGAAAGGCGCTATATAAATGTCTTTCTTTCTTTCTTTCTTTCTTTCTTCTTAGAAATGGTCATTGCCTGTCACTTGTGCAGCACAAATATTACTTGCCACTTATCAGCCAACGACTGCATAAAGTGATTAAAAGTGGAGGTGTAAGTGTAGATAGATATCATAGAATCTTACATTACAATGTTTGGAGATCAGGGAGAAGTTTTTCAGAACCTATACTCAGGGGAATTAAATAATTGGAGTGGTGTATGATAGAGTGGATTGTGCATGCTTTGTGAAAGTAAGCTGGATGGGCTTTGGTCTATGCTTTTTATGTTTGGTATGAACCATATGATAGTTTTTTGGCTGCAAATCAATTATTAAAATTTTGCTAAAAATAATGGAGATCAGGAAGAAACTTTGCAGAAATTTCCCTTGGGAGACGAAATAATCAGGATAACGTCTAGGACTGAGCAGAATGGGTTTGATGAATTTGTTCTTGAAAGTCTTGTGGAGCATGCTGACCTCTGCATGTTAATTCCCAACATGCGCTCCTGGTATGTGAAGCTTTGTGTTGGGAGCACTCTGCCCTGTAATAATTGTTTGAGTACAAAACAATAATTAAAAGCCAGATAAAAATAATGTGCTGGTGGGGGAAGGTGGGGGGCGGGGAGCGGGTGGTGGCAGTACCTTTAATGAATAGAATAACCCATTCAGGATCAATGATTACTGAGATTCACTAATTATAATGGCCCTTCACGACTTACTCGCCCTTCCCCGAAAGACTCATGAGTGGTGAGGCTTTCTTGTGAGTGAAAAAGCTTTGATAGTCACGACTTCTCAGTGAACAATCCTACGTTTAATACAGGAGCAAATCTTGCAGACACCATTAGATTTTTTTTTTAGCAGACTTGACGAATGCAACCATCAGAGAACATAATAGAGTTTTCATGTAAATTATTCAGAGAGCTATAACTAGAATTTATGATTTCAACTCTGCATTATAAAGTACAATGATCCAATGAAACATATCTGTTTAATTGCTGTGGTCTCGTACATTTTCTTTTCTACTGCGATTATAATTAAGGTCATACAAAAATAATCAAAAGGAGAAAACACTGTAGCAACATACTGCAGCAAAAAACAGTGATTTCACAGGTGTTAGTTACAATTCTTGTTATTTGCTAAAATTGACTATAATTGGTCTAATAAATTAGATTTTACTAGTCAGGTTGTGTGGGATGAGAAACCTATGAGCAAAGCAAATACAGCGACTAATCTTGTCCCACCGTCCACATCTCCTCACTTCCTTTAAATAATGTTAGAACATCTGTTCTCACACATTAAAAGAAGAAGTCTGTTTTTTTCAGAAAAGAGAGAAATGCAATTTCCAAGAAAGTGGGGTGGGGGGTGCAAAACATAGTCGCAAAAGATTCTATTAAGCAAGAGCTTTTATTATTAATTGGGATGTGGTTTCAGCACTTCTGATGAAGAAAGTGGTGTAAATGTTATGGTAAGTACTCTGCTCCTCTTTAACTGAAGAGATTATTATGAAATAAGGCCAAGCCTGCTTCCTTTTAAAGATGTGCTTGGCCACTTCAAATTTGATCAGAGGGTCACAAGCTCTAAGATTTATTTTTGGGCTACCGCCACGTTGGGTTTATCTTGCTTTGCTTTTGTTTCTTCGGTTGTCCCCCCCCTCCTTTCCAAAGGGTACTGACTTATGATTGGTTACTTTGCCATGCGCAGAAGTCACCCTCTGGTAAATGAGGTATATGTGTGAGTCCAGATGATGAGTTTTGGTAGGCTATTTGTTTCAGTAAAGTATCTAAGTAGCTCTACTGAACATGATCCAATCCCTACCCAGCATGCTCACCTTCTGGTAGGAGTCACTGGTTAGGGAGCAGGAACCCTAACTGTGCTTTTCGTTTCCTAGCTGGGGGGAGGGGCGGAGGGGTGGGGGGTTGTGCTGCTGCCAACTGTAATGACCATCTGTTGCCCTGTTGTGATCAGCTAACTCAGCACACACTAGAGATCAAACCAGGGATCTTCTTATCCATATGGCTCAGCACTGCATCATGACCAGATGTCTGTACTCACTATACTATTGGGGGAACTTGCAGAGTTTTAAAACCAGAATAATGGGCAACAATTACTGCTAATCAAATATAATAATACTAATAATATACTGATAAATATATGTCCTAATTAGCATTTGTTCTGATTACTATATGTCCTGATTAAGATATACCCTGACTAACATATATCTGGACTAACATGTGCCCTGATTAACATATGTCCTGATTAAAATGTGTTCTGATTAATATATATCCTGATTAATACAGAACCTGATTAATTTGTATCCTCATTAACATATGCCCTGACTAACATATTTCCTGATTAATATGTGTCCTGATTAATATATATTCTGATTAACTTATGCCCTGATTAAGGTATGTCCTTATTACTATGTGTCATGGTTAATATATAGCCTGATTAATAGATATCCTAATAAATATATCTCCTGATTAATATGTATCCTGATTAACTGCAGTGTTAAACCTGGTAATACTGCTGAAAAATTGGTTGGTGCTGAGAATGTATCTCTCCATTCCTCTAAAGAGTTATGATAGTAGTCCCTGATCCTTTAAAGTATTCAGTCTGGTATTAAGTAAAGAAGTGGGTTATTCAAACATAGTAGTTGATAACTAACATTTATTGTACCAGTAGCCTGGAAATTGCTATTGTCATGATGTATGATGCCAGCTGCAATCAAGAAGTAGGGGGCAAACATTTTGTGGAGTTCTCCGCTTTGTGCACTTTAAATCAGCCTTGGCTCAATGGTAGCATTCCTGACTCTGAGTCAGGTCATGAATTCAGACCCCTTTTCAGAAACATGAACTCAGAATCTAAGATGATATTTCATTCCAGTACTGAGGGAATGCTGCACTGTCAGAAGTGTCGTCTTTTGGATGAGACGTTAAGCTGAGGCCCCATTCACTCTTGCAGCTGGACATAAAAGATCCCATGGCACTATTTTGAAGAAGAGCAGGGGAGTTCTCTCAGTGTCCTATATTTATCTTTCAACCAACATCACTAAAAAAACAAAATATCTTGTAATTTTTCTCATTGTTGTTTGTGGGACCTTGCTGTGTGAAAATTGGCTGCCTTGCCTACATTACAACAGTGACTAGACTCAAAAGTATCTCATTGGCTGTGTAAAGCTTTGGGGTGTCCTGAGGATGGGAAAGGCACTATATAAATGCAAGTTCTTTCACTAGTTCTTTCTAGCCCGTTGGTGCCAGTGATAAAATGTCTGCAGGGCTTTTCAGTGGCCGCTGCACACAGACTGTGAAGTAAGGTTTTTTTGTAATACAAATCTAGTTATTCAGGGAAAACACATTCAATTGCCCTCTTAAAGCACCTTGAGGTATTTTTTCTATGTTAAAGGCACTATATAAATGCAAGTTGTTGTTGTTAAAGTAGCTTTCCCGTGATATGCTAATGTCGCCCTCGTGAAATTGGTGTTGGAGGCCAGCCAGATTCCTGCATGTCGGGAATCAAGCAACTGCTGCATTTTGTCGGCAGAGACACGATGGGCTGAATGACCTCCTTCTGCGCCATAAATTTCTATGATTCTGTGATGATTGAACTGTTGGCTATTCATGGCTCAGGTACTGGATGCTTGATTCGGACAAGGAGAGCTGTTACTGATGATTTTTTAATTTCAAAAATATACTTTATTCATAGAATTTTGGCAAAATACATTACATAATTTTTCATGGTACATTACAATACAATCCACCAATCACATTTCATATCGCACAATACAGATTACAAGTACACTTTCGCTAAAAACATTTTCTATGTCAAACAGCTCGAGGCGGGTTTTATACTGGTTCCAGCTCCTCGATGTACAGTGGGGAAGGGCCATAAACTGTGGCCCTTCCCTGATGTGCCTTTGCGGCGTCTGCACCAAGCATTAGTGTGTCCCTTAGCACATAGTCCTGGACCTTGGAATGTGCCAGTCTGCAACACTCAGTCCTGCACAGTTCTTTACTCTGGAAGACCAGCAAGTTTTGGGCATACCAAAGGATGTCTTTTACCGAGTTGATGGCCTTCCAGCAGCATTTGATATCTGTCTCAGTGTGCGTTCCTGGAAACACTCCGTAGCACACAGAGTGCTGTGTCACGGAGCTGCTTGGGATGAACCTCGACAGAAAGCACTGCATCTCTTTGCAGACCTTATTTGCAAAGGCACATTCCAGAAGGAGACGGATGACGGTCTCATCCCCACCGCAGCCGACTCGAGGATAGCGTGTGGTGGTGCTGAGACAGCGGCTGTGCATGAAGGATCTGACGGGGGGGCCCTTCTCACCATCAGTTTTGGTGCTTGTTTGAAAGCTCTGGTGATGAGGCATTCTGCCAAATGATTTCCGCCAGTCTTCTTGGGGAACCGTCCGATAGGATCCACCATCTCCGTAGGGTCTCGACAACGCTACGTGCAGACCACTGCTTTATGGCCTTGTGGTCAAAGGTGTTTTTCTACACAAACTTTTCTAGGAAGGACAGGGTGATCCGGTACGGTCCGTGGCAGCGTGGCCAGATCTATCCTTCGCAACACCGGGGACAGATACAATTTCAGCATGTAGTGACACTTGATGTTTGCGTACCGAGGGTCTATGCACAGCTTGATGCAGCCGCACACAAAGGTGGTCATCAGGATGAGGGCGACGTTGGGTATGTCTTTTCCCCCTTTCTCTTGAGATTTGTACATTGAGTCCCTGCGGACACAGTCCATTTTCGATCTCCAGATAAAGTGGAAGATTGCTCGGGTGATTGTGGCGGTGCAGGAGCGGGGTATGGGCCAGACCTGTGCCACGTACAGCAACACCAAGAGCACCTCGCACCTGATGACTAGGTTTTTGCCCACAATCGACAGGGAGTGCTGCTCCCATAGTTCCAGTTTCTGCTTCACCTTAACAATGCGCTCCTCCCAGTTTTTGGCACATGCCCCGGCCGCTCCGAACCATATTCCCAGCACCTTCAGGTAATCTGACCTGATGGTGAAGGGGACAAAGGATTGGTCTGCCCAGTTCCCAAAGAACATGGCCTCACTTTTGCTGCAATTAACTTTCGCTCCCAAGGCCAGTTCAAACTGGTCGGAGATGCTCAGCAATCTGCGGACCGACAGTGGATCCAAGCAAAAGACAGCGATGTCTTCCATGTACAGGGAGGCCTTGACCTGAGCGCCTCCACTGTCTGGATTGTCACCTGTCTAATGCCTGCATCCTTCCTGATGGCAGTGTGGCGGCCCCGAGCTACGAGAGACCATCAGCGGCAGGTCGGGGCCATAAAAGGACCTGGGCAGCATGGTGTACCACTGCAAGGTACAGCGTGAGCTGGTGCAGGAGGACAATGGCAGCGAAAAGGGATGTCATTAAGGTCCAGGTCAGTGATTGGAACGTGGGCAGGTACAGCAGGAGCGGCGAGGTTGGGGCAAAAGAGCGGCGAGAAAGTGTATGGTGACATGATCGGGGCCCAGGAGAGGCATGAGTTTGGGGCTCAGAAGAAGCATGTGCCCAGGGGCAGCACGGGCCAGCCCGCACTGCGATATGTGTGCGCACTAGATCTGTGCAGCAGAGCAGGTCTCCAATAGTCTTGGTTAATCCTTGCCACTGGACCAAGACCTAGTTCTGTCAAGCCCGTGTGGTGGCTGGTGTGCAACGGCCACCACGCATTAAAAAAATCCATGCACAGGCATCTTCCACCCTTCAGCATGTAGTTCAAAACCTGGAATATTAGGTCCTTCATTGAAACACCTGTGAACTCATCCCTTTTTGGTGTGGAAGCAAATCATCCTCGTTTCGAGGGACTGCCTATGATGATGGACTCGGCAAAAGGTTCAACACAACACACGAACAAGATAGAGGAGAGAGGACAGCCTTGCCTGTCTCCAGATTTGATCGGAAAGCTTTCCGATTCCCACTCGTTGATTAGAACTGTGCTGCTGATTTAAGTGTAGAGCAGTTGGATCCAAATGCAGATTCCCTCCTCAAACCCCATTTTGGAAAGCACGTCCATCAGGTACGTATGCGATATTCTGTCAAAGGCCTTCTTCTGGTCCAAGCTGATTAAGCAGGTGTCCACCCTCCTGTCCCGACATAGGCGATCGTATTCCAGAATAGTGCGAGGCTATCCGAGATCTTCCTGCCGGGTATGGCGCAGGTCTGATCCGGGTGGATCACCAGCTCCAGAGCAGACTTGACCTTGTTGGCGATGACCTTGGACAGAATTTTATAATCCAAATTAAGCAGCGAAATGGGCCGCCAATTTTTTGATCTCTTCTGTTATTGATCTTCTTTTTCAATAATATACCTTATTCATAAAAATTTGTCAAAATACATTTCAATACTGTCGAAATTCATTACAATACAATACACAAATTACATTACATATAACCTTGTACAAATTAAATGCGGTACATGATACTCAATTTACAGAAATGATTACATGTGCATTTCATTTGAACACTTTCTGATACATAGAGCCCGAGGGGGGTGTTACTGATTGTTATAACACAACTGAGAGACCTTTGCTGATGACATTGCTGCCTCCAACATAATCTATGAACTAGGTCATGGAAAATCAGATCACAATGGCTACAGCCACATGCAGTTGGTTTGTCCTCAAAGGATTTTCTTGAATAAGAGTTTTTAAAATGTTCTTTGCAAGCTGCTATCAATAATATTCTATGATCCACTGCCATAACTGCATCGGCTGGGCCGCCACTCAATGGCCCCATCATTAATCTCAGGGTCAACTAATTTGAATATTGCCAGCAGGATAAAGGTATCAACAATTGGTAATTTATGAAAATATGTGGGGGGCAGGGGACGGGAGAGGGGGTGCGAGGAAGCACTGTAAGGGTACAGCTACTGCATTTAAAGCTGGGCTGCCTAAGTAAAACTATCAGGCAGAAAATGAAGACATGGCTCCAACAGGAATCAGTAAGGGAGCCTCAAAATTCTCATTGAAGAATATATATAAATACATGTCTTTTTCTGGAAGGCCAGCAAAAGGAAGTGCGAGGATAACAAGTTGCCAGTCATCTATATATTTTAAACCTCACAGACTAATATCAATCCTAATAGTGTCAGCGGTGCCAGCTTTCGGATGAGATGTTAAACCGAGGTCCCGTCTGCCCTTTCAGGTGGATGGAAAAGATCCCACGGCACTACTTGAAGAAGAACAGGGGAGTTCTCCCCGGTGTCCTGACCAATAATTACCCCTCAAAACATCACTAAAACAGATTATCTGGTCATTATCACAGCAAGGGACCTTGTTTTTTTTGCCACGTTTCCGACATTACAACAGTGACTATTCTTCCAAAGTATTTAATTGGCTGTAAAGCATTTAGGGATATCCTGAGGCTGTGAAAGATGCTATATAAATGTAAGTCTTTCCTTTTGCAGTAACAAGCTTAAGGGTATAAATGAACTATACAGACTCCTTTACATGGAACTATTACACTGCAGAATTCTGAAATCATTTTCTCAATGGGACCTCCATAAGGCGGTGTTTTGCCTTTCACAGGAGATGACATAGCTGTGGGGGTTGGAGGGATGTGGGGAGAGGGAAGATGTATTTAGTCATGATGGTCTGGCTATCATGGTGTGGGGCAGGCTTAATGGACCAGTTGGTCTTTTCCTGCATGTTAATTTCATACGTTTAAATGTCATACAAATTCTCCAATAGCTGTCAAATAAACCAGTTGATGACTGAAAGCAGCAACCATGAGAAGATTGCATGTAATCCATGGGAACAATGAACTACAGGCAGTGAAATAGCAGACATTCATCCATTAAGGCAGCAGGAGGAGAAGGCAACTGAGGTAGTGGGATCTCGCTCGACTAAGGCGATAAGTTCTGTACCCATAGTTTTCTGATATCTATAGTCTGAGGAGAATTTTACATGAGCGAAACAGTAAGGAAATAGAAGCAGGGAAGAATAAGCTGTGAAAGAAAATAGTTGAGGCAGGACCCTCAACAGCCAGCAGAAAATCACCCTTACCATCATTCACCCTTTCAACTGCACTGACCAGCCAGTTAGGGTCATTCATTGGGGGTGGAGGGGGGGGGGGGGTGGTATAGATAGTTCAGATGAAGCATAGAAACTGGGTACTGCACAACATATAAGGAAACCAGAGGAATAGGTAGTGGAAGTGGAGAAGTTCCTGAGCAGAGGCTAAAGAAATAGCGACCCTTGGCTGGACAGTATGTGGACGATGATGCTGGGGTCCTGTCATAAAAAAGAAGGATGCTACCAGAGCATCAAAACTCACGAATGAACTGCAAAGCTTCTCTGAAAATATGCAGCAGATGGCATGGCTGGTGGGAGCGTCCCAATTCCTTTCATTGTGACAATAGCTGAGAAGGTTTCCCAACAATACACAGCAGCCTGGATGAATGGCTGCTACAGGACAGGACAAAGGGGCCTGGAGCCAAGTCATCACCTCCAGCATGCAAGCCTTGGCTGGTGGCATTCAGGCTTTGGACGATGGAATGGAAGGTGATGGAATGGAAAAAGTAATATCTACCGGATTTTTAGATGCCTGGGGTACCATTTAGGAGGGTTTACAGGTTATTCAATATACTCCCTCCCAGGGAGTAAGGGATATTAATAATTTCATAAGGCCAGTATTCTTGCAGATAGGTGGCAATCAATATCCTAATCCCATGACTAGTGGGAGAACAGGAGATGGCCCCAAGAACTCTGCTGTTTTTCTGGCTCCGTCTCCTCAGATGTCTGTGCAGGTGGAAGAAAGTCAGCAGTCTATGGCAGCTCCACTGCAGGACTCAGTAGCCCTGAGACAATGGCCATCTCTATCCCAAGAGGCTCCAAGTCATATAGAGCAGCTATCCATATCTCCGAACCCAGGCTCAGGGTGCACGTAGAAGAAATGTTAGATTAGGAATGAGAATAATCAAAAAGTCATAAGGGGAATGGTGATTCTAAATAACATCCAAATTAAGAAGTTCCAGACGCTTTATATGATTTTTGGTGTCAGAAATAGCGTTATGATCGTGATTTTTCAGCTCAATGCATGAAGTTGCACTAAAGCTGAAGAAGATATTTGTGGACTTGGGACCCTCATGGGACTTTAGTTTTTAATGATGAATGACTGATTTGAAGGGATGTAAATTTAAATTATGTGGAGCATTCTGCTTAGTACAGATATTCTATAATTATAATGCGGTCATATGGTACTGAAAGTCTCTCTGATGAGTTGTCTCACAGCTCTGTCCCAGCAACTGTGACCCTCATGTCCGAATTTTTTTGTCTCGGGGGATACAGCTTTTGATTCTGCTTCCTCTCTGGAATCTCAATTTCCAGGACTTTCTGAAGAGCAAAACTGTGGAGGAAACAGCAGAAAACCAAAATCAATTAAATAATATTGGGACCGTACGGAAGAGAACTCCTGGACATATCTAGGCTCTTGAATCTTCCCTTCAGTGTGCCGGTGGCCAGAGAGTAAGCTGTGAGGAGAATACAATGAGCCTGCAAAGGGATATAGACAGGTTAAGTGAGTGGGAAATAAGGTGGCAGATGCAGTATAAATGGTGAGAACTTAAATGTTGGTGTTCAGAGCGATTTAGGTGTCCTCGTACAGAAAACACAGAGGGGTCAAATTTCGGGCCGCACCTTGATTTCCGCGCTCAAAACCGTGCCGAAAACTTACCTCGGTATTCTCCATTCCCTCAGGGCGATCCAGGCCCTCGGCGCGGCGCAGATCAAGTAGTGGGGGGCGGAGCCAGGTCCCAGTGCTGAAAACAGTGCCGGGACCTCTGCACATGCGCAGTAGCTTCAGACTCCCGAAACTGTGTGGGAGGGGACCGAAGCACGCCGCCCCTAGCTCTGGCCAAATCGAAGATCAGACTGCACCTCCTTCCTCCAGCTCCTGCTCTGGCTGTGGCTCCCTCCCCGACCCCGCCCCCCCAGCTCCCGTTCTGCTGCCCGCTCCCCCCCACCCCAGCTCCCGCTCCACTGCCCGCGCCCCCCCCATAGCTCCCGCTCCACTGCTCACCTCCCCCCAGCTCATGCTCCGCTGCCCGCCCCCCCCACCCCCCAGCTCCAGCTCCCGCTCCGCTCCAGCTCCCCCCCGCCCCACCCCTCACTTCAGCTCCGGTCCGCTCCCTCTTCACGTCTTTGGCGGGGCCCGCCCAGCATCTTGCTGGGAGTGGGCCCTGCCTGAAGTCTTCGGCCCGGCTTCTTCTCGTTGGCCAGGCCCGTTCAGCCTCCCACCTCTCCTCTATCTCCCTCCCTCTCCGCCCTCCTCCCCCATCCCCCTCCTCCCTCCCTCCCTCTCTCCCTCTCCTCCCTCCCTCCCTCCCTCTCCTCTCTCCCTCCCTCCCTCTCCTCTCTCCCTCCTTCCCTCTCCTCTCTCCCTCTCCTCTCTCTCTCCCTCCCTCCCTCTCCTCCCTCCCTCCCTCCCTCTCCTCTCTCCCCTCCTCTCATCTCTCCCTCCCTTCCTCTCCTCTCTCCCTCCCTCTCCTCTCCCCCTCCCTCCCTCTCCCCTCCCTCCCTCTCCTCTTCCCCCTCCCTCCTCTCTCTCTCCCTCCCTCCCTCTCCTCTCTCCCTCCCTCTCCTCTCATCTCCCTCTCACTCCTTCCCTCCCTCTCCTCCCTCCCTCTCCTCTCTCCCTCCCTCTCCTCTCATCTCCCTCTCCCTCCCTCCCTCTCCTCC